>NC_012876.2:20229198-20533831 GCF_000003195.3 Sorghum bicolor | reverse complement strand
GGATTGCTTGTGTCATTGAGCTACCTCACTTGTGGGTAGGTTCTTGCGGTGTCCTAGTGAGGACGAGGTTCGTGCTACACCTCTTAGCCGCCGAACCACCAAGTGTTGGTCGACACAACGGGGACGTAGCGTGCCGGCAAGCACGTGAACCTCAGGAGAAAATTGTGTGTCTCCATTGTGATTGTTCATTGGATTTCTCCCAGTGATTGGACTTCATAATATTGTGATTGTTTCATTCCCTCTACGCGGCGGTATAAATATCAAACCCTCTTTCTTACATTCTCGCAAACTAGAGTAGCTTACTTACTTGTATAGAAACTTTAGGTAGCTCTCTAGTGTAAGTAGTGACATAGTTCTTGTGTGCCTAGTGATCATATCAACTATAATTGTTGAATAGGTGGCTTGCAATCACCCCATTAGAGCTAGAGCAAAAAGCTACGCTTTGTTATTTACTAACCTGTTGCTCTAGTGAGTTTGTAGAATTTTTAAATAGGCTATTCACCCCCCCTCTAGCCATATTATGACCTTTCACTAACCCCTGCAGGAAAACTTCCAAATTCAAATTGGAAAAGTCCTAAGATGAACTTACACTGGAGATGAAGAGATACAATAATTTTGCACAAGGAAGATACAACTCACTCATAGCCAAGAAGAAAGAAGGGTGCCACAAAATATGAACCATAATCGAAGCACTCACTCCATGGAGTTGCATTCCCTTGTCAACCACTAATTATTAGGAATCAAGAAAAGATTGACAAAAGAAGAGCATGCAACATTCTGCACCCTCACCTCTAAGGTCGAGAAGCTAAGACATGAGGAAGGAAGCACAACTCCTCAAGATGATTCAACTAAGTTCTTCCACATCTCATGCTCCCATTGCTCCGCACACTGGTTTGCAATCTCTAAATTCACTATTGCTTTATTTCCATAGGTTTGAATTGATTTATAATGCCTATATTTAAGAATCAAAACATAAGATGGGAAAATCCATCCTTTAGAAAGAAGTAATTGTGAATAATAAATGTGCTATGCTAAGCATGCTCAAGCAAGTTCTTTGTAGCATAAAGAGTGACCCATAGCTATGTTACAACAATGCCCTTATCATTACTTGTATATTCCTTTAGGTATGTGTTGTCTACTAATGATTTGCAGAGATAAAATAATAAGAAGAGCTAAAGGTCCAAGCACAAATTAGACAAAGAGCAAATCATGGCATAAGGAGTACAACAAAGAAGATAGTTGGTGCATGAACAAGACACATGACTACCCAAGCAAGGAAAGCTTCCACAAGGTGTTATGGCTTCAACATACTACAATACTAAAGGTAACATCTCTAGGTAAGTGATCATTACTTCCATAATAACCTCCTTGATTCTGGCATGCACATAAGTAGAGAGCCAAATATGCTTTGATTTACAACCTCATTTGATCCAATCTAATTAACTCAACATGTTTAGTTCTTTATACTTGTTCCTAGCGTCACTTTCTTAGCCTTATAGCCTTTAACTCAATGATGTAGAATGTTGTGTATCCTGTCCTTAAAAGATGATAGTCATAATCATAAAGTTATATGCATAGGTAGACTATCCTTCCTTAAGGTTGAGTAATCTGATTTGCCAAATGTTTTAATGCCACATTCTTGCTCATTGTTTTATGCTATCACTCATGTTTAGATAGAGCAAAACACATGGATATTAATTTTACCTCGTTCAATGTGCCTAAGGCTAGATTATAATAAACTATTTAGTTCTGTTGGTGTTTTTCCACCAAAAGAGCCCATGCACTTGATCTTTGCCTTGTCTCTATGAGCAGGACACACTTTAGTTGATTCCACAAGAACCCTACAAGTGAAGATCCTTGACCGATGAACATGCACACTGAGCGAAGACGCTGCCAGCTCCCACAACCAGTACTTCACACTCCAACTGGCTGGAAGAGCAATAACCATGGGTGACACCATGAAAAGAGGTGCAACTATCATGGTCTCCACCTTTGGGACCAGATAAAGCACCTAAGGAGTTAATATGGTAAGAGGTCCTGTTCAGAGGACCTAAAACACTGAACACTATGCCAAGAGGTAACTTGGTAGTTATCAATATTTCCCTTTTTAGCACTGTATCTAGAAAATGCTAAGCCCCATGTGGATAGATTTGTGGTGCGCCAACCCACAAAGATGTCAACGGTGGTGGCATAAAAATAAGTTTTCATCCTACTGCATTTTCTGCATACCATAAAATATATAAAAATATATCTTATGATCCTGCTAAATGATTTAAGAAGGTTCTAGACAACCAAGGCTTAGAGGCTTATCACTAACACTTAATTAGTTCCACAAGCTTTGTTGTCTATTTGAGCTTCACAGAATTTAAAGGATCAAGAAGAGCTATCAGGCAGAAGGACATCCTATCCCTTGTCGGGGTGCTGTCTCAACAGCAACCATCTCTAACACTCTAGGAGGACCAGTACACCTTCACTGCCAGTCAGCAACGCCAACAAACTACGTCAACATCCAGCTTGGGGGAGTGCACCCCCATTTATCCAGCTAAGTATCACTCATTTATCTGCATATTTATTAAGTGTGTTATGTTAATCTAAAACAAATAAAAAGATGCATAACCATAGAAACCCAAATAAATATTTCCCTATTTATTTATATCTATATCTTTCTTTCTATTTGATATTAAGTTTGCTAAATAAAATTTAGGAGAGTATTGAAAGAAATTGCCTGCTAAAATAATCCCTATAGAATAATCTCTTTTATGGAAATGATAAATAGTTGCTCTACCGTAATTCCTTTCAAGTAACTAGTTTTCAACTTTGAACTCTCCCAAGTTTTGGTCATAACTGTTTTGATTTGAGGTCTGCTCTGAATCTAAAACTTGTGGGTAGCGAATGCTTGATCTAAGTCTAGGTAGTTGACGGATATGATATGGGAAGGTTTTGAGCTGCTATCCATCTTGTTCCTAGAGATACTAGAGTTCTGGAGAATTTATCTTTGAAAATCTTAAATTGATGCATGATGAGTTCCTGTATGACTAGAGTTTAAGTTCCTACCACAGCCAAATATATATGCTTACTAGATTAGGAAAGCCATCCACTTCCATATATACTGCTTGTAGGCATTGCGTGTAGTTAAGCTGTGTTGACCCTTAGGAATTAGTCATGCAGTTAAAGTCAATATTATGTGCTCTCCATCCATTGATGTATGCTGCTTTTGTCCTCAGAAGACACCTCCATTTACTCTGTCCTACTTCTGTTACTGGAAGTACCACCCACATATATACACACTCCATGCATCTTGTGCTGTTTCTACCCTAGAAACATGCACCAATGCTGCTCCTACCATAGGAGTACACATTTCTCTATTCACATGCATCCACTTCATACATTTAGAAAATGTTCCACTCCTACACTGGGAGTGAACACCAAAAATATATGTCACCATCCTATCCTTTTTTCGTCATCCAATAAAGCTCCATTTACACCAGTTAACACTCTGTACTAATATATTTCGAGTAAGAGGCTTGGTTGCTCTCAAGAAAAAAAAGAGAGGAAGAAAAGAAAGGAAGAGGACAAATGTCCCAAGAAAAAAAGTAAGAGAGCAGGCCAAGTTCCTCCAAAGTCTTCCATTTCCAAATAAGGGACGTACGTTATCACCAAGGAGCAAATGTAGAATTAGATCTCTGTTGACGGTCCTTAAGTACCAAATATAATCATCAAATAAATAAAGAAAAGGATCCAAATGCAACCAACACCCAGACTTAGGGTTTTATCTGACAGAATTCCACGAGTTTTGGTGTTTGTCTATTTTTGCAGGGGGTTATCAGGAAATATGGAGGAAAGACCCACACGTCGGATTTACATAGAGATATTAACGTGTGCGCCCATTTTCTATTATCTAGAAGAGTCCAGAAGCCACAAGAACGAACGGGAGGCTGAGCGGGCCCGAGGACAGGGCGCTCGCCCTGCTCTGGCAGCCAATCAGGCTCCGCCTTGCGGATTATGCTCCACCGACCTAAAGGATTAAGGAAAACCGTGCAATTAAGGTTGGTTTGATCTGACAGCCCAGGTTCATTTGGAAGGGCTATATAAGCAGCCCCCTGCCCCCTGGAGAAGACACCTCTGAATCCCTATTCATTATTCATAGACAGAGCAAAAGCTAGGGTTTGGAGATGAGAGCTCTCCTCTCTTCTCTAAACTAGAGTAGATCAAGATTATAGCGAGATGGAGAGCAAGGGAGGATTGGAGGAGAGGCCGGCCGATCGGTTCTTCCTCCGGCTGTACTTCGCCATGATCAAGCTCTACTCAAGCTTGCTCATGGGATGACTCTGGTAATCTACTTCTATTTCATTATGCAATTACTATCCATGTATGTTCTGGTTCACAACTCTTTTGAGTACTTTAATCTATAGGACGCTATAGGTGAGAGTTGTAGTATAGGTGTAAGCATGGTGCTTAGGCCTATATTACTTGTGGATATCCCCTGTTAGCCAGAACGTGTGGTAGGCCACGTAGGTGAAAGCTACGATGGTCCTCTGTAGTCCACCTCCCGTTAGCAGGACTGGTAGGAGTCCTCGACCTTAGGTATAAGCATCCTCTGTGTTGTTTTATACTTAAGGTACGGCACAGACAGACATACCCCTTTGAAGTAGAGAAACCCTAGTTATCCTCTCTATTCTCCTATTATCGCCCATATATTAGATTGCTCTACTCTATATTCCCATATTATCATTTTACCTTTAATATTGTTCTTATTCAATTCTATCACATTTCCTATTTACACCCACCTGTCTGTCTTGGTTAAGTTAGAGCGTATTTGGTTCTCCCGTTTCCCTATAGATACGATAAATCCTTTAACCGGGTAAAATCTACAACGGTATCCGTGCGCTTGCGGATTTATCTGTGTGCGTATAAATACCATAGTACACTCTAGTCCCATGTTGGGGATGACAACCTAGTATTCAAGTGGTGTTAGCAAGTGTCAACAAGTTTTTTTGGCGCTGTTGCCGGGGAGACGGTTGCTGAGTTGACTACGAACTAGCTTAATCATTTTTCTAAAAATAATAAAATAATAATAATAATATATTTTTCCTTTTATCCTTTGCCTCATCTCTACTATTCTTTCTTCTTATCTAATCCTTGATCTCCGGTCTATCATGAAGGCAAACATGTCTATCTATCAGTTTAATAGACCTACAGGCACACATCTCGAACCACCAAAATCTTCAAAGCCTATCATGACATCTAGTTTTGAGATAAGCCTGGAATACATAGAATTTCTTCAAAAACAACCTTTCTCAGGAGAAGGTGAGGAAAACCCATACACACACCTCGAAGAGTTTGGACAAATCTGTGACCTCCTTCGCATAGAAGGCATGTCCAATGAGACCCTTAAATGGAAGCTCTTTCCGTTCTCTTTAACGGGAAAAGCTAGACATTGGTATAAACTCAACATAGGAAGTGCTCATGGAGATTGGAAGGAGCTATACAATAGTTTTCTTTTAAATTTTTTTCCGATCTCCAAAGTGGCGGATCTTTGGATCGAGATTCTTTCTTGTAGACAACTAGAAGAAGAATCTCTTGGAGAATCATGGGACCGCTTTATTGACCCTACTCTCACTGGCCCAAATCTTTCTATTCCAGAAGAAGTTATTCTAATTCACTTTTTAAGGGCCTTAGTAGGGAAAATAAGCAAACCCTTAATGCAGCCTCTGGAGGATCTTTCCACCGCCCGTCCACTAGTGAAGCTTGGAATTTGATTGATTTAATGAGCAGAAAGTCTCCTAGCATTTATATCCCTGAGAAAGAAAAAGAATCAGCTCCTAGACAAGAAGAGGAAGTTTGGATAGCCAAATTACAACCACTTCAATCCCAAACTTTAGCTATCGATCCTAAACCATCAACACCCTAAAATTCTCCAAGGGAGGATGGAATTCTGACCTTAAATCTTTCAGATGCTAATGGTTTAGACTTCTAGTTCCATAAGAGACCTTCAAGCAGGGATAATTCAAATCCTTGCAATAATGGTTCTCTTAGAGAATGTCCTGGTTCCTGTTAAGAAGAAGTCGAGGATGACATATCAAGTGAAGGAGAGCTAAACCATATAGAAGATTCTATCTGCTCCCCTTCCATGTTCACAAATTCTAAATCCATCCTTGACCTTAGAGACCCCTCTTATCCCTCTCCTTTTCAGTCTCATGATGATCCTAGCAATCCATCAAGATGATCAAAGCATAGGAGTCATAAATACCATGAGGATGACATGTCAAGTAATATCATAGAAGGAGAGCTAAGCCATATATAAAATTCTAACATCTCCCCTTTCCTGATCACAAGTTCTAAATGGCTAGACTGTGTAGAATGGATGGACAAGGAAGAAGCCTTAATGGATTCTGACTTTGGCTCAATTTCAAATGGTGAGTTCTTGACTCCCTTTGAAGATGAGATTCATCCAACTATAGAAGAGGACATAGGCGAGACCAATCCAGGAGAAACTATAAACATTCAAATTGGAGACGAAGATAACATTAATGAGCATGGAATTTATTTCATAGCCACTTCGTTTACTCCATGGTAATATGCAACATCTTCCCAATCTATTGGTCTCTCCAACATCACCACATTTGAGATCTCCAACCCCCTCTTCCTTTCTATTTATAAAAACTTTAAAAGGGCGGTTGTCGATGCATATGTCTATAATAAATATTGCAGATCTCGTTGAGTTGATCTTGATATAGGTCAGCGTTGGAGGGGAAACCACTTCGCCGACATAAATTGATGGTTTCCCAAGGACAAGCTTAGTGTCCTAAAATAAGCCCTGATCAGATCGTAACATGAGCTTTTAATTATTCGCAACATTACCTTGTGTATTGAGCATATAAGGATAATTGTAAAAATATTCCTTCGGGTATTCTTGTCACTAACCTTTCCAGGATTGGAGCAAGAAGATCGGATAAATGACAAGCACAAGGTATGTCCAACCAATCATCATACAACATTGAATTAAATTCATCCAAACTTGAATTTTGCAAAATTCAAGCTTGGGGGAGTACTTTACATAAAAACATCCTTTGCCATGTTGCTATGTGGGTTGTCCCTACCTTTGAGACATGCTCAATTTGTTAAATACTAATCACACTACTTCATCTCCACTTGAGTAGATCTCTATAAATGCTCTCATGCTACCTTTATTTGCTTTAGTATATGTCTAGGTTTGGAGTAGTTTCATTTATCTCCTAAATAAGCATGGTGCTTAGTTTAGGAATGAAGATCTTACTTCCAAGGGATTTTAAATTAAGCATGGTGCTTAGGTTAAAATGCCCTCCTAAATCAAATTAGGCATGGTGTCTAGGTTGATTTTTGAGCCGATAGTATGCTATAGTAGATATTGGATATTTTGTTGGACTAACCCCTACAGGAAAACTTTCAATATCAACATGGGAAGTCCTGAGATAAACTCACATTGGAGACAAAGAGAGAGACACATGAAGTTTAACAATTTACACAAGGAAGACATAGCTCATAAGAGATGATCCAAGGAGGGTGCCACAAACACGGTGCACAACCGCTAAGAAAGGAAAGCTTCCACAAGGTGATACTGTACCATCACTCTTCAAGTAAGGTAACATCTTAAGGTACTTGACTATCACTTTTTATAAGCTTCTCCTTGGTTCTGGCATTCACATGAATAAAAGAGACAAACATGTATGATTTACAACTCTAGATTAACCAACCCAATCGATTCAACATGTTTAGTACTTCCACCTTTGTGATCCCACACTCCTAATCATATGAGCTAAAATGTTGCACACTCAATCTTTGGAAGATATATAAACAACATAAATATAGATAGATTATCTTTCAATTAGGTTGAGTGATCTGATCTGACAAATGTTTTAAATGCTACACTCATGATGTTATTATCCATCAACTTTGTCTTGCTCACTATGCTTAAGGTTAGAGAAGAACAAATACACTTTTGGTTCTGTTGGTGTTTTCCACCAACAGGGCCCATGCACTTGATCTCTACCTTGTCTCTATGAGCAGGTACACTTTGAGCATAACATGGAGGAGTTTTATAACTCCTAGACACCACCAAGTGAAGGACTTGGATCTACGAGCACAAACACACAGAGCAGGATGCTGCCAACGCCGCACTTCGAACTGCTGGGCAAACGAAGAACATGGGTGACACCGTATCAAGAGGTGCAGACGTCAAGGTCCACACTTGAATCAAATGACGCACCTAAAGAATGAACACGGTGAGAAGTCTTGTTCAGAAGACTTAAAACATTGAACCCTCGCCGAAAGGTAAAATCAGTAGCTATCCATATTTATCCTTTCTGCATTCCCTTTTTCCTTAAATTATTTACTTTCCATAAATAGCTTGTTAGTTAATCATGCTATCTTGAAAAGAAATTAAAAATCTTAAAACAGTAAGCCCCATGTGAGTATGCTCATGGCATAAAACCCATAAGTACATTCACTGTGGTGGCGTAAAAATAAAAATATTCCTATCCTATAAAAATGAAAATATAAAAATAAATTTATGATCCTACCAAAGAGAGTAACATTTATTGAGGAGCCTCAACATGATAATGGCTAGATATTTATGCTAACACTTAACTAGTTCCACAAAGCTTTGTTGTCTATTTGAGCTCCACAGAATTCAAGGATCAAAGAAGACTAGCAGATGGAGGACATTCTAATCATGGTTAGGGTGCTGCCAACATTCAAATACACCTCTGCCACCTGCTAGCTACATTAGAAGAAATTACGTCAAAATCTAGCTTGGGGGAGAGCACCCCCATTTATCCAGCTAAGTGTTTCTACTCGCGTTTATACTTTACTCAAATAATAAAAATATGCATAATCATAAAAACCCAAATAAAGATTTTGTGCTTATATATATATCTTTGCTTAGTTTGCTAAATAAATAAATAAATAAAGTTTGCTATGAACCCTCATGATAAGCTCTCACGTGGAAATGATGAATAGTTGCTCTGCCATGACTACTTCTCAAAATTGAAATCTCTCTCAAGTTTAGGCATGATTGTTATAAATTAAGATTTGCTCTAAACCTGAACTTGTGGGAAGAGTACTTGATCTAAAGTCTAAGTCATTAACGGATACGATATGGGAAGGTTGAGCTGCTGTTTATCTGTTCCTAGAGATGCTAGAATTCTGGAGAGTTTTATCTTTGAAAATCTTTAATATGTTGCATGATGATTTCCTGTATGATGAGAGTTTAAAATCCTACCATAGGCATATATACATGCTTATTAGACTATGAACCATACATTTACTTTTTACTGCTTATGAGCTTTGTGTGTGGTCAAGCTGTGTAAACCCTTAGGAGCTTGTCATGCGGTTAAAATCAAGATTCACTTGCACGTTCACTCATACATGCTACTTCTACTCCGGAAGTATGCATCCACATACATCCACTCAATTCCATCTCCAGATTCACCTAAAATTATTCTACTCCTATCTGGGAGAGAATAGCCAAAAACATTATCCCATTCCTGTTTTTCCCTGTGAAATAAATGTTCAAGATATTATGGTTACTACCACTTGCTACATTATTCCACGAGGGTGAGTCCTCTAAAAAGAGAAGAAAAAGGAAAAATATGAGGAAATAAAAAGGGGCAAGTGCCCGGAGCCTCGAGGAAAAGGAAAAGTGAGACGAGAGGTAAAAATGGACAAGTGTCCGACAGTAGAATTAGGGGTACAGGATACCCACCTAAGAGAAAAGAAAAAAAAATAGAGCATCTCATTCTCCTCAAGAAGCTTTTAAGTGCAAGCAAGGTATGGATCCCCTAAAAAGAGCAAAAGTAGAATTAAACTTTCACCATTGTTATCACCATCATCACCATACACCATTCACTCGCCACACATGCACATCTTGATTTGACTTATTGACTTGTTTCTCTGGATCCATGGTTTGACTATGCAATAAATGTCTTGTAAGTATGTATACTTTATCTCCCACCTATGAGCTCCAGATATCAAGCCTTATTAGAGTAGGGTGAGAGAGAATGCAATGTCACTATGCCTTATACCACAAATACTATATACTTTGAGAGAAGGCATATACCATCACTTCCTTGGTAAGGATCCAGAAATGCCACAAAAGAGAGATTTGAGAGAGTCATACAAAGGAATCTCTGAGTTTTATTTCAAAATCTGCAAAAACTCCAGAGCTATAGCTGATCAAGAATAAGAGACATAAGTGATGGTTACAAGCCCCATGGTGAAAGGTAAAATGAGTAAGTTTTAAGTCTTAACAGTTTACTCTAACTCAGAGATGAGACCTCATTTGAAAGCATGTGTACCGTCAACTTTTAAAGGCATTATAGCAGCTTCGGATCATCACTGAGTCTATCCTTGCTCAGGGACAAGCAAGAGGTAAGCTTGCGGGAGTTTGTTGACAGTCCTTAAGTACCAAATATAATCATCAAATAAATAAAGAAAAGGATCCAAATGCAACCAACACCTAGACTTAGTCTTTTATCTGACAGAATTCCACGAGTTTTGGTGTTTGTCTATTTCTACAGGGGGTTATCAGGAAATATGGAGGAAAGGCCCACACGTCAGGTTTACATAGAGATAGTAACGTGTGCCCCAATTTTCTATCATCTAGAAGAGTCCAGAAGCCACGGGAACGAACGGGAGGCTGAGCGGGCCCGGGGACAGGGCACCCGCCCTCCCCCCTAGGGCGCCCGCCCTGCTCTGGCAGCCAATCAGGCTCCGCCTCGCGGATTATGCTCCACCGACCTAAAGGATTGAGGAAAACCGTGCGATTAAGGTCGGTTTGATCCGACGGCCCACGTTCATTTGGAAGGGCTATATAAGCAGGCCCTCTGGCCCCTGGAGAAGACACCTCTGAATCCCTATTCATTATTCATAGACAGAGCAAAAGCTAGGGTTTGGAGATGAGAGCTCTCCTCTCTTCTCTAAACTAGAGTAGATCTAGATAGTAGCGAGATGGAGAGCGAGGGAGGATTGGAGGAGAGGCCGGCCTGTCAGTTCTTCCTCCGGTTGTACTTTGCCATGATCAAGCTCTAATCAAGCTTGCTCATGGGATGACTCTGGTAATCTACTTCTATTTCATTATGCAATTACTATCCATGTATGTTCTGGTTCATAACTCTTTTGAGTACTTTAATCTATAGGACGCTATAGGTGAGAGTTGTAGTATGGGTGTAAGCGTGGTGCTTAGGCCTAGATTACCTGTGGATATCCCCTGTTAGCCAGAACGTGTGGTAGGCCATGTAGGTGACAGCTACAATGGTCCTTTGTAGTCCACCTCCCATTAGCAGGACTGGTAGGAGTCCTCGACTTTAGGTATAAGTATCCTCTGTGTTGTTTTATACTTATGGTACCCCACAAACAGACATACCTCTTTGAAGTAGAGAAACCCTAGTTATCCTCTCTATTCTCCTATTATCACACATATATTAGATTGCTCTACTCTATATTCCCCCATTATCATTTTACCTTTAATATTGTTCTTATTCAATTCTATCAGATTTCCTACACTGCCACACGTTCTGGCATGAGCACCGGTCGGGAAGGTCCTGTTGCCCCGGTTTACGAGCCGGTGCTGCCCTTCCGGGACTAAAGGCCCACCCTTTAGTCCCGGTTCGGGTAACCGGGGCTAAAGCCCCCCTTTAGCACCGGTTGGTATTACCAACCGGTGTTAAAGGGTTTCTTTTTTTTTGGTTCACTTCTTCGGTTCTGTTTATTGTTTGTATATAATATATAATAATAGGTTTTTCAATACATGTTTTTGCTGATACTATAATATATTTATATTACACGTATATTAAGCATATATAAATGAAAATTATAGGCTTAGCTTAATAATTAAGCTTTACCTATAATAAAATGAATAGGCCACATCAAAAATTAAATAGATATGTAAAAAGCTTTATATATATAGTTTTATATGTACAAAATTCGTAACACATATATACATAGAGTTTTTTCGCCCAATGTCTACAAACGATACAAATGATCATCATTGTTTGGAATAAGAATTTCGTTGCCGTTGAAGTGAAACTCGCCGTTTGGATTGATCACTTGCTCGCGGAGAAATCCTGCTATCGTCTCTTGGATAGCTTTGATTCGGTCTTTTTGTAGGACCTTTTCCCTCAACCATTCCGTCTTTAATTTGAAATAAATAAAAAATATATTAGTTATCGAAGTTATTCAATATAATTCAGAAGATAATGAAAAGAGACATGTAACGTACTCTGAGCGTCTCTGTGGGTGTTTGATTGACTTGTGCCATCATGAATTTGCACACGTAATATGCACATAGATTGTTCCCCCTTCTTGTCTTAAACACCACTGTACGATATATATATAAAATCTTCACGACCACAGCAATAAGAAGGCTAAAAGTTAGCGAAAGTTTGCTAGCTAGTAGAACTTACTTGTGGATGTATTATGTTAAGCAGCGCTTTACATCCACTGAGACGTTCACGGTCAATGAATCTTTCCCAAACCCTACACACAGCCATTGTGGATCGTGAACTAATAATTACAGCTAGCTGAGATCAACGTTACGTACCTTTGAATAATGTTTACCATTTGTTGATAATTTTCTTGTGGTTTTCTCATTGAGTCAAAGATTATCAACCGGTTCTTGGGAATTTCAATGACCATGAGTATCCAGTGAAAGCTATTTACACACAGATATATATAGTCAAGCCTATATATAACTATATAAAACTTGTCTCGAGTAATAATAAGTAAAATAAAATATGCATGCACTTAATAACTATATAACTCACTCGAAGTTGAAGGGGAAGAGTATTTTTTGTTTTTCTTTTTGGTTCACAAAGAACCTCATAAGATTGGTGCAGACTTCTGTCTCATGAGCTGCTGTCCACACTGCCTGTGGAGCCTTGAAAACAATATAAGGGTCAACAAACCCAATACTATTGTCATTTCTCATTCTGAGCTCTCTCATTTGGTGCCTGCATATATACATACAAATCCTAAGTGTGTAAGGATTATATACATGTAATTAAAGAAGTTAGAAGTATAATAAAAAGAAAAAAATACTTACAGACAAAAGCAGCTGACAAGAGATTTGTCGAGAGCGTCGAGGTGACATAATTGGTGTAATTCTTCGTACTGCACGTATATGAGGTCATCTCTACGGAAGTAGTGGTGTTGTCTAATATGAACAGAAATCCAATTGTCTCCCCTTGTAGACGCCTCAATGCACCATTTGTTTATTGCAAACATTTGTGTGCCGAGCTCATGTAAACGCTGAGGGTCGAATAGACTCCTGCCCGGTTCATATCTTGCCCTCCATTGATCAACTACCTCAGCTTTTTCAAATGTTTGGCAACCAAAAATAGCGGCAATTTCTTCCATATTTAATCCGCTCTGTCCAAAGTAACGCTCAAGCGAGTCTAGCTCAGACAACGCTAAGGATTTCTTTGGCATCAAGTCTTCATTTGAGCCGTATTGATTTGGCACAATCAAAGGGGGCACCGGCTTTGATACTTCTCCGAGCTGTGGGACCCCCTTTCCTACTCTCTTCGTAGCCTGTGAAGACTTGACCAGAGACCGCTCATAGTCTGAAAGTGCTGGCTTTTTCTGAGCTTCACGTTGCTTCTTTTGCTGGTCCACCACCTTCTGCCTCAGTTCCGATGGCTTTACATAAAAGTACGGCTTTTCTCGGTTTTGCCACTTTTTACTATCCTCCTTCAATTTATCAAAAAATTGTTTGACCTCAACTTTGGATGCAGCAATTAACTCCTCTGCACTCTTTTCATAAGATAATTTTTCTGGCGTCCTAGCTCTCTTTGCTGAGGCAGCCTTCTTTGGAGGTGGGACCGATGACTTCGGTCGTTCTTGGGCGGACCGCTTCTGACTACCTCACTTCGGAGGCGAGGGGACCGACCGTGCACTCTTTGGAGAGGGCGGTGCAGGCGGTGGAGGTGGTGGGGCCGATCTTTTCGGCGTTGGAGAACACGGTGGAAGAGTTGGAGACCTCGGTGGAGGAGGTGGAGACCGTGGTGGAGGCGGTGGCGGGGTCGGTGTGGCCGCTGCAGGTGTTGGAGGAGATCCAGCATTGTCACCGCCCGCAGCACTATGATGCGCTGGGGAGAGAACTAGACTTAGGTTGGAGGAGTCCCTGCAAAGAAAACAATTACAAGTTTTGTGAGCAAACTTTTTTTTAATTTCAATACATAATAAATAATATAAGAAGTAAAATTCACACAAACCTATGTTGAGGAATAATTATGAAGCGCTTGCGCCAACAAATAAATGTCTTCTCAGCTTCACCTAAGGTCTTCTCTCCGTCTCCCCCTTCTATGTCTAGAGGCACATTGCCACAACCTTTCTCAACCCTATCAACCGAGACGCTAGCATATCCACCAGGTACTGGTCGATTATGGATTCTTGGAGTTCTCGTTCGGTCGATAGGGTTGACAACAGCGATAGCCACCTTTTTTGTTGCATTCCCATCTGGTACATGCAGCTCACAGGTAGTAAAAGCCTCTGTGACATCATCCACGGGGAAGTGTAGCTTCGTGTCATCCTGAATGGTTGGTACTTCCGTGGATGCGCAGCTGCTTTTCAACTGGCCTGGGGGGCTAACATTGACCTCAGGCTGTGATGTACCTTGCCCTTTCGTCATTTGACTAAGTGTTGCTTGCACTTGCCTTTGAATCTCCGCCTGCATCCATTCTTCACGAGCTTTCTCACGCTCTTCTAACTGCAGAACAAAAGCTTCCAAGTGGCGGATCCGCTCTGCCTCCTCATCCTTCTTTCTCTGGCGGCTTCTGTAGGTATCTTGATCGGCTTGGAATGATTGCAGCCACGGAACTGCCCCATAGCCTCTCCTACGCCCACCGTGCTCAGGATTTTCAAGCGCATAGGTAAGTTCATCCTTCTCCCTGTTAGGCCTGAACTCACCAGACTGAACCACCTCTCATGTACGTACTAGTCTCTCTGCTGCTCTAGAGATTTCTTGGCCCCAAACTAGTGCCCCGGTGTCTGGGTCCACGCTTCCCCATGACCGTAGAACCAATGCTTAGAGCGCTCGCTCCAATTCTTTGCTATTGTCTCGGGTGTGACCCCCTAGCAATCATCTTCTGTTGCATTCGGTCCCACTTGGGAACAGCACTCTTATAACCACTTGATCCCATATGATGGTGGTATGTCTTTTTACTTGCATTCTCTTTGTTTCTAATGGCTTGTTCCTCGCCCTCTTCTGATGTTTTGTACTGCACAAAGTCATCCCAGAAGGCCCTCAGCTTTACATATTGCTTGAGGTTGAAATTTGGAGTCTCGTTTTTCTTGACATATTTATTGTACAAAGTCTTCTTCCAATTCTGGAAGAGTACTGCCATCTTCTTCATAGTCCAGTCATAAATTCGCACCTTCAACTCTTCATCGTTGGTGTCGAAGGTGAAAACGTCTATGACGGCTTTCCAAACTAACTCCTTGTCACGATCAGAGACAAAACTGATCTCAGGAGCACCTCGCTTCTCTCTCCATTCACGAGCACTGATCGGTATTTGATATCTCACAAGATATCTACAGTGAATAACATATTTATTTGCATGTTCACCAAGTGGTCTGCCTGTAGCTAGCGGCCCTCCAACGGCTTCTTTGGCTCTCCTGGAGGTACGCTTCTCCCCGTAGAGGTCGATCCAGAAGGCTACACGTAGATATAGAAACAAAAATACTAAATTAATAACCAAGTAAGTCTAAAACCTAATGTAAGAGATGCATTAATTATATATGTTTACATTTACATACCTCGCCAGTATTTTCTTCTTGTTGCGCGACAAGTTGTTGCTCAGGCGCATTGCCCTCTTGTTGCTCAGTAGGATTGCCTTGCATGATCTCGTGGTAATCAATAAAGTACTGACTACCGTCGTCGATTATATTTTAAATAGCATCTTCCATATAATCAGGATCATCATGAGCATATATATATTCTATATAAGATAAGAAATACACTAGAATAATATACTAAAAAAATAATACTAACAATAACACTAGAATTCATAATATACTAAAACACTAGAATTAACAATATACTAGAATAATATACTAAACAAATAATACTAGAATAATAGTACAAACAATAATATATATACAAAACACTATAATTAATAATATACTGGAATAATATACTAAAAATAATAGAATAATAGTACAAACCCTAAAATATACAAAACACTAGAATTACTAATATACTAGAATAATATACTAAAAATAATAGAATAATAGTACAAACCCTAAAATATACAAAACACTAGAATTACTAATATACTAGAATAATATACTAAAAAAATAATACTAACAATAACACTAGAATTCATAATATACTAGAATAATAGTACAATCAATAACATATACAAAACACTAGAATTACTAATATACTAGAAAAATATACTAAAAATAATACTAGAATAATAGTACAAACAATACTATATACAAAACACTAGAATTAATAATATACTAGAAAAATATACTTAAAATAATACTAGAATAATAGTACAAACAATAATATATATACAAAACACTAGAATTAATAATATATACTAGAATAATATACTAAAAATAATAGAATAATAGTACAAACCCTAAAATATACAAAACACTAGAATTACAAAACCCTAAAATATACAAAACACTAGAATTACTAATATACTAGAATAATATACTAAAAATAATAGAATAATAGTACAAACCCTAAAATATACAAAACACAAGAATTACAAAAACCTAAAATATACAAAACCCTAAAATACTAGAATAATAGTACAAACAATATCATAACAATTCAAAACACAATATATACAAATGTACATATATATATATAAATACATATTTATGATATACATTTATTATATATACATATATATATATATATACATTTATTATATATATCATAACAATTCATTCATTTTGCAGATTATTTAGCCAAAGTTCGATTGATCTACATAGGAGCGAGGAGATCGACGGCCGGAGTTCTTGAGATCGACGTGGAGTAGTTGTGGCCCGCGCGCGCGCTCTAGCTGGTGGCCCGCTGCGGCGGCGCTGGTGGATGGCCGCGGCGGCGGCGCTGGTGGAGGGTCGCAGCGGCGCTGGTGGAGACGGTCACGGCGGCGAGGGAGTCGAAACGGCGGCGGCAAAGAAGAACCCGGCGGCGCTGGAGACGAAGACGAAGACGAAGATGAACTGCCGGATCCAGGGCTCCTGCGCACATATATAGGGGCGGACCCTTTAGCACCGGTCCGTGGCTGGAACCGGTGCTAAAGGGTCTTTAATACCGTCTGGTAACAAGAACCGGTGTTAAAGAGTGACCCTTTAGCACCGGCTCGTGTTACCAGCCGGTGCTAAAGGGACCCTTTAGCACCGGTGCCAGCTACGGACCGGTGCTAAAGGGTCCTGCGCGCGCTAGGGCGGGCTCCTAAAATTTTTTAGGACCCTTTAGCACCGGTTCCCACTGTGGGCCTGTTCTTTAGTTTAGGGTTTTTCAATTGTTTATATATACAGTTTATATTATAAATTGTATAGTAAATTCAATATTTTGCATAATATTTTTTAAACAGTGACATATATTGTAATTTTTTAATGTACACATGAAAATTTTTAACCTTAAATATCTTATTGTACTTTTATAATTTGCAATGATTTTGTAAAAAATGTTTAGTATTTTGTTAATGCAAAAAAATATTATTCCAATAAATTTACAAAAACTATATCCAATCAACTGGAAATTTATTTTCACATCATATTGACATAAAACTTTTTATTTTTGTTATTTATTACTAGGAATGCTAGTTGGTTATAGTTTTCATCAAATAAAAAATCATATAAAAATATATATCTTGATGAACACACCTTTTGACCGAACCCTAGATTGTCCCAAATGGAAAAGTCATGAATACAAAGTTCGCTACACTCATCAAGTTCTACATTTTGTCTAATGGTCAACTTTTTTCATTTGGAAAAGTTTGAACCACTGAATTTTGAATTTTCATAAAACTCATAGCCACGCAGCGGTTTCGGAACCCTAGATGGTCTCGAATGGAAAAGTCATGAATACCAATATTGTTCCACTCATCAAAATCTACATTTAATATATAGACATTTTTGCATTTGACAAAGTTTTGGGAAGGTGTAGTTGAAAATCCACAATTGACACATATAGTTTCATATAGTTTGTGTGAGATTTAAGAATTGATCAGTATTGTTAACTTAAACTTTCTCAAATGGAAAAATTGTGTATATAAAAAGTTTAGATCTTGATGATATCTAACAACTTGGTATTCAAAATTTTTTCATTTGAAGTACTTTAGTTTGTCATTTGACCAAGTTTGACCAAAACCCGTCTTGGATTTTGAACAAATGTGCTTAGGATTGGCTCAAATTTATCCAAATGGAAAAATGGTTAATATATCAAATGTAGATCTTGATGATCTCTAACAACTTTGTATTCAAAAGTTTATCATGTGAAGTCATCAAATGGGCCATTTGATCAAGTTTGACCAAAGTCAAAGCATTGGTTTTTACAAAAACACCCTTTGACCGAACCCTAGATTGTCCCAAATGGAAAAGTCATGAATACAAAGTTAGCTACACTCATCAAGTTCTACATTTTGTCTAATGGTCAACTTTTCATTTGGAAAAGTTTGAACCACTGAATTTTGAATTTTCATAGAACTCATAGCCACGCAGCGGTTTCGGAACCCTAGATGGTCTCGAATGGAAAAGTCATGAATACCAATATTGTTCCACTCATCAAAATCTACATTTAATATATAGACCATTTTTGCATTTGACAAAGTTTTGGGAAGGTGTAGTTGAAAATCCACAATTAACACATATAGTTTCATATAGTTTGTGTGAGATTTATGAATTGGTGGGTATTGTTAACTTAAACTTTCTCAAATGGAAAAATTGTGTATATAAAAAGTTTAGATCTTGATGATATCTAACAACTTGGTATTCTAAATTTTTTCATTTGAAGTAATTTAGTTTGTCATTTGACCAAGTTTGACCAAAACCCATCTTGGATTTTGAACAAATGTGCTTAGGATTGGCTCAAATTTATCCAAATGGAAAAATGGTCAATATATCAAATGTAGATCTTGATGATCTCTAACAACTTTGTATTCAAAAGTTTTTCATGTGAAGTCATCAAATGGGCCATTTGATCAAGTTTGACCAAAGTCAAAGCATTGGTTATTACAAAAACACCCTTTGACCGAATAGATTGTTCGAAATGGAAAAGTCATGAATACAAAGTTTGCTACACTCATCAAGTTCTACATTTTGTCTAATGGTCAACTTTTCATTTGGAAAAGTTTGAACCACTGAATTTTGAATTTTCATAGAATTCATAGCCACGCAGCGGTTTCGGAACCCTAGATGGTCTCGAATGGAAAAGTCATGAATACCAATATTGTTCCACTCATCAAAATGGAAAAGTCATGAATACAAAATTCACAATTCTCAAATATAGTTTCATACAATTCTCAGAATTCGTACATTTTACAACACATACTATTAAACATGACTTTATGTTAAGCTGACACAACAGTGAACTTCTTCTTGACGTATGACCCTTGGTTATGATCCTGCCGTAACCATGGAGTATCCTCATTATTTAACAGAATGCTTGGGTATTTGTTGACTATGAAGGGTAGAATTCGATCATCCCTTTCGTAATCGCCTGACATGTCTGACTTGTCCTCAATTGCGACAATGTTTCTTTTCCCAGAAAGGACAATGTGGCGCTTTGGCTCATTGATGATTGAGTGGTCATCATTTTTTCCTCTTTTTAGTTTCGTAGACATATCTTTGACATAGAACACCTGACTCACGTCTGCAGCAAGGATGAATGGTTCGTCTTTGAACCCACTATTGTTAAGGTCTACGGTTGTCATCCCATACTCCTTGTCGACTGTTATCCCACCTCCGGTCATCTTCACCCATTGGCACCAGAACAAAGGAACTTTAAAATTAGCTGCATAGACTAGTTCCCATATGTCTTCTATGCATCCATAATATGTTTGTCTGTTCCCATTTGGATCCGTGGCATCCACGCGTACACCACTATTTTGGTTGGTGCTCCTTTTATCTTGGCCAACTATGTAAAATGTGTTACCATTTATCTTGTAACCTTTGTACATGAGGACATGCCATGATGGTTGTCTGGCCAACAAATAAAGCTGCTCATCAATGTTTTCATCACCTTGACATTTTTTGCGCAACCAATCGCCAAAAGTTTCCATGTGCTGACGCATTATCCAAGCTTCATTCTTCCCGGGCCACTGGTGAAAGCCCTAGTTTGGTTTTGGATAATTGATGAAACCATAGTACTAACCTTTATACTAAGTGTGTGTAGACTTAATGAGGTTGGTACATGCCAAGTGATGAAGCAAGTGTTGATCATGGTGATAATGGTGTTGACCACAAAATGATCAAGTGCTCAACATGGAAAAGAAGAAAGAGAAAAACAAAACCCTATGGAGATCAAGGCAAAGGTATTGCTTAGGGTTTTGGTTTTGGTGATCAAGACACCATAGAGGGTGTGATCACATTTAGGATAGATAGCCGTACTATAAAGAGGGGAATTCTTTGGCTAAGCGGTTATCAAGTGCCACAAGGTGTAATTGTTCATGTTCATGGATTTAGAACCTAGTGAGCTAACTTAACTCCTTCAAAGAAAATGATTGTGAAAATGCTAACACACGTGCACTTGTTGGTACACACTTTGTGGTGTTGGCACACCATAAGAAGGAGGTAGAAAGTTCCTTGTGCACCAGTAGAAAGTTTCCTGTGTGCTGGTGGAAAGTTTCTTGTCTACCGGTGCAAAATTTCTTCTGCGCTAGTAGAAAGTTTCTTGTATACCGATGGAAAGTTTCTTGTTTACCAGTGGAAATTTTCTCGTGCGCCAGTAGAAAGTTTCTGACTAAAAACTCACACCGGACGCTCTGTCCTGAGGCACCGGACACTGCCTCGGAGCGTCCGGTGCGCTCTCGGTTGCTGGCTTAGGTAAGAGCTTTGCACCGGACGATCAGCACCGGACGCTGATCGAATGCTGTTCGTGCGTCCGGTGTCCCTGAGCTTTTACGGTGTTCTCTGAGTAAGCGTCCGATGCCGACTTGGCGCGTTCGGTGGTTGCGTCCGGTGATCCTGCGTTTTTGACAAACTCTCTGCGTACGTGACTGGTGTGCACCGGACGCATCCGGTGGTTCAAATTTGACCGTTAGAGATCAACGTGCGAGATTCAAGTAGGGGTCACGTGACTGTTTATGGAGCACCGGACGCTCTGTTACAGCGTCCGGTGGCTTACCAGCAGCACGTTCGGTGGTTCCGGTTTCTGCCCAGTAAAAGAGCCAACGACACTATTTGTTTGAGGGGCTTATAAATACGTGTTGGCCGGCTTGGGGCTCACTCTCTTGGCATTCTAGCATACTTGACATCCTTGTGAGCCTAAGCAAACACCTCCCACTCATCTCCTTCATAGATTAAACATCTCTGTGAGATTGGGAGTGATTCCTAGTGCATTTGCTTGATTGATTGCATCTAGTGGCACTTGGGGATCGATTTAGCTGCGTTTTTCTTGTTACTCTTGGTTGTTGCCGCCACCTAGACGGCTTGGAGCAGCGGAGGAGCTTTGGCACGAGTTGGTGGTTGTTCGTGGCCATCTCCCGGTGATTGTGAGGGGTTTTGTGCCTACCCCGGTGGAGAGCCAAAGGCCACCATTAGTGGATTGCGTGTGTCTTTGAGCTACCCCACTTGTGGTAGGTCCTTGCGGTGCTCGTGGTGAGCTTGGGTGTGGAATCCCGATTAACCGCCGGACCACGAAGTGTTGGTCGACACAACGGGGACGTAGCGTGCCGGCAAGCACGTGAACCTCGGGAGAAAAATCTTGTGTCTCTTTGTCTCCCTTGGTTATTTGGTGATTGATTGGATTCTTGGCTACCTTGGATATTCTCTTGTGATTGGATCAATCTCCTCTCTACGGTGGTATAACATCTCTAACTCAACTTTGCATTACTCTCTTTTACTTTCTCGCTTATCTAGAGTAGCTTACTTGTATAGAATCTTTAGGTAGCTCTCTAGTGTAAGTAGAGACTTAGCTTTTGATTGCCTAGTGATTATAGCATGTAGAATTGTTGGTTAGGTGGCTTGCTTTCACCCCTTTAGAGCTAGAGCAAAAGCTTCGCTTTGTTATTTACTAACCTCTTGCTTTAGTGAGTTTGTAGAAATTTTTATTAGGCTATTCACCCCCCTCTAGCCATATTAGGACCTTTCAAGTGGTATCGGAGCCGTGGTCACCTTTTAGTGAAGGATTAACAACCTCGGTGTGGAAATTATGGCTCATATTGTGTTCGACCATGTTGGGGGTAGACCACCAATGTTTGATGGCACCACATCATTTGATCAATGGAAGAGAAAGATGAAAATGCACCTTGGTACCATTCATACCAAAGTGTGGAATGTGACCGAGAATGACTTTGTTGTCCTTGATCCCGACAATCTCACCGATAAGGATGAAATCAACCAACAATGCAATAATGCCGCTCTCAATGCCATATATCAAGCGATTGATTCAAAAGTGTTTGAGCAAATCAAAGATCTTGAGAAAGCAAGTGAAGTGTGGCAAAGATTGATTGATATATATGAGGGCAACCAAAATGTCAAGAGTGCCAAGTTGTACATGCTCAAGGACAAGCTATTCAACTTCAAGATGGAGAAGGATGAGTCCATTCTGGAAATGTTTTATAGACTCCAAGTGATTGTCAATGATCTCAAGAACCTTGGAGAGAAAGTGAAGGACGAGGACTTCTCACATAAGTTCCTCATGTGCTTGCCAAAGAGATTCTCTACTTTGAGAACAATGATCTTTAGAGAAGGATTGAGCAAGGTGACTCCAAATGAAGTGCTTGGTGACATAATGACCGATGCTCAATACAATGATGATCTTAGTGAAGGAGAAGAGGACAAGAGGGAAAAGAAAGACAATAAATAGAAGAGTATGGCATTCAAGGCTTCATCCTCATCCAAGGGCAAGAGCAAGAAAGAAGAGTCAAGTGAGGAAGAAATGGATAGTGATGATGAGGCTATGGCACTTCTAGTCCGCAAGATGGGCAAGTTCATGAAGAAGAAGGGCTATGGTGTAAGAAAGAGAAGAGACTTCACCAAAGGCAATGGTAATGGAAGGCTTTGCTTCAAATGCAAGAGCCCCGATCATGTGGTGGCCAATTGTCCACATCTTGATGATGATCATTTCGACAACAAGAAGAAGAAGGACAAGAATGAAAGAAAGGAAAAGAAGTCCAAGAAGATGAGCTTCAAGAAAAACAAGAAGGGTGGTGGCTATATCGTCACATGGGATAGTGATGCCGATGATGATGAAGATAGTGATGATGAGAAGGAGTTGGAGGCCATGAAGAAGGCTTTCGGTGGCATTGCCATTTCCAACAAGCCATCTCTCTTTGATGATGCTACATCAACATGTCTCATGGCTAAGTCCACCAAGGTAATATATAATGATGATGCATGTGATGATGATGAGTCTAGTAGCGATGATGATGAGGACCCTTCTAAGGAGGAGCTCATGGACATGTGTGAGCAACTAAATGAAGGCTTCCAAAAGAAGAGAAAGGAGTGTAAGGGCCTACTCAAGAAAGTCCAAGATCTTGAGAAGTCCCTTAGGGAGCTCCAAGCAACTTATGAGTGTCTAAAGGAAGACCATGAGGAACTTGAGAACGCTCACACCAAGCTTGCAAAAGCTCACTCTATTTTTCTTGATCAAGCAAAGGTGGAGGACATGAAGGAGACAAGAAGCATTGGACTAACTTGTGATATTGTGGATGAATCTTTTTATAAACCCATTATTACATCACAAGCTAACTCTTCTTGTAGCTCTTCATCCATCACAACCCACTCAAGCTCAAGTATGAGTGATGGTTTCACTTGTGATGCATCACTTATGGTTGAGAATGAGACCCTCAAGAGGGAGGTGGATGAGCTCACTCACGCTCTAGGCAAGGCCTATGGCGGTGAGGCCCGCTTGCTTAAGTGCTTGGGTAGCCAACGCTTTTCTCTCAACAAAGAGGGATTGGGCTATACCCCCAAGAAGGGCAAGGCGGCCTTTGCAACTCCAAAGTCTAACTTTGTGAGAAGCGATGGTCGTTTTTGCAAGAAATGCAAGCAAGTTGGGCATTTAGAGCATAATTGTAATAAAATGAACAAGAACAAGAAAATTGCTAATGTACCATCCATTCTTTTTAATTCTTGTTATTTGCTTACCAAGGGTGAGAAGGGTGTACAAGCTAAGTTTATTGGTACACCAATTGTGGGCTCAAAGAAGAAAGTCATTTGGGTACCAAAGAGCTTAATGTCTAACCTCCAAGGACCCAAGCAAGTATGGGTACCTAAAAGGCATTGATTTGTTTTGTAGGTAAATTACAAACCCGGAGGAAGGCATTGGATTCTTGATAGTGGGTGCACTCAACACATGACCGGTGAATCAAAAATGTTCCAAGAAATCAAGCCAAATGATGGTGATGTGAGGAGTATCACATTTCGTAACAATAGTAAAGGTGATGTGATTGGTCTTGGCAAGATTGCAATTTCAAATGATATGTCCATTTCCAATGTGATGCTAGTAGAGAGCTTGAACTTCAACTTGCTATCAATTGCTCAATTATGTGATCTTGGCTACAAGTGTATATTTGGTATTGATGATGTTGAGGTGGTTAGTGTTGATGGATCAAATGTTGCTTTCAAGGGGTTTAGATATGGCAACCTCTATCTTGTTGATTTCAACACAAGTGAAGCTCAATTGTCAATATGCTTGCTCTCCAAATCAAGCATGGGTTGGCTATGGCATAGAAGGCTCGGTCATGTTGGAATGAAGCAACTCACCAAGTTAGTGAAACATGATCTAGTTAGAGGCTTGAAGGATGTCACATTTGAAAAGGATAAGCTTTGTAGTGCATGTCAAGCCGGAAAGCAAGTTGGCAACACTCATCCAAAGAAGAGCATCATGAGTACTTGTAAGCCATTTGAGTTGGTGCATATGGATTTATTTGGGCCAACAACATATACTAGCATTGGAGGCAACAAATATGGATTTGTGATTGTGGATGATTTCACTAGATACACTTGGGTGGCATTTCTTAGTGACAAGAGTGATGTATATGACATCTTCAAGTTATTCATCAAAAGAATGCAAAATGAGTATGAAACCACCATCAAGAAAGTGAGAAGTGACAATGGAAGTGAATTCAAAAACACAAGAGTTGATGAGCTATGTGATGAGTTAGGAATCAAGCATCAATTCTCAGCAAAATATACACCACAATCCAATGGGCTAGTTGAAAGGAAAAATAGAACCTTGATTGATATGGCAAGATCAATGCTAAGTGAGTACAATGTGAGTCACTCATTTTGGGCCGAAGCAATCAACACGGCATGCTTCTATAGCAATAGACTCTATTGTCATCCATTTCTAGAGAAGACACCTTATGAGATATTAAATGGAAGAAAGCCCAACATATCATACTTTAGAGTTTTTGGATGCAAATGCTACATATTAAGGAATGGCACTAGATTGAACAAGTTTGACAAGAAAGTTGATGAAGGTTTCTTGCTTGGTTACTCCACTTCAAGCAAATCATATAGAGTATGGAATTTGGGAAGTGGTCAACTTGAGGAAGTACATGATGTTGAATTTGATGAAACTCAAGGCTCTCAAGATGAAGAAGAGAACTTGGATGATGTGAGAGGCACACAATTGGCCGATGCAATGAAGAGAATGGAAATTGGTGATATTAGGCCAAGAGAGGTAATTGATGTTGAAGATGAAAAAGATCAAGTGCTTCCTACCTCTAATGTGCAAGATAGTAGTTCTCATAACCTAAATCAAGCTAGTACATCATCTCAAGTGCAAGATCAACAACATAAAGCTAGTACACCATCTCAATCAAGTGATCAACCAAGTGCAAGCAATCAAGTGCAAATACTCCAACCAACCAACATTGCAAGAGATCATCCATTGGATCATATCATAGGTGATATTCAAAGAGGAGTGCAAACTAGATCAAGATTAGCATCATTTTGTGAGCATTTCTCCTTTGTGTCTCACATTGAGCCAAAGAAGATTGATGAAGCATTAAGGGATGTTGATTGGGTCAATGTTATGCATGAAGAGCTTAACAACTTCAAGAGAAATCAAGTATGGGAATTAGTTGAAAGGCCTATAGATCACAATGTCATTGGTACTAGATGGGTCTTTCGCAACAAGCAAGATCAAGATGGGATAGTTGTAAGGAACAAAGCAAGATTGGTAGCACAAGGCTATACTCAAGTTGAAGGTCTTGACTTTGGTGAAACATATGCCCCGGTTGCAAGATTGGAAGCAATTAGGATCTTGTTAGCCTATGGTTGTGCACATAATATCAAGTTATATCAAATGGATGTGAAAAGTGCATTTCTCAATGGCTATATCAATGAAGAAGTTTATGTTGAGCAACCTACCGGTTTTGAAGATGACAAGAAACCCAACCATGTTTACAAGCTAAGAAAGGCATTATATGGTTTGAAGCAAGCACCAAGAGCATGGTATGAGAGATTGAGAGATTTCTTACTCTCTAAAGGTTTCAAGATGGGCAAGGTTGACACCACTCTCTTCACCAATAAGATTGGCAAAGACTTGTTTGTGTTGCAAATCTATGTTGATGATATCATATTTGGATCAACCAATCAAGAATTTTGTGAGGAGTTTGGAAACATGATGGCTAATGAATTTGAGATGTCAATGATTGGACAGCTTAGTTACTTCCTTGGTCTTCAAATCAAGCAATTAAAGAATGGCACATTTGTGAGTCAAGGCAAGTACATAAAAGACATGCTCAAGAAGTTTGGTATGGATGATGCAAAATCAATTAGCACTCCAATGGGAACAAATGGAAGCTTAGATAATGATACAAGTGGAAATATGGTGGATCAAAAGTTGTATCGGTCTATGATTGGAAGCCTACTCTATGTGACCGCATCAAGACCGGATGTCATGTTTAGTGTATGCATGTGTGCAAGATTCCAAGCCTCACCAAGAGAAAGTCATTTGAAAGCAACAAAGAGAATATTGAGGTACTTGAAGCATACACAAAATGTTGGTTTATGGTATCCCAAAGGTACTTGTTGGAAAGCAACAAAGAGAATATTGAGGTACTTGTTGGATATTCTGACTCGGACTATGCGGGATGCAAAGTTGAAAGAAGAAGCACATCAGGCACATGTCAACTATTGGGAAGATCACTTGTCTCATGGTCATCTAAGAAGCAAAATAGTGTTGCACTATCAACCGCCGAAGCGGAGTACATTGCGGCCGGTAGTTGTTGTGCACAAATCCTATGGATGAAGGCAACTTTGAAGGACTTTGGAATCAATTTCAAACAAGTGCCATTGCTGTGTGACAATGAAAGTGCCGTGAAGCTCACCAACAATCCGGTTCAACATTCAAGAACAAAGCACATAAATGTCCGCCATCACTTCATAAGAGATCACCAACAAAAAGGGGACATTTGCATTGAGAGTATAGGCACCGATGATCAACTTGCCGATATATTCACCAAGCCACTTGATGAGAAGAAGTTTTGCAAGCTAAGGAATGAATTGAACATACTTGACTTCTCAAATATGTGTTGATGCACCCCCACTTTATGACATGCCTCTCCTTCGAGCAAAGCAAGGTAAAATTGTTTGACATGTCATTCATTCTTTGCTAAGGACTTGTGTAGTGCATCTAGTCATTCCTTACATGTCTTAGGCTCATTCATGAAAATCAAATGAATTTGATGCTTGTATGGTACCACTATTGCTTCTATGCTTGACTTGATCTCGTGGTAGCATATGACATGTTTGTAGGCTTGCAATCCTAGTGTTTAATCTAGAATATGAGCTATAAGTGTTTAACTCAACATGGTACAAGATAACCCTTATTTAGAGGAGTGAAGAAGCTTGTCCTTGGATCAAACCGGGTTAAATATCTTAGGCAAGTAATCTAGATTGGACCAATTTGGGAAAATGATCTCACTTCACATGGTTTCACTAACCTATCTAAAATTTGAGCTCACCTTTTGTGGTCATTGATGACAAAGGGGGAGAAAAATTTCCCAAAGATTTAAGATAGGGGAGTAACATAATAAAAGAAGGGGATCAATTAAAATTTTTGAAAGCACACAAGTAGGGGGAGCAAGCTCATAAACTTGCATGTTGCATTTGTATGTGCATCACATATTGTTGCTTGCATTTGCATTAGCTTTAGAAGTTTTCTCTCCGATATCTTGCTTGTGTGGTGTATGCTAGTTGTAAGTTTGATTGATGAAATGAAGAACTAGCATGCATAGGTAGTGTAACTAGATCTCTATTTGCTTCACAAATGGTACTAGAACCTTGTTTATAATGTTGATCTTACGAGGTGTTCTAGTCTTGTGAATGTCTAGTTACTAATGGTGCTAAGGACGGTATACATTGGCAACTCCGATTGGTATCACGCTTCAAAGGTCCATTCTTTACACCTTAGCATCATTTGGTAGAAATTGACTCCTATATTTCCTATTCAAGCATATGTGCAAGCTTTCAAATCCAAACTCTTAGCACATATGTAGGGGGAGCAATTGCTACCAATTTGAGTTTATGAAACTTGTCCATAACCTTTGCACATGGTAAAATGCTTGGACAAGCAACATGAATTCAAGAGAATTTTATTGAAAATCTTTGTAAAAAGGGTTGTCATCAATTACCAAAAAGGGGGAGATTGAAAGCCCTAGTTTGGTTTTGGATAATTGATGAAACCCTAGTACTAACCTTTATACTAAGTGTGTGTAGACTTAATGAGGTTGGTACATGCCAAGTGATGAAGCAAGTGTTGATCATGGTGATAATGGTGTTGACCACAAAATGATCAAGTGCTCAACTTGGAAAAGAAGAAAGAGAAAAACAAAACCCTATGGAGATCAAGGCAAAGGTATTGCTTAGGGTTTTGGTTTTGGTGATCAAGACACCATAGAGGGTGTGATCACATTTAGGATAGATAGCCGTACTATAAAGAGGGGAATTCTTTGGCTAAGCGGTTATCAAGTGCCACTAGGTGTAATTGTTCATGTTCATGCATTTAGAACCTAGTGAGCAAACTTAACTCCTTCGAAGAAAATGATTGTGAAAATGCTAACACACGTGCACTTGTTGGTACACACTTTGTGGTGTTGGCACACCTTAAGAAGGAGGTAGAAAGTTCCTTGTGCACCAGTAGAAAGTTTCCTGTGTGCTGGTGGAAAGTTTCTTGTCTACCGGTGGAAAATTTCTTGTGCGCTAGTAGAAAGTTTCTTGTATACTGGTGGAAAGTTTCTTGTTTACCAGTGGAAAGTTTCTCGTGCGCTTCTGACTGAAAACTCACACCGGACGCTCTGTCCTGAGGCACCGGACGCTGCCTCGGAGCGTCCGGTGCGCTCTCGGTTGCTGGCTTAGGTAAGAGCTTTGCACCGGAGGATCAGCACCGGACGCTGATCGAATGCTGTTCGTGCGTCCGGTGTCCCTGAGCTTTTACGGTGTTCTCTGAGTAAGCGTCCGGTGCCGACTTGGCACATCCGGTGGTTGCGTCCGGTGATCCTACGTTTTTGACAAACTCTCTGCGTACGTGACCGGTGTGCACCGGACGCGTCCGGTATCTACTTAACCGCGTCCGGTGGTTCAAATTTGACCACTAGAGATCAATGTGCGAGATCCAAGTAGGGGTCACGTGGCTGTTTATGGAGCACCGGACGCTCTGTTCCAGCGTCCGGTGGCTTACCAGCAGCGCGTCCGGTGGTTCCGGTTGCCAATGGCTCTATTTGTTTGAGGGGCTTATAAATACGTGTTGGCCGGCTTGGGGCTCACTCTCTTGGCATTCTAGCATACTTGACATCCTTGTGAGCCTAAGCAAACACCTCCCACTCATCTCCTTCATAGATTAAACATCTTTGTGAGATTGGGAGTGATTCCTAGTGCATTTGCTTGAGTGATTGCATCGAGTGGCACTTGGGGATCGATTTAGCTGCGGTTTTCTTGTTACTCTTGGTGGTTGCGCCACCTAGACGGCTTGGAGCAGCGGAGGAGCTTTGGCACGAGTTGGTGATTGTTCGTGGCCATCTACCGGTGATTGTGAGGGGTTTTGTGCCTACCCCGGCGGAGAGCCAAAGGCCACCATTAGTGGATTGCGTGTGTCTTTGAGCTACCTCACTTGTGGTAGGTCCTTGCGGTGCTCGTGGTGAGCTTTGGTGTGGAATCCCGATTAACCGCCGGACCACGAAGTGTTGGTCGACATAACGGGGACGTAGCGTGCCGGCAAGCACGTGAACCTCGGGAAAAAAATCTTGTGTCTCTTTGTCTCCCTTGGTGATTTGGTGATTGATTGGATTCTTGGCTATCTTGGTTATTCTCTTGTGATTGGATCGATCTCCTCTCTATGGTGGTATAACATCTCTAACTCAATTTGCATTACTCTCTTTTACTTTCTCGCTTATCTAGAGTAGCTTACTTGTATAGAATCTTTAGGTAGCTCTCTAGTGTAAGTAGAGACTTAGCTTTTGATTGCCTAGTGATTATAGCAAGTAGAATTGTTGGTTAGGTGGCTTGCTTTCACCCCTTTAGAGCTAGAGCAAAAGCTTCGCTTTATTATTTACTAACCTCTTGCTTTAGTGAGTTTGTAGAAATTTTTATTAGGCTATTCACCCCCCCTCTAGCCATATTAGGACCTTTCAACTAGGACCGTAGGAAATCTTTGTGTACCTCAACATATGGTTCCACCAACGACGAGTTCTGGAGAACTGTGTAGTGTGCTTTATTGAAGTAATCGTCTCCCGTACCAATATATGTTTTCTTCCCAAGTGTTCCCTTTCCGCTGAGTCTGCCCTCATGTCGAGATTCAGGAATGCCAATTGGGTCAAGGTCTGGAATAAAGTCAACACAGAACTCTATGACCTCCTCTGTTCCGTAGCCCTTGGCAATGCTTCCTTTTGGTCGAGAACGACTATGGACATATTTCTTTAGGACACCCATGAATCTCTCGAAGGGGAACATGTTGTGTAGGAACACAGGACCGAGAATACGAATCTCTTTGACCATATGAACTAGGAGGTGTGTCATGATATCGAAGAAGGATGGAGGGAACACCAACTCAAAGATGACGAGACATTGAACGACATCATTCTGCAGATTAGCTAGTTGCTCTAGATTGATTGCCTTCTAAGAAATTGCATTGAGGAATGCACATAGCTTTACGGTGGATAGACGTACGTGTGGAGGTAAAATTCCTCTTAAAACGACCGGTAGCAATTGCGTCATTAGAACGTGACAGTCATGGGACTTCAAGTTCAGGAATTTCTTCTGTGTCACATTAATTATTCCCTTGATATTGGAGGAGAATCCAGATGGGACCTTGATGCTGCTAAGACATTCAAACATGCTTTCCTTCTCTTCTTTGCTCAGAGTGTAGCTAGCAGGGCTTAAGTAATGACGTCCATCATCTGTCTTTTCTGGATGTAGGTTGTCTCATTCTTTCATGCGCTGCAAGTCTTGTCGTGCTTCAAGTGAATCCTTAGACTTCCCGTAGACACCCATGAATCCAAGCAAGTTCACACAAAGATTCTTTGTCAGATGCATCACGTCGATCGCGTTGCGGACCTCTAGGACATTCCAGTAAGGTAGCTCCCAAAATATGGATTTCTTCTTCCACATGGGTACGTGTCCCTTAGCATCCTTGGGAATAGGTTCGCTGCCTCGTCCCTTTCCAAATACCACTTTTATATCCTTGACCATTTTGAGTACATCATCCCCGGTTCGATTGAGAGGTTTGGTCCGGTGGTCTGCCTTGCCTTTAAAATGCTTGCCTTTCTTTCGTACTGGGTGGTTCACTGGAAGAAACCGATGGTGGCCAAGGTACACGACCTTTCGACATTTTTTCAAAAATACACAGTCAAGGTCTTCATAACAATGTGTGCATGCATTATATCCCTTGTTTGACTGGCCTGAAAGATTACTCAGAGCTGGCCAATCATTGATTGTTACAAACAGTAATGCTCGCAGATCAAAGTGCTCTTGTTTGTACTCATCCCACACACGAACTCCTGGTTTGCTCCATAAAAGTTGAAGTTCCTCAACTAATGGCCTTAGGTAGACATCTATGCCATTGCTAGGTTGCTTCGGTCCTTGGATAAGCACTGGCATCATAATAAACTTCTGCTTCATGCATAGCCATGGAGGAAGGTTGTAGATACATAGAGTAACTGGCCAAGTGCTGTGACTACTGCTTTGCTCACCGAAAGGATTCATACCATCTGTACTTAAGGCGAACCGCAAGTTTCTAGCATCATCTGCAAAATCTAGGAATTCTCTGTCTATCGCTCTCCACTGGGATCAATCGGCAGGGTGTCTCAGCATATTGTCTATCTTACGGTCTTCTTTATGCCACCGCAACAACTTTGCATTGTCCTTATTTCGGAATAGACGTTTTAATCGTGGTATTATAGGAGCATACCACATAACCTTGGCAGGAATTTTCTTCCTATGACGTTCTTCACCCTCAACATCGCCAGGATCATCTCGTCTAATCTTATACCGTGATGCCTTACATACTGGACATGCATCTAAGTTCTCGTATTCCTTCCCACGGTAGAGGATGCAGTCATTAGGACATGCATGTATCTTCTGGATTTCTAATCCCAAAGGGTAGACAACCTATTTTGCTTCATACGTAGTGGTGGGCAATTCGTTGCCTTTCGGAAGCATCTTTTTTATGATCTTCAATAACTACCCAAATGCCTTGTCAGATGTACCATTCTTTGCCTTCCATTGCAGCAATTCTAGTGTGGTACCCAGCTTTTTTTGCCCCTCTTCAACGGTGGGATATAGCGATTTCCTATGGTCCTCTAGCATGCGCTCGAACTTGGCTTTCTATTTATCACTTTCACATTCTCTTTGTGCATCATGGATGGCATCACCAAAAGCATCATCGCCCCGATCATCTTCTGCCGCTACCTCTTCTTCATTATCTCCCCCCATTGCAACATCATTGAAGCCACCGTACTGAGCAATAATATTGGCATGGTCCAATTCTTCTTCTTCTTCTTCTTCTTCACCTTCATCCATTATAATCCCGCTTTCTCCATGTTTGGTCCAACAAATATAGTTTGGTACGAAACCAGACTTTAATAAGTGTGAATTAAGAGTTCTTGAGTTAGAATATTCCGTCAAATTTTTGCACACGGCACATGGACAACACATGAAACCGTCCCTCTTATTTGTCTCGGCCACACTTAAGAAATAGTGCACGCCATTAATGAACTCTTCGGAGCGCCGATCAGCATTATACATCCAATTACGTGTTACCATCTGCATTAAATATAACATATATATTATGAAAACCATGCACACATATAGTTTCTCATCTTATTGCACAACATGTCTAAGATAAATAGTTGTTTAATTTAAGAAAGCTTGGCTACAACAAATACAATCGCAACTAGCACTAAAAAATCCAAAACTAAAATGCACTTAAGCAACATAATTAGTTTGCGTCCAATCCCAACTATAATAGATAGATCATTCGCTTGATCAACATCATTGAACTTCTTTCGTCGGCTCACTGCCTCACCACCTTCAGCCTCAACCACCTGTGCAAAAGATTTCTTAATGTGTTCAATGTATTCTTCCTCCCAGTACTAACCTGTACATCCATCGGTACCGTCCCACTGAAATTAAAAGAGAGAATCAAAAGTTTAATTAATATCATTTAAAAAATATGCACATATATAAGCAAATGTCTGGAAATAACTCACATTACGATCCGGACACTTGTACAATATACGACCCTTGTTTACTCCCTCTTTCGACACATTGTACTCCATCAAAATCTTCTGCCCACACTTGCCACAAGTAATGAGTGGGAGTTCCGGACGGTATCGCTTTTGAACCCGTTGAGAGACCGAAGACCCGTTCACAGTTGCCATCTACTATCCATACTCAATTTTTAAACAATTATAAATTCCACATTTACTAGTAAACATGTATGATTAAAGAATAACCTAATATGTCTAGTTACTTCAACAAATCTTCTAAATTATACAATAGACATTATGTAGTAATAAAAATAAATCAAGTGATATTAACAAACCAATTAATTTGAACTATCCTACTTTCTAAGATCATAAAAAGATACTGTCGACGAAAGCTAGTCGGCAGTCTACCTTGGGGTATACCCACGGTAGTAGTTTATCGGTAGACGGTGCGCAAACTACGAACTCGATGGTGACGCAAGACACGGACAAGCTTTTTATCCAGGTTCGGCCGCCGAGTTGGCGTAATACCTACGTCCTGCGTCTGATTGTATTGATTTGTGTTGAGAGAATAATGTGTCCTAGGGGGGTCCCTTGCCCCTCCTTATATAGTCCGGAGGGCAGGGTTACAGATCCGGAAACTAATCCTAGTCGGTTACAATTGCCATAGATAGTTCGATATCAATTCCTATTCTATCCGACTAGAATCCTGCTTGATCTCCATGTCTTGTTTCCTTGCGCGAAACTCCAAGTTGTCGGATCAAGCCTTGAGGTTGTCTCGTAATGGGCCAAGCTTCCTGGCCCAAGTCTAGCCGTAAGGGTATAGGGGTTTATACCCCCACAGCTAGTCCCCGAGCACCATGTATTGTGAAGTAACACGCCATCTTGAGCTTCTTCGACCAATGAAACTTTGACATCTTCAATCAGCATGAAAATTGCCCAGACAATTACGACGGTATTTTGACCAAATCTAAACATATTTGATCAACATCATCATAGAAGAAGCCAATTATTCGAAGAATGCATGGTGCTCTTGAGAAAAAATATTTCTTTTTTGGTGAAGTGTGCCCACTTTACTTTCCTGGAAGGTACGATCCATAAAAAAGGCAAGCAAGTTCACCGCAAGGTGAAGTGTGCCCACTTAGTCCCCGAGCCTGGTAGCAGGTGACGTAGTCACGTGGTGCCAGGGTCCAAAGAGGAATCTTCAAAGCTATTTTAAATGTGAGATGCATTGCTAGATGCATCGTACCGATGTAGTCCCCGAGCTTGCTGGAAGGCGAAGTATGAACCTTGTAGCAAGGTCTAAAAAATCGAAATTATCCAGTCCCCGAGCATCTCATGCTCATTTACCATAGAGTTTTCAATTTGACGAGCTGGTCAACCAGTCCCCAGGTGTACAATGGTCGGTGGTCAGTTCAACCTGCTGATTTCCAAACTTAATAAACTAAGCGACCAGTCCCCGAGCATCAAGCGCTCGGTGGCCGGTCCAGTCCCAGCAAATTTGATGACCAGTCCCCGAGCACCAAATGCTCGTTGGTCGGTGTGCTCCTCGAGATTCCGAGGTGATAGACTGGGCGACCAGTCCCCGAGCACCAGGTGCTCGGTGGTCGGTGCAGTATTTGAAGTTCCGAGTTGATAGACTGGGCGACTAGTCCCCGAGCATCAAGTGCTCGGTGGTCGGTGCAGTCTTTGAACTTCTGAGTTGATAGACTGGGCGACCAGTCCCCGAGCATCAAGTTCTCGGTGGTCGGTGCAGTCCTCGGATTGTTGACTATCTACCATTTTTGTCTGCTTGTTTTGAAAAAAATTTTCCACAAAAAAGTTGACGTGACGAGACCTCCTGACGGGATGTCAGATGGATGCATGAAAAGTTGCGCCTGGCAACTGTACAGCCGCCCTTTGCGCGGTTTGAGAAAAGGAAACTATCAATTTGTAGGAAAACTCTGCCGCATTAATTGTCGATAATCGTTGAGAACCGAAACGCCGTGCCCGCCGAATGGCCCGCCCACTTCCCGAGAATGCGGGAAGTGGAAGGGGTGGAGTTGTGTTTTATAAAATCCTGGCATTGACCCCTCATTACCTACCCTGCCATTGCCTTCAAGCTTGCCGCTCACACCTTCTTCAACCACCTGCGCCCTTCTAGCTCGAAACCACTTCCGCATCTCTAATGGCGAAGAGCGCGTCCAAGAAGAGGGCCGAGCTGATGGCCAAGGAATGGAAAAAATCCCACAGCACCGCGAAGTCCCTCGGTGACCTCGTCGACATGGGGCTACTACACAGCCCGGAGCTCGGCGGCTGGAGGGCGCCGGAAGGGGAGAGCTACCCCGACCCCCGCACCGGTGAGATCATTGTGTTCGAGGATTTCCTCAAGAGGGGTTTTGGGGTGTCGGTTCATCCTTTTCTTCAGGGTCTTCTTTTGTATTACGAGATCGGGATTTGCAATCTGCACCCGAACTCAATCCTTCTTATTTCTACTTTTATCCATTTGTGCGAGGCCTATGTTGGCATAGAACCGCACTTCGATCTCTTTTGCTATCTTTCTTGTTTGAGAAAGAAGGGAGTGGTTGGAGGCTCCAAGGTTGCAGGTGTAGTATACCTCAACCTTTGTGATGGGATGAAAAACCGTTATCTGCACTGTCCATGGAACACTTCCCTGACTGAACGGTACAGGAAGTGGTTCTACATCAGGGAAGAATCGGGTAGCTCCACGTTCTGCGACGTGGGGTACGTCCCCGAGAAGAGGGTAAGCTGGACCGATCGCCCGGAGTTCGACGGTCAAGTGGCAGACCTGATGAAGCTGATCGACTGGTCGCGCTTGGACGGGCTAGGCGTGGTCGGCAACTTTGTGTGCCGTCGGGTGATGCCCTGCCAGAAGAGGGTGCACTCGGCGTACGAGTATGCCGGAAGCATGGACCCGACCAGGATGCGTCCTGAGGTCTTGGAAGGCGGAGGTACAGCAGCTGTTGAACGAGCTGTTCAACTTCGCAGACGGAGGCTTCGTCCGTGGTAGCGATTGGGTGCAAGCCTTCAAGTTAGGGCGACCAGCACCTAAGGTATGTCACTGATTATTTCAATTTAGCATCCATTATTGTTTGCTGCTGACTTATCTTTGTTACTTTTGCAGATCGGAGATGTTGACCGGTGCACGGTGTACATGTCACTGGCACCTGGAATGGAGAATCCTGCGGGAGAAGATCCGCCGGAGGAAGACGCTGCTCGGTGTACTCGTTACACCAGCAGTGAGGAGGACCAAGCCCGCCCTGTCCCGACCACCGAGGAAAGAGTGGCGGGGAAAAGGCCAATGGCGGCGGATCCTTCGCCTGCGCTGACGCTGCCAGCGGAGAGTAGCCAAGCGCCGAAGCGCCGTCGGCTCGTCCGGATCACCGGAGACGACGACGATGAGGGGGAGGCCGCACCGTCGCTAGTCTGACGGCCTCGTAGCCGTCCGGACAGTGCACCGGCCACTACTGATCAGGTGGCCAGCGACCCTCCGGCTCTGCGCGTTGTCGAGACGGAGGAGCAGGTGCCGACCGGCCGGGCAAGGAGGAGGTTCACCGCGACCCACCGTCGATCAGACGTGTAAGTGTTTGACTTATCTATTTTGGAGAGTTTTTTTTAAGATAGTACTTTGTTCTTTTAGCGCGGCGTCGGATGTCAACCCCGACCACCCCGCCGGCCAGGGGGTGGTCGAGCCTACTTGCGCTGCTGAGGACACGGCGCCGCAGACCGCGGAGCAGCCTGTGACTGCAGCCGTGCCCGAGAGCACCGAGGAGCTCCCGACCGCGGCACAGACTATGGCGAGCAGCCCGACAAGGGTCGAGGAGGCTACGGGGATGCCTCCCCCGAGTAATGCCACAGAAAGCGAGGGCAGCGCCCCGACCCCTCCCCCCGTCGAAGGGAGGGAGGTCCCAAAACCGCCCCGAGCAGGAGCCACTTCGACTGCAGGCTCCCCGGGCCTGGTCCAGGGGCCGGTAATGCCTGCAGCCACCACCGGGGGTGATGCAGTGGGCGAGGAAACCTAGGCGGCCTCTGACGACGAGGTGGAGGAGATTGAAGGTCGTCCCCGTGATGGCCGCCAACACGTATATGTGTGGCGCCAACGCGGGGACCACTTTATCGGGCACGAGGAGCTCGCTGAGACAGAAGAGGCCGCCAGAGTAGAGCGCGCGGCCAAACATCTCGTGGATGAAGTCAAGGTAAGTGCTTGCACTGCTGGACATTTTGTGCGTTGTCTTGCTTGATCGACATATATTTGTTTTGTAGGGCGCAATGAAAACGGCGAAGTACCGAAAACGGTGCTTCGACCAAATAGAAGGCATCGTGGCCGAGAACAAGGCCCTAGCTGCGAAGGTGGACCGGCTTCGGTCAGAAGTTGGAGAGAAGGTATCCGAGATGAACGCTCAGGAAGAGCACCGTCTCGAGCTTACCCGACGCTTGGCCGACCAGTTTCGGCAGCGAGAAGGTTAGTCTCGCACTCCGAGGCAGCTGTTTGTAGCCGCGTTGGTTGACTTCGCTAACCAGAGGACTATTCATGCAGGTTTGGAGGAGGAGGTCGCATGCCTTCGACTGGAGAAAGAGCAGCTCAGCCAAGAGCTTGCCGGTGTGCTGGAGGCTGGGCGCCGAGCAGGAGAGGAGTTGAGTCGAAGGGACCGGGAGTTGTCTGGTAATACGCGCCGCCCCGTTATCTGCCCCTGATCACTCTTTTTGATATGTTGAAAATAACATCTTGCTTGATTTGCAGTGCTCAAGGTGAACGCCAAGAAGCACCTGGACGAGCTGGTCAAGGATCGGGACTCCTGGAAGGTCAATTGTTGCAAGATCTGGAAAGGAGTATCCCCGGTCCTGGACTTGATCAACCCCGAGCTTCCAGAGAGCCAGCCCCGCGCGCCGAGATTGACGCCAGTTGAAAAGGCGCAACGGGCGTGGGACTGGCTTCAGCAGTTCGTGAAGGACGCCGAAGAGTTTGCTGGCGCGCATATCCTTAGCATGGTGCGCGCCCACTACCCCCTGGTCGACTTGACCAGGCTGGAGAAGGGGTATCCCAAGGAGGTCGGCCTGCAGGAGGCGGACGAGCTTCGGGGTGGTCTGCTGGACTTGTCGTCGGTGGTGATCGGCGACATCAATCTATGCGGGACGACCACTCCCCCCGACCAGCCGGGTTCAGACAGGTCGGCCAAGGAGCTGTCGGGCGCGTCTATTGCGGGAGATGGGCGGTCGATGCCTGCGGTCTCGACCAGCCAGGCGCCGGTGGCCCCGACCCCTTCGTCCGGGCAGCAAGGCCAGTCGGGTGATCAGCCCGAGCAGTAGGCCAGTAGAATAGTCTGTAGGAGTAGACTAGTGTCCGCCTGTCAGGGTGTTTATTGTAAACTTTGTATGTAAAGTTTGTAATAAAGTTTGCTTTTGTCATGACTACTATTTTGAGCGCCGTGAAGTTATCTGAGTGACGTGTCACTGTGTTTGATTCATGGTCGTTAAGATTTTCCTTTCCAGAAGACAATGTTGTTCTTCACCGAAAGCTCTGCGTGTAAACAAAGTATAGCCAAAAAAGAAAAAACTTTTATTATTGCCAACTATAAGAGACTTACAAGAAAAAGTTACTGGAACTTATGGATAAAATCGGCGCAGTTTGTCTATGTGCCAAGAGTTAGGCACGCGTGTTTCGTCTGGATACGCCAATCTGTAGGATGTGGGTCGTGTGACTTCGGCGACCACAAAGGGTCCCTCCTAGGGAGTGGATAGCTTGTGCATTCCTTCCTGGCTTGTTTTCCACCTGAGTACCAGATCGCCGACCACGAAAGAACGGTCCTTGACGTTCCTGTTATGGTACCGCCTGACTGCCGCAAGATACTTTGCTGTCCGGAGACAAGAATTTAGACGCTTTTCCTCCATACAGTTGATTTCGAGCTCTCTGGCGTTGTCGGCTGTTGACTGGTCGAAGTTTTCAATCCTAGGAGAACCGAAGGTTATGTCAGACGGCAGGACTGCCTCGGTACCGTAAACCATGAAGTAGGGTGACACTCCCGTGTTCCGACTAGTCTGAGTTCGGAGGCACCAGACCACAGCCGGTAACTCTTTCATCCATCGACCGGGTGCTCTGTCGTTCTCGGTGTGCAGCCTTTTCTTGAGGGCGTCAATGATCATTCCGTTCGCACGCTCGACCTGACCATTTGCCCGTGGGTGCGCTACTGACACTTATTTTATGACTATGCCCCTGTCATCGCAGAAGTCCCAAAATGTGGTGCCAGTGAACTGAGTACCCAAGTCGGTGATTATACTGTTTGGGATCCTGAATTTGTATATGATTTGATTAAGGAACTCCACAGCCTTTTTGGAGGTTGCTTTGACCGGTGGCATGTATTCAATCCACTTTGAGAACTTGTCGATTATCACGAAAACGAACTTGAAGTTGCCAGGGGCCGGTTTAAATGGCCCGATCATGTCGAGCCCCCAGCAGGCAAAAGGCCAAGATGACGGGATGGTTTGAATCTCATGAGCAGGTACGTGGGTCCTTTTAGCAAAGAACAGACATCCCTCGCAGTGTCGGACCAGTTTTTCTGCGTCGTTGACCGCGGTTGGCCAATAAAAACCTGCTCGGAAGGCTTTCCTGACCAGCGTTCTGGATGCAGCATGATTGCCGCAGGATCCGGCGTGTATGTCCTCTAGGAGCTTGATGCCATCATCTTGGGATATGCATTTGAGCAGTACTTCAGAACTTGCATTTTTTCGCATAAGTTTGTCGTCCACCAGTATGTAATTCTTTGATCGTCGAATGAGGCGCTCGTTCTCTGTTTTGTCCTGAAAGCCTGACCCGTCCGATATATATCTTATGAACTGGGTGCGCCAATCACGGCCACTGGTTGTCGGAGTGGCATCGTCTATGAGCATTGCCTCAGTAAGTTGCTTTTCGACCAGGCCTGTGCCCACACTTGGCTCATGGATGTCCTGGACGAAAATGCCCCGCGGGATCTGGGCCCGAGATGACCCTAACTTTGACAACGCATCTGCTGCCTGGTTCTTATCCCGGACCACATGGATGTACTCTATGCCGTAGAAGTTGGTTTCCCATTTGCGAATTTCTTTGCAGTAGGGGTCCATCTTCTCATGGGTTGCGTCCCACTCCTTGTTGAGCTAGTTGATAACTAAAGCAGAGTCGCCATAGACATAGAGGCGTTTGACTCCCAGCTCAACGGCTAGCCTTATGTCGTGCAGGCATGCTTCGTATTCGGCGACATTGTTTGATACCGGAAAAAGGATCCTAAGGACGTAACGCAGTTTGTCCTTGTTAGGCGATACGAACAGTATCCCGGCGCCGGCGCCGTTGATGTTCAAGGATCTGTCAAAGAACATTGACCAGTGGTCGGAGACGTCGGGAACGGGAGGCTCGTTGAGATCCGTCTATTCAGCAATGAAATCGGCCAGGGCCTGGGACTTGACTGTGGTGCGGCTCTGGAATTCCAAGGAAAATGGGCATAATTCCATCGCCCATTTTACGATTCTGCCGTTAGCGTCTTTATTGCGCAGAATGTCCCCAAGAGGGAAACTGGTGGTTACCAAGACTCGATGGCCGTCGAAGTAGTGCTTCAGCTTTCTTGACGTTATTGGAATGGCGTATATGAGCTTCTGTATTTGTGGATACCTGGCCTTGGACTCGTTTAGGACTTCGCTTATGAAGTAAACGGGTCTCTGGACCTTGTAGACATGACCTGGCTCATCTCGCTCGACCACTATTGCCGTGGAAACAACCCTGTCGGTTGCAGCAATGTAAAGGAGTAGGTCTTCGTTGGGCTGAGGCGCTGTAAGAACAAGCGGTGAAGTGAGGAAAGTCTTAAGCTGGGTGAACGCGGCGTCAGCTTCCTCTGTCCAAGAAAATTTTTCCGACGCCTTCAAGAGTTTGAAGAAAGGGAGGCCTTTTTCTCCTAGTCTTGAAATGGAGCGGCTGAGAGCGGCCATACATCCGGTGAGCTTCTGAATATCCTTGACGTTTTTAGGTGGTCGTATGTCGAGTACTGCTTTTACTTTTGAAGGATTTGGCCGTATGCCGTCACGACTGACAACGTTGCCGAGCAGTAGACCAGAAGGAACACCGAAGATGCACTTTTTGGGATTAAGCTTCCACTTGTATCTATTAAGCGCCTTAAAGGTTCGGTCTAAGTTGTCGATTAGGGTGCTTGCATCCCTTGTTTTGACGACGACGTCATCTACATAGGCCTCGACGAATCTCGTCGTGGAGGCATTGCTGTATGGCCCGTTGATAAGTGGCTCCGGCATTTTTGAGTCCGAATGACATGGTCGTGTAGCAATATGCGCCGAAAGGAGTAATGAAAGATGTTTTGATCTGATCGTCTTCCTTTAGCGAGATCTGGTGATAACCAGAGTAGCAGTCTAGAAAAGAGAGGAGTTTGCATCCGGCGGTCGAGTCGACCACCTCGTCGATGCGAGGGAGACCAAAAGGATCTTTAGGACAGTGTTTATTGAGATCAGTGTAATCAATGCACATTCTCCATTCATTATTCTTTTTGCGTATAAGAACCGGATTGGCGAGCCAATCGGGATGATACACTTCTTTTATGAATCCGGCTGCTAGAAGCGGTGTTATTTCTGTCCTAATAGCCTCCTTTTTGTCACGAGCGAACCGTTGCAGCTTTTGCTTGATGGGTCTTGCGGTCTTCGAGACATTTAAGGAGTGCTCGATCAGGTTTCGTGGGACGCCGGGCATGTCTGCGGGTTTCCATGCGAAAACGCTTATGTTGTCCCTTAGAAACCTGACGAGCGCGTCTTCCTATTTGGGGTCCAGATTGGCCCCGATGAGGGCCGTCTTCTCGGGGCTGCCGTCAACCAGTTGTACTTCTTTATACTCCTTGGACTTTGAATTCTTCCTGGCGGTCTCCTGCTCGGGTAATCGGAGCTGGTCGGGAGGCAGCTGCGCGGCTTGGGTTGTTGTTTCTGCCATGCGAATTGAGAGGTCGATTGCCTCGGTGATCTTGAAGCTTTCCTCTTCGCAAGTATATGCGGTGTAGACATTGCCTCTGACGGTTAGTACACCCTTCTCCGTAGGCATTTTAAGGACCAGGTATGAGTAGTGCGGGACCGCCATGAACTTTGTCAGCGATGGTCGGCCCAGTATAGCGTGGTAGGTCCCATCGAAGTCAGCGACCACAAAGTTGACGAACTCTGTCCGAAAGTGGTCGGGTGTGCTAAATTGGACAGGCAATGTTATCTGTCTGAGGTGCACTGAACTCTGACCTGGCAAAACTCCCCAGAATTGAGCATCGTAGGGTTTTAGTTGTGCAGGAGATATCTTGAGAGCGGGCAGGCTGTTGCGGAAGAGGATGTCAATGGAGCTTTCTCTATCCACGAGCACGCGCTCGAATCTGATGCTGTTGATGCAAGGGTCCAGGATTAGAGGGAAACGACCTGGCTCTGGGATCCTTCCTGCTGAAGGAGATCTCCCTGTGCGACCACGGGGGAAATTTCGAGTCTGCGATCAGTCCGTCCGTGCTGTCTATGTTGAGGCAGGCTCTCTTTAATAGCTTTCTTTCTCGCTTAGATTCGATGGAGACCTTGCCCCCGAAGATGGAGTGAGCCACATCAGTGGGGCTGACGTATTGGTGTCGAGGGTCCCTATCTTGGTCCTCGTCCTCGTCTTCGTGGTCGTGCCCGTCTCGCTTACCATTTTTCTTGGCGGAGTCGTCTTGGGCAGCCTGCCGCGTATAGATGTTTTTGAGGACGCGACACTCTTCCATGGTATGATTAGACTTTGGATGCAGCTGGCACGGTCCCTTCAACATTTTGTTGTAGTCTTCTTGGTAGTCCCGCCGCCCGTTGGGACGCTTTACCGTATTCACTTCATGGTCGTGGTCGCGGGGGCGCTTTTCTCTGAAATCGTCGCGATTGTCGCGCCGCCGATCCCAACCTTCTCTGTGATCACAGTTGTTGGGGCGGCGGTGGTTCCTGTTGTCGAAACGACCGCGACCGTCATCTCGCCGGGGAGGCTGGTCGGGACCTCTCGCATCGTCCCGGATTAGTTTCTCTGCGTCGTCGGCATCGGCGTAATTTTTAGCCGTGGCGAGGAGCTCCGCCATCGTTGTTGTCCTTTTGCGCAACAGCTTGTTCCTCAGTGCTTCATGGAAACGCAGGCCCTTGATGAAGGCAGAGATGGCCTCGTCGTGGGAAATCTTCGGGATCTTAAGGCGCATATCCGAGAATCGTCGGATGTAATCGCGTAGAGGTTCATTTTTCCTGTCCCTTATCCTTTCGAGATCATGCTTGTTTCCAGGCTGCTCGCATGTGGCGATGAAGTTGTCGATAAAAGCCTGTCGTAGCTCTTCCCAAGAGTCGAAGGAGTCCTCGGGCAAGCCAAGAAGCCACTGATGACTGGCCTGGTCGAGGACTACTTGGAAGTAGTTGGCCATGACGTGCTCATCTCCCGCTGCTGATCGGACGGCGATTTCATAGAGAGTGATCCAGTTCTCTGGATTTTCCTTGCCGTCGTATTTTTTAAGTTTCTCGAGCTTGAAATTGCGGGGCCACACGACCTGGCGTAGGTGTGAGGAGAACCGTCTCAGGCCCGGGGGGGCCGTGCGTTGCATCGTTCTCAATACGGCGCAGGTTTTCGTGGACTGCTCTCTCCGTGGCGCGCCTGTTGATGCGGTCCCGAGCATCTTTGGGAGGGATGTTATATCGAAGATCCCTGTGCTGGTTTACTTCTTGACCGCGCCTACGATTCTGCTCGCGGTGACCGTCAGCATCCCGACCGCCATCGTCACGCCGTGAATCTTTTCGATGGTTGTCGGGGGAATGGCTGCGGTGATGCCTGCTGGGCTGCGGTGAGGTCCGGCTACGATGAGTCTGGTCAGAGGTGGCTTCCGTATAAGAGACGGCCTGGACTCTCTTGAGAAGAGTGGCTGTCTGTCCCATCACGGCGATCAGGTGCGCCCGGACACTGGTTCGGACCCCCTGGCACTCGGGGGTATCAGGGAGCCGATCTAGATTTGCCATGGCGACAGCCACGTTGGCGCTTGGCGTTTTGTAGATTGGCTGGTCCCCGACCATGTCAAAAGCGTCGCTGAGATTATGCGGTGGAATTTGTCGTTCCTCATCTGCGCGTCGTCGGGCGCGATCGGCGTTACGCTGCTCGCGGAGTTGCCTCTGCTCGTCCGTTTCTCCATCAACGACCGGCTCATCGGCGCTGACGTTGAAAACAATGTCTCCTCGCCGGGGGGGGAACACCGGGAAACGGGAGAAACCCGGAGGATGTGAAGGTAAATCCAGGTCGTAGTCCTCGTCTTTGGAGTTTATAACTTCAGTGGGGACGGAACCGGTGCTCGAATTTGTGCTGGAGGCCTGGCCATCCCGTAGTTCTCGGATTGTCACCATGTTGACGTAGTGGCGAGCAGGTCGACCGTTCCTTTTTGGCAACCAACCTTCCTTGTTAAAAAGGGATTGGACGTGCCGTGAGTAGAGAGAGGCCGAGTTGTACAGGCCGCAGGGATAATCTTCCTCCGGGTTAGCCTTGTGCTTGACGGATCGCCCTGAGGGAGTTGAGGTTATCATCAGAGACGCTCCCAGCTGTTCGTGTGTAGCGACACGAGTTGGCCAGTGGGATTTGAAAAAATCCGTTGGGGCGGTTTGATCAGGCTGGCGCAAGATTCCATCTACTAGTCAGGAAGCTTCAAGTAGCTTGGAATCGGCGCGATCAAGTGCTTGGAGGAGGTCCGAGCAGTCGATCTTCTTTCCCTTGTAGAGCGGGAGCGAGGGTCGGGCGCTCGGTGCCGTTACCCGAGTGGTCGGAGCCGACGTGATCCCAGATTGGATCTGAGTTTCTTCCGGAACCGTGGTCGTGAGACCACCGCTGCGCGTCGTCCACGTGATCTAGCCGACGGTGAACGTGAGGCCTTCAGGCACGGCCGCGGAAGCTGGGATTGTGACCATCTTGTTCGCCGGAGAAGTTGCACGCACACCCCCTACCTGGCGCGCCACTGTCGACGAAAGCTAGTCGGCAGTCTACCTTGGGGTATACCCACGGTAGTAGTTTATCGGTAGACGGTGCGCAAACTACGAACTCGATGGTGACGCAAGACACGGACAAGCTTTTTATCCAGGTTCGGCCGCCGAGTTGGCGTAATACCTACGTCCTGCGTCTGATTGTATTGATTTGTGTTGAGAGAATAATGTGTCCTAGGGGGGTCCCTTGCCCCTCCTTATATAGTCCGGAGGGCAGGGTTACAGATCCGGAAACTAATCCTAGTCGGTTACAATTGCCATAGATAGTTCGATATCAATTCCTATTCTATCCGACTAGAATCCTGCTTGATCTCCATGTCTTGTTTCCTTGCGCGAAACTCCAAGCTGTCGGATCAAGCCTTGAGGTTGTCTCGTAATGGGCCAAGCTTCCTGGCCCAAGTCTAGCCGTAAGGGTATAGGGGTTTATACCCCCACAGATACTATAATTCATTCTTGCAAACTACATTAATACTAGGTCAACCATGAAATATGATATATATATATATATATGGATACTAATTCATGTGAATGATTCAAAATAACAACATGGATTTGAGCTAAAAATAATGGGAACATCACAAGCCAAAAACAACATGAAAAGATAAGAAAGACAAAAGTTAGTCACCTCCAAACACGAAGAAACGATGACGGAGTCGAAGAAGATCAACAATGGGCGTCGGAGATGAAGAACAAATGAGGAAGAAGAAGCTCCAAGAACAACAATGGTGAATGGTGCTCTCGGTTTCAAATGGGCAGAGAGGAGGAGTGATCCGGCCTATAAACCGGACCTTTAGAACCGGTTCAGGGACAAAACCGGTGCTAAAGGCTTTGCCTTGGCCCGTGGCGCTGGCCGGTGCTAAAGGGGTGTTTAACCCCGAGCCGCAAAAAGGCTGAGGTTTTTGGCCATTTTGGGCATCGACCAATGCCTCATTCTGTAGTAGTGCTATTTACACCCACCTGTCTGTCTTGGTTAAGTTAGAGCGTATTTGGTTCTCCCGTTTCCCTATAGATACGATAAAACCTTTAACCGGGTAAAATCTACAACGGTATCCGTGCGCTTGCGGATTTATCTGTGTGCGTATAAATACCATAGTACACTCTAGTGCCATGCTGAGGATGACAACCTATTATTCAAGTGGTGTTAGCAAGTGTCAACAATCTCCACCACTATCATCATCACCATTTATATCACTTGCTTCACTCCTCTTATTCACATGCACAAATGATTTGATTGTATGACTAGTTTCTTTGGATCCACGGTTTAACTATACAACATATGTCTGCAAGTATATTTGAGCTGTCTCCCCACCTATGAGCTCCACAAAAGCCTATTAGATGTAGGGTGAGAGAGAGGGCATAATGCCACTATGCCTTAAATTCCACAAATACCACATATTCTGAGAGTAGAGAGAAGGCGTACATCATTCATGCCTTGGTAAGGATCTAGAAATACTACAAATGAGAGACTTAAAAGGGTCATACAAGGAAACTCTGAGTTTTATTTGAAAATCTTGCAAAAACTCCAGAATAATAGTTGATCAAAGAACGAGAAATATAGTGCTTGACTTGACTGTTCTGTCTTTCAACTATTCAAGACCTAAGTGGTGATTACAAGCCCCATGGTGGAAGGTAATATGAGTAAGTTTCGAGTCAGAATAGTTCACTCTTACTTTGGAGGAAAGTTCTTGTTTGAATAAATGTGTAATTTTGAGGCGTGAAAGCATTATAACAATTCCTGATCCATAACTGAATTTATCTTTGCTCAGGGATGAGCAAAGGGTAAGCTTGGGGGAGTTGTTGATGGTAAATAACTCTTAATTTTAACCGTCAACTAGACATGAAAATGGATCTATATGCAAAACATCTAGTAGATATAGGGTTATCACTGATAGAATTTCACAAGTTTTGGTGATTGTCTATTTCTGCAAGGAGTTATCAGAATAAGAACAAAATGAGGTCCACATGTGAGAATTATATAGAGAGAATACATGAAACATCAACTCAAGAATACTCTAGAAGACACGAGAAGGCAACCCTGCAAAGTAGGGCCCTCCTGGCAGCCAGCTAGGGGCGGCCGCCCAGGGAGGGGAACCAATCAGGTTCCACCTCGCGGATTCTGCCTCCATTGACTTGGAGGATTAATCTTAAGTGCACATTTAAGTCAGTTTGATCCAATGGCTATGGTGATTCCTAGGAGGCAATAAATAAAGGGGCTACCCCCTGAGATGTAACTCTAAAACAATAATTCATATTTTCCAGAGAGAGTTAGTCACAGAAGGGTCCCTCGAATGGATCTGTCTCTTTACGGTGATAGCAACAAGAGAGATTGAGAGAGTATAGGTTGAAGATAGGAGTTGAGGAAGCCGAGCCTATCAGTGACTTCTTCTTTGTATCTTCGGGATCAAGTCTCCAAACCCGAGGCTTGGTTCTAGAATCATTCGACAATTCGACTTCTAATACTAGTAAGTTATTGTTCCTATTGTTCTTTGGTTTACGAGTTCACTTTATTCACTTTCACTTGGGAATAGAGTAATAGTTCATAGTGTAAGCATGGTGCTTGGGCTAGGAACACTCGTAGATACTCCCTATCTGGCTGGATTTGTGGTAGCCTTTTTGGAGAGGAAGTGACAATCCTCTCAGATCTTAATAATCCATGTCCTGTCAGAAGGTAAAGTAGGTTATATGGTGGTGGAGTGAAGCATTCTCTAAGGTGTCTCTTTTCTCTAGGTACTCCCCTTAGAACAATATCTACACAGCTTACCATAGGTTAGAAGAAGACTGACGAAGGAGTTCTCTCTATATCACTCATATCTCGCTATCTTGTCTTGCAGCCTATGGGTAGTAGTTAAGACCAAGGTTAGTCTTTTGTATGCTTTCTCCCAGTGGTAAAAATATAAATAAGATACTCTGGACTTATCTCCCAGGTGAAATACTCACCAATATCCGTGCGCTTGTGGATTATTTCTTTAGATTCTTTTGTGTGCGTAACTAATATCAACAGTGTCGATTTTACTTAGAGACATCACTAAAGTATAGTAGTGTCACTAGTATTGACCTTGATAGTTCCTTGATCTCTTTTAGATATTAATCTGCAAGCGCACGGAGCTATTGTTTGTAGCATTTCACACGGTGAGTATTCGGGTATCGTTATATGTATTTTCCCAAAGGAAGGCATTTGATTAAAATTCTGATATGATCATGAATAGTAGTACTATGCAAATTAACCAGCTGTTCATACAGGGGTAAGGATTGATAGTAGAGATAGTGGACAAACAAATGAGCTCATCTCAAATGATAAATAAAAGAGAAACTAATAAAATAAGATTTCTAGATGAGCAGGCATTAATCAAGTATAGTCATGTTATGGTTAGTTAATATTCATACAATTCACATAATTAGGATTAGTGCTAAGTGTGATATAGATCAGGAGAACATGCTGTACTGGTCAGCCAGCAACAGTCATGCCAATTTAGACTCCTACATCCCAAACTAATAGGAGGGAATGAAAAAGACGGACATGGCTATGACCACCTGCCACCATCCACATCACTGAAGCAAGGGCCATGCAGACACCTGCCTCTCCATACCTAGGCACCTCGCCTACGTATGTAGAGTCTACCCAACTCACCTCGGGACTCCGACCCTACGGATCGACAAGTTATATGAATTGGGCACACCTTGCGGTGCGATGAACCAGCACATCCAACCTAACTCTAGCTTTAATTAAGTGAAATATATTTATTTGGCACAATGTTAATGATGACACTCTATTGACACATAGACTATACTCTAGTTCATATATCAATAGTATAACATCACAACTATACTCTAGTTCATAATCATGACTATAATTAAATAATGAGAGAATGAACTTGGAAGAACTCATGATTCTATTCATACCCCAAGTGGCCTTTTTCCAAGGAGTCAAGCTCTCCAAGGTAGTTTTGCCTTACTCTTCTACTAACCAATAAATAAAAGAACTACAACTAGAGAGTGGAGATGGAGAATGGCTCAAGTGTTGGTGTATATTGAGGGGGGGTATGGCCCCCTATTTATATAACTGAGTGAGGCGGTGCTCTCCCACAATATGCACATAAGCACTCAATCCACTGACCCCAGGGAGCGCCATGCAGCCGCACAACAAAGGCGGTGCCAAGAGGGCTCAGCTAGGGGCCGGCCGGCCCAAGGGACCGGCCGGTCCCTAGGTGGCGCCCCTCGGCCTCTAGCTTCACGTGTTGGACCTTGGGCCTCTTCTCATGAGGGCTGTGTTAGTGGGAATTGCTCTGGAAAAACTTCACTTGACATCTTGGTTATTTGATAGCGTAATCATGTGGTTTGCCAAATTTCCCTATTTTTTGATAGTAAGTGATGGTCTGATTTCTGAGTTAATGACCATCAACAGACAATTCTTAACGCAACTACGAAAAATAGACTCTTAAACGTATCCCTAGCAACGGCGTCAAAATTACTTAACATCACTTAAGCTAGGTTGTCATCCCTAACATGATGTAGAAGTACTAGTATTAAAACTGTATGTTTTTCTAGGAATAAATAAAGGATCCGCAAGCGCATAGATAATACCGATGTAGCATTTTAACCATGAGTATTCTAGGTATCGTTATTTATATTTTTACCACTAGGAAGGGACTTGCAATGGATAATGAGCAATGAGCACTACTTGTAATCATGGAGACCTTAACCATGTCTTTATCTCTTTCTCATGCAGGATAAGTGTCACATAAGGTAAATATATGAATATGAATAATAAGTGAAAGAGGATAAATAAGAGTTCATAGCCATAAGATAAACATGATAATCATCTCAATTAGATTACTCTAAGTCTATAGCACTAGCATGGTATTAGGAAAATCTACAAGAATAAATCCTATGTATCCTAACTATACTGTCAAAGCGTACTATGATTAGTACAAGTACACCTAGCATCATCACTAGAAAAGGTTATATCTATGCATAGTGATATTAGCAAGAAAGATCATGAACATAGCAAGAACTTCCCTGTAATAATGGTGCTCTACAATCCTTCTAATCGGGAGAAGAAATACAAAGGACTCAACAGGATTGTCACTCCCACGATCTACCTCAAGCTCCAGACTATAAGGGGTAATCACAGATAAATACGGTCTAGGCACCTCACCTACACAATACCTATCACTTACCCATCGGCCTAATGAGTAAGCGCTATACGATCCTATATATAAACATAATTCTAATCAAACTACGCTAAGCATATAATCAAAGTAGACTAAGAACAATATAATTAAGAACATAAGCAAATAGAATAAAGTCAATTCCAATATATTCAAATAGATCAAAGTCATATTCATAGTAGCAAGAACTAATATAAATATAACAAATAGATAAGAGTTTACCAAGAACTAAAGATTGATCTGGACTCTAAGATTAACTTGACTCCTTTTAGATCTATTCCTATGTATCTATGCTAAAGAACTATAGAGATCTAATTGAGATGGTGGCTAAGAATCCTATAGAGACAGATCCATTCGAGGGACCCCTCTATTAACGGTCGATAATGTCAACTTTTATTCGAGCTTTAGACCCAAGGGAGAACATCAAAACACACTAGTCTATGGTTTAAAATGACAATTTCCACGAGTTTTGCATATTCTATATTTTGTAGGGTCTATTTCTAGAAAAGTTGAAAAGAGGGATTCAAGTGCATATTTACCACAAAACTTATCCGCCACGGCAATATCACAAACGGGATGTGGGAAGACTCTGAAAGACACCCAAAGAGCCGGGGGGTAGAGGCCGCCAAGTGGGGCCTGTCGGCCCCACGCTAGCGCCGGCCGATGCTCCCTTTTAGGGTTTTGGCCCCCCTTTAGGAATGTTCCTCCACCACCTACGAGGAGTCATCTCGACACTTGGTTAAGTCAGTTTGATCTTGTGGTGCACGTTAATCCCACTGGGCTATAAATAAAGGGGCAGACCCCCCTCCCTAGAGGCATCAAGTCATTTGGAGATCAATCCATCAAGAGCCTTCTCTAGTTCATTAGAGTCTCTCTAGTTCATAGTTTTAGCCTTGTTAGATTAGAAGTAGAAGAGTTCTAGTTCTTCTGCGGGATCCAGAGCCCTGACGTCTATCTGGAGCGCGGAGTTTGGTAGAGTTCTAGTGCCTTTATCTTATTGTATTAAATGTTATGATTCAGGCAACATTGTTCTTAATCTCTTATATATTCTTAATTGCAATAGTCATTGTCTACTTTGATTATATGTCTAGGATAGTTGGTTTGATCTTATTGAATTCATGTAATTGCTCATATAGCGTTTACCTATTAGATCTTGGGTAGATGGTAGATAATATGTAGACATGGTGTCTAGATATCTTGTTTATCTACAAGTGCACCCTGACGTGCCGAGACGTGTGGTTGTCTGTGCAGGTGACAACTACGTTGGTTCCTCAATAGTCTAGACTCCATACGTAGGACTAGCATGGGCGCGGTCGTGAAGGAGGTGACCCTTGTGTCTTAATACCCTCATTAGTTGATGCCTCTTTACATGTGATTATGATATAGGGTTGACTTAACAATAATTTCTAGATGTAATTGCACTAATTAGAGTTATTCATTGATGTTATTGAATTACCTTAGTATTTATTCCTGAGTTAATCCATTGGCTAGCTATTACTATGACTAGAAGAGCTCTGATATTTATCTATTTATGATGACTGATCATTATTTATCTGATATATTTTTATCAAGTGACTTATCCCTGTTATGAGTAGGATTCTAGTTATGGTTTACCGTTCACATCAATAGTATAAGTTATAGTTATAAGTCCTACAAATAGACCTTCCCTGTGGATATGATATTTAAAACCTCTGGGTAAAATATGACATTGGTAAGATATCTGTGCGCTTATGGATAATCTTACTTAAATCTTATTTAAAGGAGTGCAGCTAATTTATACCAACAAGCATTTTTGGCGCCGTTGCCGGGGAAGGTAGCTAGGCAATTAAGGAACATTGATAGACTTATACTCAATTATGTGATCGAGATAACCATTAACCCCAGCTCAAGCAGGATTACCCTTGTTTGTCTACTTTTATATCTTATGCAGGGTAATAAACGAACGATTTACGACCTTCCGGCATTCCCCCACAAAATAAGAAGAAACATAACAAATCCAATGTTGGAGAAAGAGGTCGACGTCATAGGACTTTAATTCATATCTGAAGTGACGGGAACAAAGATGTTGCATCACTCACAAATTCCACAATGTGAGTCATGGTAAGTATGATCAAATAAAGGTGAGAAAGTCTTGCTCATGGACTTCAACAATTATGAGTAGTTATCTTTTACATTCCACTGCATATTTAAATTAATCCATATATTCACACTATTTAGTTTAAATTTCCTCAGCCATAACTTGTCCCATTTCATATATTCATCTCACATGCATTATAAAAAAATCACCATGATCATGCTCTTTTATCTCTATCTGAATAATTCTCTACTATATTTTCATGTTACCTTTATTTGCTATGATATATGTTTAGGCTTTGAAGTACTTTCATAAATCTCTTAAATGAAGCATGGTGCTTAGTTTCGGAGTGGTGGTTTTACTTTTAAAGGCTTTTAAACTGAGCTCAGATTAAAATGCCTTCCTAAGTCAAATTAGACATGGTGTCTAGGTTGATTTTTTGAGACGATAGTATGTTGTAGTGGATACTGGATATTTTGTCGTACTAACCCCTTCAAGAAAATTTTGAATTAAATCTGGGAAAGTCAAGAGATAAGTTCATACCAAGGATGAATCAAGACAGATGATAACTTTGCACAAAAGGTCTAACTTGTGAGTAGTAATATTTATTCATTTATCTTTTGTTACAAGTTATCTTTGCCTTGAACCATGCTAGATTGCAACAACAACATAAAACAAAATAGACACAATTTGTGCTAAATAATCTTAAACCATATATCATCTTGATTAGCGTAGAATAAAATAAAAAAGTATGGACAACAAAACCCGTATTTCAATTTTGCTATTCCCTCGGGTATGTGTCCATTAACATTTTGTAGGAAAGAACAACCTTAATCTATTGGTGAAGAAATTTTCGGATGAGCATTATCGCATTTCCAATAGACCCCAGCTCTCATCAACCACAAATTAATCAAAGAAATCAGAAAAAAGTTGATGAATGAAGAGCATGTAATCTTCTATAGTTTCATTGAATGGTGAAAAGGCGAAAAATATAAAAGGAAGGTCTTGCTCAGCAAGACCATAAGCTCTCACAAATAGATGAACCCAAACCCTCCTCTTCCAAGTAAGTTCATCATCACTTACTTAGAAAGATGAAGATATGAGGTACGTTTGTCCAAGCCTCATGCAACATGTAACTACAATTAACATCTCATACCATGTTGCTAATTTGTCTTGGTCATTTCTACCCTAGGCTATGCTCAAACATAACTTGCTAATATATATATATAATAAAATGCTCCTATGGTTCACCATACATATTCTTGGTTCTATGTGAATAAATACCTTTAGACTTGCAAACTTCCTTATTCTATTATAAGTATGCTTTAGAATATTACTTAAACATTATGAAAATCAAGCATACTTATATAAGAATATAGTTGTACATATAGACTAACCCCTCCTACTTAAAAAATGTTTAAATCATATTAGGAGACTGTTCATAGAATCAATTCAGGGTTAAGGGTATGCTTCTAAATAATATCCTTGATTTAACCTTGATGAAAAAAATTGAAATAGTATTGAATCATTGAAAACATGAGCTACGAATCAATCATTAACTTTTAGGCACACACTATCCATGCCATGATAAATAGTATATTCCTTCGGGTATGTGTTCTCCACTAAACCCTTGCAGAAAAGACATAATGAGAGAAGTAGAAGGTCTGAAGAGTGAGAAAGGAGTACAACATGAGACAAGATGCTAATGAATAACCCATGATACAAGAAAAAAAAGATCATTATAATTCATTTACCCTTCATCATGCTCTAATAGAGGTAACATCTTAAGATAAGTGGTCATTAATTTTCTCTTGATCTTGGTATGCAATAAATGAAAATACAACCATGTTAGAGTTACAACTTAATTTGATCAACCTGATTAAACACAACATGATTTGTTCTGTAAGTTTGTTCATAGCGCTATTCTTGTAATCTCAGTCTTAACCGAGTAAGCTAGAAATACTTCATATATTATTCTTGATATATTATAAAGATGAATAGCCTTTCTAATGGTTAAGTAACTTTACCCTTTATCTCTCAAGTTTAAATATCATATTTATACTTCTGGTCCTCTCATCCATGATAGGAATGAACAATATGAGTAATATCAATCTTATTGTGCCCAAGGTTAGAGGATAAATAAATTTTAGTTCTGTTGGTGTTTTCCCACCAACAGAGCCCATGCACTTGATCTCTACCTTGTCTTTATGGATAGAACACACTTCAATTAAAGTGTGGGGAGACAATCCCCTAAATGCTATAAGTGAAAGTTCTCAACTAGTAATAATGATGCACACAACATTGGCTTTGAGACACCTACAACAGAAAGAAATAAGGTGACACCGCTATTGGGAGCCACTAGTAGAGGCACCACCTCAATCCTTATCGCCAAGAGCAACTCAAAGTACTCAATGAACCACTGCAAGGAGAAGTCCAGCTCAAAGGACTAAAAACATCGAACCCTCACCGTAAGGTAACATCAGTAGTTATCTATATCTACTTCCTTACATTGTATGAGTTAATTTCTCTTTAGTATGTTTACTTTTCTATTTTGGCAATGCATAGAAATAACAAAAGTAAATAATCTTGCATTAGGCTACATTAATGCATCTTAAAAAAATATTAAGCTCCATGTGAAAACCTTGTAGTGTAAAAGCTATAGGAGTTCTTCTTGGGAATATGCCCTAGAGGTAATCATAGAGATGATGATATTACGATTGTATCCATGACATATATTATGAGTTCAGTGAATATCCATAATAGACAAACTTGTATTGATTAACAATTATGTGAATTGTTTGTGAAACTCTTTTACTTGTATGGTTATTCTAAAGTTGTCCCTGATCAGAGTTCATGTGAGGATACACATGAACATTAGATTAGCACATGTATTAGTTGATGACTTTGTTTCACAAGTCATAGACATAGAGATGTCAAACTAATAATGTGGGCACATGTATGATATAGGGCTGGACTGACCCAACATGAGATGTTCTTATTATCTCTTTATACATCATGTACGTTATGTCCTTAGACCTGAGATTGTTGTATGTTCTCAAGATGTGAAACGACCTACTTAGGTACTATTAAACGCTACTCTGTTATAGGGTAGTTATAAAGGTGGTCTTCGGGTTTGTCGGGGAACATGCTGTGAGACATAGATGATCAAGATGGAACTTGCCCCTCTCTAAGTGAGAGAGATATCACTAGATCACTCAAGTGATTGGATCAACAAATGCATGGCCGTGCTTGGGTTAAGTGTTAACCCACGAGTTAGACCAAATATCGTGTGGCAAGAGAATAACATGTATATGTATGTAGTGGTTCGTCTGATATGATCTTTGCATGCGTATAGGAGTTGTCACGCCTTGCTAGAGGCCGCTGTCAACTATTGGGCGAGTAGGAGTACTCGGCCCATGTCTATATGTACGTGAACTCATAGGGTCGCACGCTTAAGGGGCTAGAAACCTAATTTGGGTTGGACCCGAATTAGATAAGGCTTAGGGTTTCTAATTGGGCCCCCGATTCGTGGCTGATTGGAGGATGCCTATATAAGAGAGGGAGGGGGCGTGGCCAGGGTTAATCCCACGCCATTAGGCAGCCGCCGCCGTTCACCCACGCTTGTGCCTTTTGCTCTTCGCGGACCTAGCAGTTTGGAGGTGCAACGCTTCTTCCTCGCACGTGTGGGATACCTCGGAGGTGCTGCATCTGGAGCACAAAGATGAACCACAGGAGAGGGATTGGCGTGGTGGACGACCACGCAACTGCATGGCACTGCTACTACGTGCACAACTACATCGAGTCGCTTCTGCTGCATCTGCGCGTCTAGTGGTAATCCCGTAATCTATAACTTGCAGTTGATCCTTGTTTATGAGGTCAAAATTTTGTTTCCTAGCTAGCGTAGCTGTTGACACCGTTTTTGGACACGTACCCAGGATCGATAGAGTGTAGATCGGCAAGACAGGGCAACAGTAACTGGTCTGCAGAAGAGTTGCCGATGAGGGTGGTTGCCGATGAGGAGACAGCTGGATGTGGCTAAGTCCGTGGGTGGTGATGTGTTTGTGCCGATGGCCGGCATTAACCTTTGCCGATGGCTACAATGGAGAGTCTGCCGATGACGCGGAAGGAAGACTTGAAGGTTGTCGATTGGTCTATGGTGGTGTTCGAGGTTGTCACGGGGGAATAGTTTTATGTTTTTCCTTAGTTATTTAAATTGTTTTGTATACGGATTCTGTTTAATTTGGAATTCGAGTTCTAGTCGTGTCTGGTTGTAGCTCTTTGAGCAGGGTATAAATTTAGACCCAAGGGCCTTGTAAGACATACATCTATCAATCAATCAAATAAAAGTTTTTACTCATATTCTAGCATCTACTTTTCGACGACTTCGTCATATTTTCCTTTTTCATTACGAGTTCTTAGGAGTTCGTCGACTTAAGCTCGGTGTATTCTCAGGTTCCACGTGAATACCTCTTGGCAGTGGCATCCGGGCACATCGCTGTTGTCGGGACCAAAGTATTCGAGTTATCACCTTTGCCGATAGTAAGGTCAAATCGACTGGCACGCCTTAACGTTTGAATCGGGTATTAGCCCTTTGTGTTTGCAGATCAGCTTTTGCATCAACACATCTTGTGGCATGCCTGGTGGGACCAACTCAAGATCAAGATCAACATGTTGAGTACCGAATTCGACTTGGAAAACGTCATCCCCGTGACAGAAGCTAGCCTCAAAGATGAGCAGAAGCAGGCTATTGCGAAGGCTATGCAGGATTACAAGCAACAATGTCTCAAGGCCTTCAGCATAAACAGGAGTGGCGAAGTGATCTAGAAAGAAGCACTGCCGGCACCTCGGCAGGTTACCTTTGATGCCAATCCTGGTAAACTCCAAGACATGGTCGATAATGCTATCAACCGTGCCTTGATCAACCAAGCTGGTGTGCTGTCCAATACTGTTTTCAATGCCGTGGCTAGAACTTTCAAAGAAGGTCAATTGCCACCAAATTATGTGGGCCCTATCTATCATCAGCCAGGAGCGCCAGCTGTAACAGAACCGTCCAATTTATAAGAATTCAAGTGAATTAGCAACCACCAAAAGCAGTCAAACCAATAGACTTGAACCCATATAAACCCGGTAGTCCGACGAAATCTCAAAAGACCTCGATTCAACCAACACACAACCAAGATCGTACATGGTCAAGCATCACCATCACAGATTACAACACTCATCACAGAACATAGTTTACATCACATCAGAGTTTAAAGGAGGTTATTACAAACCAACACAGTAGCGGAAACAAAGTAGTTTTGAAACAACACCAACAATTATATTACATGCCAGTTCTATGGTCAAGTCCCAACAAAAGCAAAACTGAAGATAAAGAAGTGATCATGCCCATGATCTACTCATCATCCGCAGCTGGGTGATGACAGTTTGCGCAATAGCCGTGATAGACGACATCATCTGCAACAGGGGTAAAATAAAACCCTGAGTATGAGAATGTACTCAGCTAGACTTACCCGTCATAAACCAGAAATAAAGTGACACCAAGGAGTATGCAAGGCTGATCTTTGTGGACTGGTTTGACTCACCTTGTGCATAAAAGCCTTTGTTGTAAGTAATTCATGTATCATATTTCGGCAGCAGTTCATTACTTAGCAACTATCCACTAGATTAGCACCTGTTCTAAGCATACACTTGAGTGTTTAAGCATTATATTAATAACCATATCCGGATTATCACATAGCCATCATCATTCTCATCATAACCATTAAGTTTATTTAGTGAATTCTACGTTGCCGCTGCCCAAGTCAAGTTCTCACTATCCGGGAGAGACGGCGATTCGAATCGATTCCTATCCAGCTGGAGGGGTATTCCTAACACTCACCCAAGCATACTTCATGACGGCAGCTCGGATCACCTTTAGCACAACTCCGGACCAATTCGCGGGTCCGTACGGCGCAGCACCCCCAGGGACCGTCAATCTGCCAGGGCTAGGACTCTAACCTGACACCTCGGTCTTACGCCATTGACTCCCCGCACATCCTTGCTACCAACCGGGGTGCGCACTTGAACCGAACGGGGTATCCGGTTGGAGATGCACTCGTAGGCTTCGCGGTCGGAACGACTTATCCGGCCAACTAAGTGATAGGCATGCGTTCAACATGACACGGGGACGTACAGCGATTCGGTCCTTAAACGACACAGACGGGGATAGATTCGCACCCAAGACCTCCATGCCTTGTTGCTGCACTATCGTCATCCCGCCCGGTCTCAAGTTCATTTTTAGCACCTGGTTATCTCCACGACAGCAAATATAGCCAACCGTGATCATCATCCACCTAACTCTCGCAGGTGACTGGAAATCACCCGGCTTCTACCGAGCTAAGCATGGCTAAGCATTACTTCGATCCTGGACCTACTTTAGGTAAGGTATGAAGTGGACAAGGTAGTCATTATGCAGCAAGGGTGTCATATCAACGCCTACCACTTAATGCAACAATATATAACCATAGTCATTTGATAGCTAAATATGATAATAAAATAGTAGGAGGCTTATAATGCTCCGGGGCTTGCCTTCGACGTAAGTAGAGGGACGATGGTCAGGGCACTCCGGCAAGTCCTCCTCCTCCTCAGCTCCTTGAGGTAGCTCCCCTTGCTGTCCTTCCGGCTCCGGCAACTCGAACTCCAGCACCGTCACACCCTTGGGTACACCTATGGATGCATGACAAGGAGATGAATATAGAGAATGCACATATAATGCATGATGTCATGATGAGGAGCCCAAATAGACATAAAACAAGGTATAACATGAGAATAAACTTCTAAGATCAAGTGAATCATGGAATAACAAGTAAGTGCGTACTTCTCTCGTAGAGAGACTAAAGAGACAAGTTAAACAAATTCTAGCTACTCCTACTCAGCCACTGGTTTAGTAGACAACCAACCTGTGCCAAGTTTTAGCCATAACTTAAGCATCAGCTAACCAAACTAAGCAAGTAAGCACTTTCTGGAAAGCTTAGCAAATTGTCTACAATTTACTTTTAGACATCCCAGCATGATTCCCAACCGAAATATGCTAAAACATACAAAGTTGGCTGGCTGCTCTGGAAATTCCAGAGAGCAAGCACTTTACAGCAGCTACTTGAAATATGCATAACTTTCAAACTACTCAACCAAATGCCAGGAAATTTGGACACGAAGTAAATAAGTAAGTTAGCTACAAGTTTGTTGTAGACAAGTTTCCCAGAAAATAGCATCTTTAATTAGTTCTCAAGCATTTGCTATCAGCTACACAGAAATGCTCTAGGAAAGGCATAAATAGCCAAAAATAATATTTTGCACATGTTAAGAATGTATCAAAGGAACAATCCCATTGCACTAGTAGGTAGAACATATCTAAGAAACACCAGAAAACATCATGGCAAGGCCTAAAACTATTTCTATCATCACCTTTTCCATTTATTTAATTATTAAGGTGATTTAATGAACATATACTCCAAGTGTTCCAAAAATCCTAACAAAATTACAGCAAGCTACTTATGCTAACATAAGATCACTGTAAACTTTTCAGAACATTTGCACATACACATTGTGAGGTATAAAAATGACAAGTTAGTATAGGCACGCAAGGCATAAATGTGAAACCTCATCAAAAAGTGTCAAACAACAGATTTCAGATTTTTCCTAGCTTTATCTACACATAAGTACAACACTCAGTAAGTTTCATCACAAAAGGAGTTAAAACTTAATTACTAAAAATATCACAAGAAACTCCTATTTAAGCAAGAATTATTTTTCACTCCTCAACTATGCTTCCAAAAATCATGATAAATTTATCAGAGACTACACATATCATGAGTAACAACTTCCTAAATTTGCATGGCCAACAGATCAACAGATCTCAAGATATAATTACCCACTGAAAATTCAAGATTAATTTATATCTATTTATTTCTGCAAAAACATGGCATGTTTTATATTTTTATTAAAATCTAGACTTATGCTGGAACCTAGCAAAATTGGAATCACCACATTTGGATCTCTAAAACTCCAGATATGAATTTTTCAAAAACAGCACAGGCTCTGCAACAACTAAGGATGAAAACGGTCGGAAACGGTCGAAAAACTCCTCTATTGTTTTCTATATTTATATTTAAATACGAACACGAAAACGGAGTCGGAAACGAAAACGAAAGCGAAATTACGGTATTCGAAAACGAACAAATTCGATCGGAATTATGTCGAAAACGGTCGACGTACGAAAATTGAATACGAAATACCAACTCATGGTGCATAGTTTTAAATAAGTGCATGACCAAACTAACAAGTGCATGATTTAGTTCAAGTGCACATAATAGTTAACCGACACACATGTACACAGTCACCAAACTAGTAAGTGCAACACTTTGAGATGGCATTTTACTCCCTGATCCTACAAACAGCCAAGTGAAACATTGCTAAATTAGATAAACAGGACTATCCAAAATCCACAAATTCTTCCTACAATGGTATTTAGGGTTGAGGCCAAGTGAAACATTGCTAAATTAGATAAACAGCCACTCTTTGCGTCGTGGTTGGGTGGAGGCCGGAGGGTGCGGGTGGTCGAGTGGATTAGGGATTTAGGGTTGTGTACTTGTGTTACTGGGCTGGGCCGGAAAGGAAAAGTCTGGCAGTGGTATTGGGGGAGGGGGACTACAGATTATGGGCCAAATTCGGTTATTTTCGAATTTTGAATACGGATAATTTCGAATATAATGAAGAAAAGTAGAAAACGGTCGAAATAAGCCTATTTCGAATTCCGCACCGTTTTCGAATTTGTCTACCGAATTTCGTACCGTTTTCGAATTATTCCGAGAAAAGTGAAAACGATCGGACCAAATATAGAAAACGATGCGATTCGGTCGGGAATTTTCATTTCCGTTTTCATCCTTAGCAACAACAGTGACCCAGGGGGGGTGAAACCGAGAGGCTGACATCCGGGGCCCGCGCGTCAGTGAGACAGAGGCAGGGGAGATGCTCGTCGCCGGCGAAGCTCATCGACGACGAGGTCTCGGCCGGATCTAAGGGCACCTACGTGTTGCTCTCATCAAGGCGACTCTGTTGACCTACTTTACCCGCGCTCTACTGGACCCTAAGGTGCTCGCCGTCGGGAATGGCGGAGCGGCGGCGCTGCGCGGCGGTACGCCGGCGGATCCGGGCAATGGCAACGCGGTAGAGGTTGCGGACGAGCGAGAGCAGCTCAAGGCGAAGCTATAGGAAGAAGAATCACGGCCAGAGGTGAATGAGAGAGGTCTGGCCACGTTGCCGGTGATCTCTGTGAACTCCGGCGAGGTGAAGCTCGCGACGGAGATGACAATGTGACCTCACCGGTGCTCGAGGTAGAGGACGTCGAGGTAGAGGACGTCGAAGCGGAGCTCTGGGCGGGCTGGCTTGGCCGGAGACGCGGTGAAACGGCCGGAAGAGCTCGCCGAAGCGCGGCGGAGCTCCCTGAGGCGACGGCGGAGCGGAATGTGCTGCGCTGAGCGAGTGGAGAGCGCGTCTGAGGCGTCCACTCGGTGCGTGGCATCTTGTGGACGACGTCGGGGCTGACAGGCGGGGTCGTCGACGGCGTACGGCCGACACCTGGCCGGACACGTGGCGGCGGACGGTTTCTGACGAAACTGAATCGCGTGATTCAGTCATCGCCAACAGTGACTGAAACTCAAACTTCGTCAATGTTTTACTCTCAGCTCAATCGATGGTTTTGGCTGGGATTTGATCCTCTGGATAGGGCTATAGGAGCTCTACAACTTCGATTACAAGATCAAAGCCTAACTCGGTCTGGATTTCAAACTACAAAGCTCCAAACAACCCTTCCTCGAAACTGCGTGACTCAACACTTAGCCAAATTTGGCTAAGTGTGAAGTCAGCCCTGATTTTTGGCTTGTGAGCAATTTTTGGATGTGTTCTAAGCTTTTTCATAAAAAGTCATCAACATAACTTTTGTAGCTTATGAAATTATTTACAACTTTGCTGTAGGTGTCACAGACATGCAAGGTCTCTAACATTACTTTCATAAAACATCTTTGAAAAGAGGTCTAGGGGTGTCAAAAAGGTCATTCTAGGGTTAACCATGACTTAGGGGCATTTTTGGCTAAAACCTTCAGCATGAACTTTGTTCCAAAAGATATTATAAACATGATTGAAGTAATTTGGAAGACAATGTGCAAATGTTTGCATTGGCTACCCCTTAAAGTCACCCAATTCAAGTCACACAAGCAAATTAATCATATGGTGCATATAGCAAATGGCATGTGATCATGGTATGATGCTCATGAGTGATCATGATGATACTTATGATGATGCAATGCTCATGGTTAACATGCAAGCTAACACTAGGAGTGTTACAGCCCTGCCCCCTTACAAAAAATCTCGTCCCGAGATTTGAAAGACGTACCATTTTTCATAGAATGAGGGATAAGTTACATGTAAATAGTCTTCCCTTTCCCAAGTGGCATCTCTCTCATTTTGACGGTTCCACAAAACTCTAAAAAGTTTGATCACCCTCCCACGAGTAACTCGTTCTTTGACGTCAAGAACTTGTATAGGCTTTTCTTCATAGGATAGGTCGGACTGCAACTTGATATCTCTTGTTTCCACTCTCTCTTCGGGCACACGAAGACACTTCTTGAGTTGAGACACGTGGAATACAGGGAAAATAGCTCTCATTTCGGGATGTAGTTGCACTTTGTAAGCTACCTTGCCGCTCTTCTCAATGATTTGGTAGGGACCCACATACCTAGGGGCAAGCTTTCTTTTAACGCCGAAGCGATTCACTCCTTTCATGGGTGACACCTTTATGTACACAAAGTCACCTATTTCGAACTCAATTGGCTTTCTTCTTCGGTCAGCATAGCTTTTCTGCCTAGCTTGGGCAGCTCTCATGTGTTGTTGGATAATGAGGACTTGTTTCTCGGCTTCTTTGACGAAGTCAATTCCATAGTACCTCCTTTCACCAGGTTCGACCCAGTTTAAAGGAGTTCTACACTTGCGGCCATACAGAGCTTCAAAAGGAGCCATTTGGATGCTCTCTTGATAACTATTATTGTAAGAGAATTCAGCTAAGGGTAGCCATTTCTCCCATGCACCCTTGGAAGATATAACACATGCCCTCAACATATCCTCTAAAATTTGATTCACACGCTCAGTTTGACTGGAGGTTTGGGGATGATAGGCTGAACTGCGAACCAACTTTGTACCGAGGAGTGAATGCAAATGCTCCCAAAAGCGAGCAGTGAACTGAGGACCTCTATCAGAAATAATAGTGCGAGGCACTCCATGCAATTTAACTATCTGAGAGAAGTACAACTCAGCATAGTCGGATGGTCGGTATGTAGAGTGTACAGGGATAAAATGAGCTGACTTGGTCAAACGGTCAACAACTACCCATATGGAATTGTGTCCTTTTTGAGTAAGGGGAAGTCCAACAATGAAATCCATGCTGATTTCTTCCCACTTCCAACCTGGAATCGACAAAGGTTGCAATAAACCTGCAAGTTTTAGGTGAACTGCTTTTACCCTGCAGCAAGTATCACACCTTGCGACATAGGCTGCGATTTCTTTCTTCATTTTGGTCCACCAGAAACGAGGTCTTAAGTCTTGGTACATTTTGCTACTACCCGGATGAATGGACAATTTGGAAGAATGAGCTTCTTCTAGGATTTTGTTGCGTAGGTTACGATCTTTAGGTACAACTAGTCGATTGTCAAACCACAGTACACCTTTCTCATATACCCTGAAATGCTTGGCGTCTTGCTCTTGCATTTTTCTCTTGATATGAAAAATACCAGGATCAGATCTTTGGAGCTCTATGATTTGACTTTCTAATGAGCAACTGACTATGATGTTGTGCAGGACCACAGGATGCAATAAATTGAAGCCTTCCTCTAGGAGAGGTCTAACATGTTGTTTCCGACTGAGAGCATCAGCTACAACATTGGCCTTGCCGGGATGATAGTGCACTTCTAGATTGTAGTCTTTTATCAACTCTAACCATCTTCTTTGTCTCATGTTCAATTCGGGCTGAGTGAATATATATTTGAGGCTCTTATGGTCAGTGTAAATGTGACAAAGATTACCCAACAGATAGTGTCTCCAGAGTATCAATGCATGTACAACTGCTGCTAACTCTAGATCATGAGTAGGGTAGTTGGCTTCATGTTTCCTCAGTTGCCGGGAAGCATAGGCAATAACTCGGCCTTCTTGCATAAGCACACAACCTAGGCCAGTGCCAGATGCATCACAAAAGACATCAAATAGCTTTTCAATGTCAGGCTGTGCCAAAACAGGAGCGGTGGTCAGCAAATGGCGTAGAGTGGTGAAAGCAACTTCACACTCCTCGGACCACACAAACCTTACATCTTTCTGCAGTAGCTTGGTCATAGGTTTAGCTATTTTGGAAAAGTCTAGAATGAAGCGCCGATAATATCCAGCTAGACTGAGAAAACTCCGGACTTCGTGCACTGAATTCGGGGCCTTCCAGTCTAAAACCTCCTGCACCTTTGACGGGTCAACAGAAATACCCTCTTCGGATAAAATATGGCCTAAGAAAGGCACTTTCTTCAGCCAAAACTCACACTTGCTGGACTTGGCATAAAGCTGATGTTCTCACAATCTAGTGAGTACAATCCGAAGGTGCTCCTCATGTTCTTGTGCATTTTCAGAGTACACCAATATATCATCGATGAACACCACCACAAACTTATCCAGTTCAGGCATGAACACCGAATTCATCAGGTACATGAAATGAGCAGGGGCATTAGTCAGACCAAAGGACATGACTAAATACTCATACAACCCATACCTGGTAGAGAAAGCCGTTTTAGGAATGTCTTCAGGTCGGATCTTGATTTGAAGATACCCAGATCTTAGATCAATTTTGGAGAATACTTTGGCCTTGGCTAATTGATCAAACAGGATATCAATGCGAGGCAGTGGATACTTGTTTTTGATAGTCACGGCATTCAACGGACGATAGTCTACACACATACGTAGAGACTTGTCCTTCTTCTTGACAAAGAGAGCCGGACAACCCCATGGAGAAGAACTAGGCCGAATAAGACCTATCTCAAGCAGTTCTTGCAATTGCTTTTTCAACTCTGCCAACTCATTGGGTGGCACTCGATATGGCCTTCTAGAGATAGGTGTGGTACCCGGAATTAGATCAATTTTAAATTCAATGTCTCTGTCCGGCGGCAATTCGGGTAGGTCTTCTGGAAAGACGTCCAGAAACTCACACACTACCGGAATCTCTGCCACGGTGAGGGGTCTGATAGCATTAGTAGTGTGACGAATGTCATCGCTCTTGGGAAGTTGGACCAAGAAGGCTTCTTTACTATCAGGCTCTCGTAACATAACAACCCTTGTGGAGGTGTCTATTAGTACCCCATTATTTCTCATCCAATTCATCCCTAAAATAACATCTATGCCTAAGCCCGGCAAAATTACCAGATTTGCTGAAAAGTTACGACCCTCAATAGAAATATTCACATCCTTCACTAATTGATTTGTGGAAATTTGATTCCCAGCAGCACTAATGCAAAACTTGCCACTGTCAAGATCAACTACATGCTGCCCATGCTTAGATGCAAATGCTTGACTCATAAACGAATGCGAAGCTCCAGAATCAAACAAGACAACTGCAGGGTGTTGATTTACAAGGAACATACCAGCAGTGACTGCTTCACCTTCCGGGATTTCTTCAACCGTGGTGTAGTGCACCCGACCCATACGGTTATTGCCTCCAGCTGCCGTATTTCTCTTAGGATATGGGCAATCTCTCACCCAGTGACCAACTTGCTTGCAATTGAAGCAGGGACGGTTATCAGGAGGAGTCTTGGGACCTCCTTGACCCGTGGCACCTCTTGGGAGAGCAACTGTGAAGGACTTGCGAACTCCCGTCTTCGCATTTTACTTTTTCTGCGGCGGCCTATACCTTGTCACAGCATTGGGTGGGCGATAGGCCGGCTTGCTTGCCACTGGAGCCTTGGACTGTGAAGCACCTGCCTCATAGGCCCTCTTGCGGCTCTTGGACGCGGCATACACGGCATTGGAGTTCTCTTGAGTCAATGCATCACTCACAAACTCATTAAAGGTGGTACTCTTGTTACCAGCCATGTTCTTGGACAACTTGGGACCTAATCCCCTCTTGAAACTAGCGAGCTTCTTGACCTCGGTGTCAACCATCTCAGGAGCATAGCGAGACAAATTATTAAAAGCATGAAGATATTCAGTCAAGCTTTTAGTGCCTTGCGTCAGGTTCATGAACTCGGTGTGGTTGATGGTCATTAAGCCTTGTGGAATATAAGTGTTCCTAAAAGCAGTTTGGAACTGGTCCCAGGTTACAACAGCATTGGCGAGCAAGCTAGTCCTGTAATGACTCCACTAAACACCTGCTTTGCCCTCCAACTGGTGGGCTGCATATTCCGCCTTTAGCTCTTCGGTTAACCTTAGCAAACGGAATTTCTGTTCAAGAGTGTTGAGCCACACATCAGCTTCTAGAGGTTCAACAGCCTCCTTGAAAAGCGGCGACTTGGTGTCCTGGAAATCCTTGAAACTGCTATACTGATTTGCCTCTCCGCCTTGGCGGGCATGGCGACCACCTCGGTTCTGTTGCGCCATAGTTTGCATGGCCTCGTTGAGCATACGCTGGCCCTCAACAAGAGCTGCCAATAGCTCGGTCGGCGTAGGCGGGGGAGGAGGTGGTGGTGGCGGCACCTCATTGTGACCGGAGCGAGTGTTACGAGCCATCTGCACAAGGCATACCAAGTGATCGTTTAGGATAACAGATATGATTGTCATGAACTTCAATTGCTGCCATATAGAATTTAATGAGGTAAATTCACATAAATTAAGGCGCAATAATCCAGGCACAACAAGATAATATTATCCACAACACTTGGTTATTCTCGCGATCATTCACAGCCACACTCCACAAGATTAAAGTCACAACAGAAATTTATTTAAGCTCAACATAAACATGAGCATCACAATTGAGTGCATAGGGTTACACAGAGTCACTGCCACAACTTAAGTTTTACAGGAGGGGCACCATGGCCAAATACATAGAGTCTCAACTAAAATTCAGATTACATGTCCATTACATAAAGAGATGGAAACTGATATTTGATCATAGAATTATTGCTAGGCTACATATCTTCCTCGGATTCTCCATTAGAAACGATGCCATCATCCTGATCTTCCTCACTAGGAGCTTCTTCATGATTAAAAGGGGCTGGTTGTGGGATAGGATTTATGATATTATTTAAGTGATGGATATCTAACTGCAGCTCAGCAATCCTAGTAATCAGCTCTTCCTCTCTCATTTCCACATGGAACAAGGCTCTAACTCTAGCAGCTTCTCTATTTTCAGCCAAGCGCATAGCCTCATCTCTCGCTCTAGTCATTTGCATCATACGGGCTTGTGCCTCATTGCGCTCTCTAACTGCATTCTCAACTTAGTTGCGGCGGGCTTGCAGAGCAGTATGATAGTTTTGAATTTCAACTTGTGCATCCATAAAAGCCTTGCGGTGCTTGCGCACACGCTTGCGCAGCTTGCGCTGCCCAACTTGTGCTTGTTGAAGCGCTAGCATGGCATCTATGTAGGTGTCCTGGCGTACATAGTACAGTTTAAGTACCGCTAGCATGGCACTCATGGCAGGGCTAGAGCTATATCCTAGCAAGGTTTCTCTCATCTCTAAAGACTCATTCCCAACCTGGGACACAAATGTGTCAGTCACACTCACTCTAGGAACGGATCCCGCTGGACCATTCACTAGCTCATCACCATGCTCTTGGCAAATCTCTAGCAAAACCTCCAGGGCTGCTACTTGGGCACCCTCCCAAGGAGTTTGGCCATCACAGTCAACTAACCAACCTAGCCACTGTGGGTTGTTTGGACAAGGGGAAACTGTAATTTGGACATCTACCCAAGGTAAGGCCCCTGCATGCTCAGCCTCGGTCCAAGTGTACTTAGGTGGTTCCTCATATCCAACTGAACTTAGCACCCTCCACAACAAAGTAGGAGTGCCAAACATATCCAGGAAAGTCTCACTCGCGTGCGGGGCTGCCATCTGTAGAAAGACCACATTTGAGTAAGGGAGATTAATTACAAGGAGAGATATAGAATCATATTTTCAGAATTTAATACCCAAGTATTGCATAAGGAATGTATGAATGATTCATGATGCATGCACGTTCCATAGGTCCTTCCCATTCCTAGAAGAAAGTTCTAACGGTATAGTCGGTGGCATACATACGTGCACTCTTTATACGCATCTACACGGTCTAAACGTTTCGTTGTTAGCGTACCTGCAGAAGATTTCATTTCAGCCCAGCCCCACAATTATATAATTGCAGAAATGTAAAACCAATCATCAACAATCAAGCTAGGTACTCCGATATATATTTCCGAACATATATCGCAGCACCCTACCCAATCGGGATACACCCACACATACATCAATTATGTATACATGGCTGCACCTACTACCCACAATTAAGTACCTTCATATATACACGTGTAAAACATGTAAATATTCCAGTAACCACAGCTAGCACTCCCCTAGACTGACGGTTGGACGGTCATGCTCTCACAGCTCACACTTACCGTAGCGTAGAGGCATATAGAACCATACATTACCACTCAAGCAAGTGGCATCCATACAATTTCACGCCGTATGGACGACGAAAGAAAACAAGCAATGCTTACCATGGCGTAGAGGTATGTAGTCCATTCATTACCACTTAAGTAAGCGGTATCCATATAATTGTACGCCATATGGACGACGAAAGGAAAAACCCCCATGTTAGTAATATTAAGCAACCTAGAAGTCCTTATATGGGCATAAAGGGCATGACCACTGGCATGGTATAAGTTATCAAAACCCTTTTTAAAACCACCCTATATATAGCCTAATTTGCCAAATTAGATTGAGAAAACCAAATTCATTTGTTTTCAAATACATCTATGATGGTTATATGCTTAACCTTGCTCTGATGCCAGCTGTAACAGAACCGTCCAATTTATAAGAATTCAAGTGAATTAGCAACCACCAAAAGCAGTCAAACCAATAGACTTGAACCCATATAAACCCGATAGTCCGACGAAATCTCAAAAGACCTCGATTCAACCAACACACAACCAAGATCGTACATGGTCAAGCATCACCATCACAGATTACAACACTCATCACAGAACATAGTTTACATCAGATCAGAGTTTAAAGGAGGTTATTACAAACCAACGCAGTAGCGGAAACAAAGTAGTTTTGAAACAACACCAACAGTTATATTACATGCCAGTTCTATGGTCAAGTCCCAACAAAAGCATAACTGAAGATAAAGAAGTGATCACGCCCATGATCTACTCATCATCCGCAGCTGGGTGATGACAGTTAGCGCAATAGCCGTGATAGACGACATCATCTGTAACAGGGGTAAAATAAAACCCTGAGTACGAGAATGTACTCAGCTAGACTTACCCGTCATAAACCAGAAATAAAGTGACACCAAGGAGTATGCAAGGCTGATCTTTGTGGACTGGTTTGACTCACCTTGTGCATAAAAGCCTTTGTTGTAAGTAATTCATGTATCATATTTCGGCAGCAAGTTCATTACTTAGCAACTATCCACTAGATTAGCACATGTTCTAAGCATACACTTGAGTGTTTAAGCATTACATTAATAACCATATCCGGATTATCACATAGCCATCATCATTCTCATCATAACCATTAAGTTTATTTAGTGAATTCTACGTTGCCGCTGCCCAAGTCAAGTTCTCACTATCCGGGAGAGACGGCGATTCGAATCGATTCCTATCCAGCTGGAGGGGTATTCCTAACACTCACCCAAGCATACTTCATGACGACAGCTCGGATCACCTTTAGCACAACTCCGGACCAATTCGCGGGTCCGTACGGCGCCGCACCCCCAGGGACCGTCAATCTGCCAGGGCCAGGACTCTAACCTGACACCTCGGTCTTACACCATTGACTCCCCGCACATCCTTGCTACCAACCGGGGTGCGCACTTGAACCGAACGGGGTATCCGGCTGGAGATGCACTCGTAGGCTCCGCGGTCGGAACGACTTATCCGGCCAACTAAGTGATAGGCATGCATTTAACATGACACGGGGACGTACAGCGATTCGGTCCTTAAACGACACAGACGGGGATAGATTCGCACCCAAGACCTCCATGCCTTGTTGCTGCACTATCGTCATCCCGCCCGGTCTCAAGTTCATTTTTAGCACCTGGTTATCTCCACGACAACAAATATAGCCAACCGTGATCATCATCCACCTAACTCTCGCAGGTGACAGGAAATCACCCGGCTTCTACCGAGCTAAGCATGGCTAAGCATTACTTCGATCCTGGATCTACTTTAGGTAAGGTATGAAGTGGACAAGGTAGTCATTATGCAGCAAGGGTGTCATATCAACGCCTACCACTTAATGCAACAATATATAACCATAGTCATTTGATAGCTAAACATGATAATAAAATAGTAGGATGCTTATAATGCTCTGGGGCTTGCCTTCGACGTAAGTAGAGGGACGATGGTCAGGGCACTGCGGCAAGTCCTCCTCCTCCTCAGCTCCTTGAGGTAGCTCCCCTTGCTGTCCTTCCGTGTCACGCCCCTGTAGTACTATGGTTATTGTTAAGCGTTGGAACTAATATGTAACCTTCTAGTTGGGCCCTATGCTGGCTTATAACCTCTGGGCGCGTCTGGGCCTTGGCCCATGTATCTGTGAACTCTAAACTCGCTGTGTGGGTGGTTGGGAGGACAGTGAGAAATAACAAACAAATTATTCCCTTCTTCCTCTTCTCGTGCTCCCTGCTGGAGACGGCGCGCCGCCGTGCTCACCGCCGCGCGTGCTCGCCGGCAACCCTCTGATTCCGGCCAGGTTCGCCACATCTGGTACCAGAGCCATACCCTATCCTTTATCCTCTGTTTGGATCTGTAAAATCCCGTTGGAAATTGCTTGATTCGGTTCGACACCTTGTTGTTCCGTGGCGATCTTCCGCGGTTCGTCCGACGACTAATCTCCACCCACCTCCCTGCCGCCGCCTCCTCTGCATCCCACCATATCCACCCTCCCCGTGAATCCTACCACACCCACTGGCGCCTAAGCACAAACAACCAACCCTAACTTCCAGAATGGCGTCCGCCGAAGACAAGCTTGATGGACTCGCAGCACAGATGAAGTCCATGTTGCTACTCATGGAGACCTTCAATCGATGGCGTCCCGAGGTTGATCGTGTCTCCACCGAGCTCAGCAACGACGTCAAGCAACTCACGTCGCGTGTTGAGACGTTGGAAGCGCAAACCAAATCTGCTCCGTCTCAGGCCCCGTCGCGCGAGGAAGAGGGGCGGGCCAAGGGCCTCGGCGCTGAACCGACTACACAGGGGTGCGATAGGGGAGCCTTAATCTTCCCTCCGCCCCTGGCCAGTGGTCAGTTTACTGCAACCCATCCTCATTCTATGTACCTCGGTGATTTCTCACAGTACTGTCTTACACACATGCCGCATCATTATCAGAAAGAAGTTAGATTACCTAAGGCAGTTTTTCCTAAATTTGATGGTTCCCATCCTAGAGTCTGGAGAGAAAAGTGTGAGAAGTACTTCAATATGTATCATATTCCTATGCATTTGTGGCCTCAGTTTGCCACTATCCATTTTCATGGTAGTGCTGAATTATGGCTCCAAACATATGAGGCACAACATTCTGATGAAGACATTAGTTGGGCTGAGCTTTGTATTGCTGTTGAGTCAAAATTTGGTAGAGATCTATATCACAATGCTATGAATGATCTTCTCCAGATTAAACAAACAGCTGATGTCCAAGAGTATTATGATAGGTTTCAGGGTGTCATGCATAAGGTCTTGGTCCACAACAAGTCCTTAGATGAGGTCTTCTTTGTTAGTAAATTTTTGCAAGGTCTCAAATCTGATATTAGTGCAGCAATAGTGTTACATAAACCAAGAACAGTTGATGCGGCTTTGTCATTGGCTCTCATGCAGGCTAACATCTTGGACACTCAGAGCAAACCATTCTTCCACAAGGGTTCACGGAATTACAACAAATATCAGGGCAAACCACCTGTCAATGCTCAGCCTGGTATTCTAGGTCCTCATAGCACCGAGGATGCTAAACCCAAAGGGGATGACAAACTGGCTGCTCTCAGAACTCAGCGCAGGGCACAAGGTCTGTGTATGAAGTGCGGTGAGAAGTGAACCGGCAACACAAATGTCCTGATAAGGTGTCTCTCCATGTTCTGGAAGAAGTGTTGGATGCTATGCATCAGGAGATTGACAGTGATGGCAGTCAAGACTCCTCATCTGATGATGGCGGAGATGAAGTATTTCAGTTATCTAACTGGGCAGCTGAAGGGGTGCAAGCAAAGAAAACTCTGAAATTAACAGGTTTGGTGGGCAATCAGGAAATTCTTATCCTCATTGATTCCGGCAGCTCTTGTACATTCATCAGTGATAAAACGGTCAAGTCTCTGCAATGTTCGGTCACTGCAACCCCGAAGGTGTCTGTCACAGTGGCCAATGGGCAGAAGCTTATCAGCACCCAACAAGTTGAAAAGTTTCAATGGTGGACCCAGGGTCATACCTTCACCCACACTGCCAAAGTTCTACCCCTTCAATGTTATGATTTGGTGCTCGGTATGGACTGGTTAGAGAGTTACAGTCCCATGTGGATCCACTGGAAGCGCAAACTTTTACGCTTTACACATGCTGGACAACGCATTGCACTCAAAGGTATCAAGGATTCCTTGTCCTCTTGTCCCAAGCTTAAGCGCCGGAAATTACGTGGCCTTCTCCGCAAGGGTGGCATTGCTCAAGTGGTCCATCTTTGCCCTCTTCTGGAGGACCATACACCCACATCAATTCCTGATGAAGTGCAGCAGTTCATTGACAGTAAGGCAGCACTATTTATAGAGCCTGACTCTCTACCGCCAGCTCGAGAGTTTGACCATCATATTCCACTCATTCCGGGGGTCAAACCGGTCAATGTCAAACCATATCGCCATTCCCCAACCCAAAAGGATGAAATTGAAAGGCAGATCAAAGAGATGCTCAGCAACGGCATCATACGGCCTAGTCAAAGTCCATTCGCCTCGCCGGTGATACTTGTTAAGAAAAAGGATGGGACATGGAGATTCTGCGTGGATTATCGACAACTCAACAACATCACAGTCAAGAATAAATACCCTTTGCCAATTGTGGATGAGTTACTGGATGAACTCCATGGTGCTGCTTGGTTCACAAAATTGGATATGAGATCCGGATATCACCAAATACGGCTTAAGGTTGCCGATGAACCTAAAACAGCCTTTAAGACCCATCATGGGCATTGGGAATTCCGAGTTATGCCCTTCGGACTAACAAATGCTCCGGCGACCTTCCAAGCAATCATGAATACCATTTTTCAACCTCTACACAGGAAAGGGGTCTTGGTATTTGTTGATGACATTTTGATTTATAGCAAAACCCTTGAAGAACACTTGCAACTCCTTAGTCAAGTCTTCACCATCCTTGAACAACATCAACTATTTTTGAAGCAATCCAAATGCTCGTTTGCCCAACAATCCCTAGAATATTTAGGCCATGTGATCAGTGCTCAGGGAGTGGCAACCGATCCCACCAAGACACAAGCCATTTCCACTTGGCCCACGCCAACTGACTCTAAGCAACTGCGCAGTTTTTTGGGCTTATCCGGATATTATCGGAAGTTTATCAAGAACTATGGTACCATCAGCCGTCCACTCACAGATCTCCTCAAGAAGAATGTTCTGTTCTATTGGACACCAGACTTACAACTGAGCTTCGACACATTGAAGCAAGCATTGGCCTCAGCACCGGTTTTGGCGTTACCGGATTTCAAGCAGAGCTTCACTATAGAAACTGATGCGTCATCTCTTGGCATCGGTGCTGTTCTTTCCCAGAATGGGCATCCTATTGCCTATATCAGCAAGGCTATCGGACCCAAGGCGCAAGCTATGTCGACATATGAAAAAGAATGCATGGCCCTCATAATGGCAGTGACAAAGTGGAAGCCATACCTGCAACATAAGGAGTTCACTATACGGACTGATCACCGCAGTCTTATACATCTTGGGGATCAAAAATTGTTGGAAGGCATGCAACAGAAGGCTTTTATTAAGCTATTAGGCTTGCAATACAAAATCACCTACAAAAAGGGACTGGAAAATAAGGCAGCTGACGCCTTATCTAGACAGCCGGAGCAGCCTGCGCTTTTAGCGGCGTCGGTTAGCACTCCGCGATGGTTGGAAATCGTAATTGAAGGATACCAATCTGATGACTCTTCCAAACAACTCTTGGCAGAACTTGCTCTCACAGGCTCTAATGACAATGGTTTTTCTTTGGTGGATGGCATCATACGTTACAAGAACAGAATTTGGCTTGGTCAGCATAAGGAAGCTCACAAGGCAATACTCCTGGCACTTCACTCGAGTGGACTGGGGGGACATAGTGGCGTTACTGCCACATATCACAAGATTAAGGCTCTATTCGCTTGGCCTATGATGAAGAAAGATATCTCTGATTATGTTGCGGCTTGCGAGGAACTATTCAAAATAACTGAAAAAACCTTGAACATGAGTTCTTCCTATCATCCCCAAATGGACGGTCAAACTGAACGTCTCAACCAATGCCTAGAAACCTACCTCCGCTGCATGGTTCACTCCTGCCCGGGAAAGTGGGCGCAATGGATTTCGTTAGCCGAATTTTGGTACAATTCCACTTTTCACTCTGCTCATGGTTTAACACCATTCCAAGCTCTTTATGGCCATCAGCCTCGCCACTTCGGTATTACTCTCAATGATGCTTGCAGTGTAACAGATCTTAACCAGTGGTTGTCGGAGCGTCAGACAATGCTTGAACATATCCAACAGAACCTCTCTAGAGCTCAACACCGTATGAAATCTCAGGCTGATAAAAGTAGATTGGAGAGATCGTTTGAGGTTGGTGACTGGGTGTATGTCAAGTTACAGCCCCATATTCAACACTCCGTTCAGCGCCGCTCTAATCACAAGCTCAGTTACAAGTACTTTGGTCCCTATCTGGTACTTCAGAAAGTAGGTCAAGTGGCCTACAAGTTGCAGTTACCGGCATCCAGTCAAATTCATCCTGTGATACACGTTTCACAACTGAAAAAGGCTTTACCCCCTAACACAACCTTGTCTACTGATAGTGAATTGCATCTGTTAAGCTCTTTTCAGGATTTGCCTTCAGAACTGGTGTTGGCTCGTCGTTTGCAGCTGGTGGGCAATCATGTGGTGTTGCGCGAGCTGACCCAACGCAAGGAATGTCCACCTCATTGGGCTACCTGGGATCCTCAGCCTTCACGTCATTGCACCAAGTCGGCCTCCAAGTCTGCAATCTGTGCACGTCGGCGTCAGGTGCGAGCAACTAGCTCTTCGTCAGCACCGCGAGGACGCGCTGCATGCTAAGTGGGAGGGAGTGTCACGTCCCTGTAGTACTATGGTTATTGTTAAGCGTTGGAACTAATATGTAACCTTCTAGTTGGGCCCTATGCTGGCTTATGACCTCTGGGCGCGTCTGGGCCTTGGCCCATGTATCTGTGAACTCTAAACTCGCTGTGTGGGTGGTTGGGAGGACAGTGAGAAATAACAAACAAATTATTCCCTTCTTCCTCTTCTCGTGCTCCCTGCTGGAGACGGCGCGCCGCCGTGCTCACCGCCGTGCGTGCTCGCCGGCAACCCTCTGATTCCGGCCAGGTTCGCCACATTCCGGCTCCGGCAACTCGAACTCCAGCACCGTCACACCCTTGGGTACACCTATGGATGCATGACAAGGAGATGAATATAAAGAATGCACATATAATGCATGATGTCATGATGAGGAGCCCAAATAGACATAAAACAAGGTATAACATGAGCATAAACTTCTAAGATCAAGTGAATCATGGAATAACAAGTAAGTGCGTACTTCTTCTCTGGTAGAGAGACTAAAGAGACAAGTTAAACAAATTCTAGCTACTCCTACTCAGCCACTGGTTTAGTAGACAACCAACCTGTTCCAAGTTTTAGCCATAACTTAAGCATCAGCTAACCAAACTAAGAAAATAAGCACTTTCTGGAAAGCTTAGCAAATTGTCTACAATTTACTTTTAGACATCCCAGCATGATTCCCAACCGAAATATGCTAAAACATACAAAGTTGGCTGGCTGCTCTGGAAATTCCAGAGAGCAAGCACTTTGCAGCAGCTACTTGAAATATGCATAACTTTCAAACTACTCAACCAAATGCCAGGAAATTTGGACACGAAGTAAATAAGTAAGTTAGCTACAAGTTTGTTGTAGACAAGTTTCCCAGAAAATAGCATCTTTAATTAGTTCTCAAGCATTTGCTATCAGCTACACAGAAATGCTCTAGGAAAGGCATAAATAGCCAAAAATAATATTTTGCACATGTTAAGAATATATCAAAGGAACAATCCCATTGCACTAGTAGGTAGAACATATCTAAGAAACACCAGAAAACATCATGGCTAGGCCTAAAACTATTTCTATCATCACCTTTTCCATTTATTTAATTATTAAGGTGATTTAATGAACATATACTCCAAGTGTTCCAAAAATCCTAACAAAATTACAGCAAGCTACTTATGCTAACATAAGATCACTGTAAACTTTTCAGAACATTTGCACATACACATTGTGAGGTATAAAAATGACAAGTTAGTATAGGCACGCAAGGCATAAATGTGAAACCTCATCAAAAAGTGTGAAACAACAGATTTCAGATTTTTTCTAGCTTTATCTACACATAAGTACAACACTCGGTAAGTTTCATCACAAAAGGAGTTATAACTTAATTACTAAAAATATCACAAGAAACTCCTATTTAAGCAAGAATTATTTTTCACTCCTCAACTAGGCTTCCAAAAATCATGATAAATTTATCAGAGACTACTCATATCATGAGTAACAACTTCCTAAATTTGCATGGCCAACAGATCAATAGATCTCAAGATATAATTACCCACTGAAAATTCAAGATTAATTTATATCTATTTATTTCTGTAAAAACATGGCATGTTTTATATTTTTACTAAAAACTAGACTTATGCTGGAACCTAGCAAAATTGGAATCACCACATTTGGATCTCTAAAACTCCAGATATGAATTTTTCAAAAACAGCACAGGCTCTGCAACAACAGTGACCCAGGGGGGTGAAACCGAGAGGCTGACATCCGGGGCCCGCGCGTCAGTGAGACAGAGGCAGGGGAGATGCTCGTCGCTGGCGAAGCACATCGACGACGAGGTCTCGGCCGGATCTAAGGGCACCTACGTGTTCCTCTCATCAAGGCGACTCTGTTGACCTACTTTACCCGCGCTCTACTGGACCCTAAGGTGCTCGCCGTCGGGAATGGCGGAGCGGCGGCGCTGCGCGGCGGTACGCCGGCGGATCCGGGCAATGGCGACGCGGTAGAGGTTGCGCACGAGCGAGAGCAGCTCAAGGCGAAGCTATAGGAAGAAGAATCACGGCCAGAGGTGAACCAGAGAGGTCTGGCCACGTTGCCGGTGATCTCTGTGAACTCCGGCGAGGTGAAGCTCGCGACGGAGATGACAATGTGACCTCACCGGTGCTCGGCTAAGGGAATGGAGGGGACGTCGAGGCGGAGCTCTGGGCGGGCTGGCTTGGCCGGAGATGCGGTGAAACGGTCGGAAGAGCTCGCCGAAGCGCGGCGGAGCTCCCTGAGGCGACGGCGGAGCGGAATGTGCTGCGCTGAGCGAGTGGAGAGCGCGTCTGAGGCGTCCACTCGGTGCGTGGCATCTTGTGGACGACGTCGGGGCTGACAGGCGGGGTCGTCGACGGTGTACGGCCGACACCTGGCCGGACACGCAGCGGCGGACGGTTTCTGACGAAACTGAATCGCGTGATTCAGTCATCGCGAACAGTGACTGAAACTCAAACTTCGTCAATGTTTTACTCTCAGCTCAATCGATAGTTTTGGCTGGGATTTGATCCTCTGGATAGGGCTATAGGAGCTGTACAACTTCGATTACAAGATCAAAGACTAACTCGGTCTGGATTTCAAACTACAAAGCTCCAAACAACCCTTCCTCGAAACTGCGTGACTCAACACTTAGCCAAATTTGGCTAAGTGTGAAATCAGCCCTGATTTTTGGCTTGTGAGCAATTTTTGGATGTGTTCTAAGCTTTTTCATAAAAAGTCATCAACATAACTTTTGTAGCTTATGAAATTCTTTACAACTTTGCTTTAGGTGCCACAGACATGCAAGGTCTCTAACATTACTTTCATAAAACATCTTTGAAAAGAGGTCTAGGGGGGTCAAAAAGGTCATTCTAGGGTTAACCATGACTTAGGGGCATTTTTGGCCAAAACCTTCAGCATGAACTTTGTTCCAAAAGATATTCTAAACATGATTGAAGTAATTTGGAAGACAATGTACAAATGTTTGCATTGGCTACCCCTTAAAGTCACCCAATTCAAGTCACACAAGCAAATTAATCATATGGTGCATATAGCAAATGGCATGTGATCATGGTATGATGCTCATGAGTGATCATGATGATACTTATGATGATGCAATGCTCATGGTTAACATGCAAGCTAACACTAGGAGTGTTACACCAGTGGTTACGGCTCCATCGGCTGCTACGGCCGCTGCAGGCACAGAAACCACTACTCCTCCAAGCACGCTAGGAGTCTCTAATGCGCAATCCACGCCGATGCCGTCCAATCCATTGACATCAGATGAGTCGATCAAGCTTACTACAGATCTATTGGCATCGGCAATGTCAGGATCCGCTCCTCCCAATTGGTGGGGTTTTGGTATGCCCCCGGAATACTTGTTGAAGACACTTGGCACATCCCAGGCAGCTGATATGAGAGGCAAGGCTCCTATGGCATCGGCACCTCCAAATATGCCGATGAATCAGAGTCCCCAGTATAATACAACTACTACTGCAAGACCTTACACTGGGAATTCTCAAGCTCCAACGTTCCAGATGCCCAATGCATCGGCAGATTCAATGCTGACGCAACAGAGGTTTATGACTCAGCTAGGGTATGTCAATTCAATGATGATGCCCAATTACCAGTCATCGGCAGGACCTATGCCGATGAATGCTAGTAGCGGATGGCTTGGGCAGCAAGTCTTTCCGCAAATGCCCCAACAGAATCATCAAGCTGCAGGGTTTTAGCAAGGCCAGATCTACCCCGGATTCCAGAATCAAGGGTTGCCCAACCAGCCGATGAATCTTGGGCAGCAGGTCGGTGGTCAGGAGATCGGTGGTCAGCAGATTGGTGGCCAAATGATTAACCCAATGTTCCATGCAGATCGTGCACCACACAGACACGTGGAAGCTTACTAGCAGATGCCAGATCCGCAACCGCCTCATCGGCAAGATGCCGATGTTTATTGGGCCGATAAGATTGCTGAAGTAATGAGAGACCAATTTGGGATAAAACCCAAAGTCAATACTTACTCTTATCGAACACCGTATCCTCCTGCATATGATTTAATCCCACTTCCAAATCGGTACAAAGTGTCGGATTTTACTAAGTTTTCTAGGCAGGATGATACATCAATATCATGCCATATACAGTGTATCGGAAGCTTGGAAAAGGGGATCAGGATTTGACCAAGACCGATATGATGCTCAAAGACTTTGAGGGCAACGTGTCTCCAGTTAAGGGAGCAATATGCGTTGAATTGACTATCGGCAGCAAAACCTTGCCGACAACCTTCTTTGTGATCAGTGGAAAAGGTGCTTATAACTTGCTGTTGGGAAGAGATTGGATTCATGCCAATTGTTGCATCCCATCTACAATGCACCAATGCTTGGTTCAGTGGGTAGGTGACAAGATTGAGATTGTCTCGGGAGACTCTTCATATGTCATTGCATCGGCAGAAGCAGACACCTATGAAAGAACTAGGTGTATTTCAGGAGAGGTTTGGGAAAAGGATGTTCTCAAAGTTGCCGATTATGAAATTCCACCGATCCAAGCAGTCGGTTCTGATGAAGGTTTTTAATGGATAGGTTCGCCGATGATGGAATATTAGGGATTCACATCGGCCGATGATCTAGTAGAAGTAGATATAGGTAGTGGTGATAAACCAAGGCCTACTTTTATTAGTGCTAAGTTAAATTCTAAGTGTAAGCAGCAGTTAACTGATTTGTTAAAGGAATATAAAGATTGCTTTGCTTGGGATTATACTGAGATGCCTGGTTTGGACCGATCAATTGTTGAACATCGGTTACCTATCAAGTCTGGATTTCGGCCACATCAACAGCCAGCTCGCCGATGTAATCCTAATATTCTTCCTGATATTAAGACCGAAATAACCAAACTTATTGAAGCTAAATTTATTCGGCAGTGTCGGTATGCCGAGTGGATTTCCAATGTGGTTCCAGTCTACAAGAAAAATGGGAAGCTTCGGGTTTGCATTGATTTCAGGAATCTCAATAAAGCTATGCCTCTGGAGACTTCACAAAGCATCTTGCCGATTTGCGAAAGGTGTTGGAATGCACAAGGAAGCATGGTTTGAAGATGAATCCCAATAAATCTGCATTTGGTGTATCGGCAGGACAGTTCCTTAGTTTCATGGTGCATCAGAGGGGGATTGAGATTAGTCGAAGATCCATTGATGCTATCAACAAAATAGTTGCTCCTACCAACAAGATTGAGCTCCAGTCACTGATCGGCAAGGTAAATTTTATGAGGAGGTTTATATCTAATTTGTTAGGTAAAATTCGTGCTTTCAGTCCTTTACTTAAGTTGAAAGCCGATCAAGAATTCGTTTGGGGGAAAGAACAACAGTTGGCCTTGGATGAGATCAAAAATTACTTGGTAAATCCTCCAGTCCTGATTCCACCTCAGCAAGGGAAGCCCTTCAGATTGTATTTGTCTACCGATGGGATGGTCATCGGTTCGGCTTTAATTCAAGAATTTGAAGGGAAGGAACGTGTGATTTATTATTTAAGTAGGAGGTTGATTGATGCTGAGACCAGGTATTCGGCTATTGAGAAACTATGCTTATGCTTGTATTTCTCCTGTATTAAGTTAAGGCATTATTTGCTATTGGCCGAATGCACTGTTATTTGCAAAGATGATGTGGTCGGGTACATGCTATCTATGCCGATCATGAGTGGCATGATCGGTAAGTGGATTTTGGCACTGTCAGAATTCGATCTGCGTTACGAATCGGTTAAAGTGGCTAAAGGGCAGATTTTGGCTGATTTCGTGACTCAACATTGTGGTACAATGGAGGCTTTGGAGATTGTACCTTGGACGCTCTTCTTTGATGTGACCGGGGGGCAGGAATTGGCATAGTGTTAATTTCCCCTCGGGGAAGGAAATATGAGTTCTCCTTGCCGATTGTTGCCACGTCAACAAATAATCAGGCTGAGTATCAAGCTTTGATAAAGGGGTTGGAATTGCTAAGAGAAGTTCATGCTGATGCTGTTGAAATCTTTGGGGATTCTATGCTGGTTATAAACCAATTGGCTGGAAGTTATGAGTGCCGAAGCGAAGTCTTGATAACATATCATGAAAGGAGCATGCAATTGTTAAAGGAATTCAAGGACTTTTGATTAGAGCATGTTCCTCGATTGCATAATGAAGAGGCCAATAGGTTGGCTCAGCATGCCTTGGGATATCAGCCCATGATTAATGCAATATCGACAGTCGGTGCCGATGATTGGAGAAAAGAAATCATTGATTATTTAAAGGATCCATCCAAGAAAGTTGAGAGACGTGTTCGGTTTCAAGCCACCAAGTATGTGCTCCTTGACGAGAAGTTATATTACCGAACTATTGATGGGATTCTTCTCAGATGTTTAGGTGGTGATGAGGCTAAGAATTTGATGGGAGGAATCCATGAAGGAGTATGTGGAGCACATCAGTCGGCCTTTAAGATGAAGTGGATGATTAGAAGAAATGGGTATTATTGGCCGACTGTACTTGAAGATTGTTTTAAGTATTTTAAGGGGTGTCAAGGATGTCAGAAATTTGGCAATGTTCAAAGGGCACCTACATCGGCCATGAATCCTATCATCAAGCCTTGGCTATTCCGGGGATGGGTTATTGATTTGATCGGCCAGATTTATCCGCCATCCAGCAAAGGACATAAATTTATTCTGGTTGCCACCGATTATTTCACCAAATAGGTTGAAGCTATTCCTTTAAAGAAAGTTACATCGGCCAATATGATTGATTTTTTGAAAGAGCATATTATCTACCGATTTGGAATTCCTCAAACAATTACTACCGATCAGGGTACTATGTTCACATTGGGGGAGTTTGATGAATTTGCAATCGGTATGGGAATTAAAGTATTAAACTCTTCTCCTTACTATGCTCAAGCTAATGGGCAGGTCGAGGCATCTAACAAAGGAATTATCAAGCTTATTAAACGAAAGGTTGAAGAAAATCCTAGGAGGTGGCACACATTGTTAAACGAAGCTTTATGGTCATACCGGATGGCTTGTCATGGATCGACCAAGGTTCACCTTATCAGTTGGTGTATGGGCATGATGCAGTGCTACCTTGGGAAATGAAGACTGGGTCTAGGCGACTATCTTTTCAAGATCAATTGGCTGCCGATGATTATGCTACTTTGATGATAGACGAGTTGGATGATCTAGCAGGACACCGGCTAAGTGCTTTGATGAGTATAGAAGAGAATAAGAAGAGAGTTGCGAGATGGTATGATAAGAAGGTAAAAGCTAAGGAGTTTGCCGATGGAGACTTAGTGTAGAAATTAATCTTACCGATCGGGACTAAAAGTTCAAAATTTGGGAAGTGGTCTCCTAATTGGGAGGGTCCCTATCAGATAAATCGATCGGCTCCTGGTAATGCCTATATTTTTAGAAACTCTCGAAGGAGTTGAATTTCCCAGAGCATTAAATGGCAAATATCTAAAGAAGTACTACCCCAGCATATGGGTCGATGCATGAAAGTTTAAGTGCCGATAACATTCCTATCGGTTGGATCAAAATGTATCTGGAGCTGGACTTAGTGTTTTAAAAGGTGCCGATAACAGTCCTTTCGGCTAGACCAAGATACTAAGAGTGCTCAAAAGGAGAGAGTAGGATGTATCACCGATGAAGAGTTCATATGTTTAGCAGCGCCTAGATTGTCGATATGGCGCGCAGACGGATCTGGTTGGCTTCTTCCATCTCCTTCACGTCGTCATCGGCAGTGCCCTCCACTGGCTTCAGCTTCTTCTTCATCTACAGTGCCTTGCGGCCATGGACGTTTCGCTCTTGTTCAAGGAGTTTGATCGCCTCAGGCAGCTGGTTCTCCTCTTGCTGAGCTTGGGACAAGGCTTCCTCTACTTGCTTGAGTTCTGCCAACAGGGCTTCTCTTTTTGTCGACAGATCAGAGATCTTGTGCTTCAGAGCATCTCCTGAGGACTTTAAGATGCCGATGTTCTTGTGCTTTTCATCGGCAAGGAGCTTCACCTTCATCATTTCTTCAGAGAGCAGGGCATGAGCAGCTCTATCGGCAAGACGTTACGCAGCCCTCTGGTACTGCAGTTGACGGCTCTCTAGATGTGCAGCTTGAAAAAGAACTTCTTCAGCATCGGCAGGAATTTGGCCTCTGAGGGTCTTGAACAAAGCTTTGGCCAGATCAGAATCATCAACCAGTTGGGCTGTGTCTTGATGGAGGAGGGCTGACAATTCTTCCAACTTTGCCCTGATTTCTCCCGATGTGATTCCGACTGCTTGAGAAGAGCTTACATCCTCACCTTCATCTTCAGAGATGTCGATGGCAAAGGTGAATAAACTATCGGGGGAGTCCTGTTCCTGAAAAGGAAATGAAATAAGTTATCCTATGGTTAAGTCTTGACAAATGATACAGACAGAGATTGGATAACTTACTTGTTTTAGGGCAATCTCTCGCCTCTGACTAGATGATGCCGATGGAATCACAGGCTGATCGGCTGGAGTTGCCGATGGGACTATGTCGGCTGAAAGAATAACAGAGATAATCACAAGACAGAGGAAATAGGGTCATCGACAGTAATTTCGTAGGAAGTGTGTTACCTTGAGGAGGAGCAATACTTGTCTGGATGGAAGAAACTACCGATGCTATAATGGAACCTGCTGGATCGGTAGTTTGCTCATGCACGTCAGCCGATGTGTCTTCTGGCTAAGGTACTTCTGGCTGGGGCTCTTCTGGTTGAGGTTCTTCCACTTGGGGTGCTTCTTGTGGTTGAGAAGGAGATGTTACCTGCTGCATCTGTGTTTCTGGAGAAGAGGGAGAAGATTCTACCGGGATTGGAGATACCAGGGGAGGAGAAGGCGTTGCTACTCTTTGGCGCTTTGCTTGTGCTCTGGTACTCTTGGCACCTTTTCTCTTCGGTTGGCTGGACTGGGGGGCATCGGCACTTTTACTTCTGGTCCTTGCCGATGTGCCGGTGTGCTGTATTGAGAATGAGGATTCGTGAGTACAAGTGTAACAGATGTAGGAGTGGAATCAGTATGAATGAAAGGGTTCGAATAGTTACCTTGAAGGCCTGTGCTAAGGTGGAGACAGCTACCGATGGAGACGTCTTTGTACGCTTGGTGGTGACTTTCTTTAGGCGCACACCTCGATGCATTATAGCAGCCAAAGTGGGAGCGTTGTTGCCGATTGAAGAGATTGGACCTGATCGGAAAAGATTAATCGGCTTGCCACTCCTGCTGACCGATGGGGGATCGTTATCAACCTGCAATACAATACAAAAAGTGAGTTACCGATGGAAATAAAAGTGAAAGAATTGAGACGTCGGTTTGGAAATACTTACAGTGTTATCGGGAACTTTGTACTGGGGGTCGATCATGCCGCGGTACGTAAGAGCCAATTTGCAGAACAAATGCTCCTTCCATTCTTCCCACCATTGTTTGTACGCCTGAGTGATGAAGAGGGCCGGGATCCACTCTAATAAATCTGCAGCTGTATCGGCACTCGGTGGCAGTTGAGCTACTCGAGTCCACTCGAGAAGGCTAGTGATGGATTCCCTGGGTTTTATCACATCGGCATAACAGAGTGCGATCGGTAGCTGACCGAAACCTAGTTGGCGGGCTAATGCCGATGGATTGTAAAACTCATAGGTTTGGTTGGAGGCTTTCCCACTACCAAAGAAGTTTACTGGTATAGCTCTGGGAGTGATCAGTGCCATCATCACATCGTGATCCTTGTTGAGAGCATCATTGAATGGATGGAAAACCAAAGGAAACATGGTATGTGGATCTTCATAAGGCATCCACGCTCGCTGCTCTCTGGTCAGGCCTTCGTACAGGGTCTGGAAGAATCAGCTGACCTGGTCTGCGTTGCCACCGATACTAGGTAGAACTATGACAGCCTTGCCAAAGTTCAGAGGAGGACGAGTTGCCGATTCTTCTTCATCCAATTCATAATCTTCGGCTATATCCCTGGGGAAGCGTTGTGCGAAGAGGTTGAACTCAAGACGCTTGTGCATATGAAGGTTGAGCCACATATTGATAAACCACCAGGGGCCCCCTAAGTTGCCGATGGGTTGACCAAGTAGGAGTTTTCTGGCTACTTGGTGGAGGAGATGGTAAACCGAGCCAAGCAGGTATCGGCCAAGGGGAAATCGGCCACCATTAGCTAATGTCTCTGCTGCCGATAGGTAGACAGAGGTTGGTCCTGCCGATCGACTACAGAACACAAATTTGTCCAGCCACATCTTCAAGAAGGTGGTTTGTTCCTTTATGTTGACAAGCCCCGTTCTGCGGTACTTCTGGATGTACCCAGACCAGCCGCCGATAGCGCGGGTGTCCACTTTGGCACTAGGCGTAGTGTCAAACAGGTGACTACTATCGTCAGTGAATACGTCTAGGCTGGTGAGCATGAGCACATCGGCAAGAGTGGGAGAAGCAGGGCCGTGGCCAAAGACAAAGGCATTGAGTGTGTCTGACCAGAAATATGACGCTGCTATCAGCAGTGATTCATTCCTATGCATATCGGCAATGGACAACCTAATGCATTGGTCCAGTTTTCGCTCACCCCACTGAACCTCATTTGAGTGGCTGACTCTCAAGAACCAGTCCTTCCATCCCACTGTAGGATTGGGCCAGGAACGGAAGGTATCCTTCCACACATCTAGAGAAAAAATCTCGGTTCTAAAGGGGATTCTGTTTGTTTCCGCGTTGATCAGATCGATGGGATCTGGATTCCCTAGTGGGCCAAGACATTGGAGTTGTGGCTGATCGGTAGGGATAACAATTTTATTTGACAGATCCTAGTGGTTTTGAAGGTAAAAAGAAGAACAAAAAAAAGAAAGGAAGGGAATGTTCAGCAAAATAAATTGCGGATGAACGAGGATATGGTAAAAGTACGAGAGGTAGGGTGAGGAACTAACCTCGGGAACAGTGAAGTTGATGGCCATCTCCTCACGAAAAGGATGATCGAAGGCTTCGAAGTTGGTGAAAAAAGGGCTTCGTTGGAGTTCTTGGAGCTCTCGAACAGCGCCGCCGCCAGGGAGGTGGAGTTGGAGTTGTAAAATGATGCGATGGAGGAGGAGTATCCGAGAGGGAACTATTTATAGGACAAAATGGGCAAGGGCAAATCTGACTTATCTCTTCGCCGTATCCGTGAAATCCGAGGGTACTCAGGTAGATATGGTAACTGTTCGCACGGTAATCAAGGGATTGTGCAGGTGATTTGACAGGAAGCGGTCATAATCCAGAGATATTTCACTGTGCGGGATCTCCTGGTCGGTCCATCGGCAGCGACTTGTAACGGTAATTTTGCCGATGGGCGAATGAAGTGGAGATGTCCGTTTGGGAGGTTGAGATATTTCGCTGTGTGGGATTTCCTGATCGGTCCATCGGTAGTTCCTTGTAACGGTAATATTGCCGATGGGCGATTAAAGTGGAAATGTCTGTTTGGGAAGTTGAGGAATTCGAGGAATTTGCGAAGAAATCGGGCCGAGGTTGTTGAGATTTAGGCTATCGGTTGCCAAATTGGGAGAATTAATTGCGGAAAGGCATCATTACTGTAGAGAATTTCGAAGCATTAATGATTTCATACTCTAAAATTGGGGGGCATGTGTTGACACCGTTTTTGGACACATACCCAGGATCGATAGAGTGTAGATCGGCAAGACAGGGCAACGGTAACTGGTCTGCAGAAGAGTTGCCGATGAGGGTGGTTGCCGATGAGGAGACAGCTGGATGTGGCTAAGTCCGTGGGTGGTGATGTGTTTGTGCCGATGGCCAGCATTAACCTTTGCCGATGGCTACGATGGAGAGTCTGCCGATGACGCGGAAGGAAGACTTGAAGGTTGCCGATTGGTCTATGGTGGCGTTCCAGGTTGTCATAGGGGAATAGTTTTATGTTTTTCCTTAGTTATTTAAATCGTTTTGTATACGGATTCTGTTTAATTTGGAATTCGAGTTCTAGTCGTGTCTAGTTGTAGCTCTTTGAGCAAAGTATAAATGTAGACCCAAGGGCCTTGTAAGACATACATCTATCAATCAATCAAATACAAATTTCTACTCATATTCCAGCATCTACTTTTCGACGACTTCATCATATTTTCCTTTTTCATTATGAGTTCTTAGGAGTTCGTCGACTTAAGCTCGGCGTATTCTCATGTTCCGCGTGTATACCTCTTGGCCGTGGCATCCAGGCGCATCGCTGTTGTCGGGACCAAAGTATTCGAGTTATCTCCTTTGCCGATAGTATGGTCAAATCGGCTGGCACGCCTTAACGTTTGAATCGGGTATTAGCCCTTTGTGTTTGCAGATCAGCTTTTACATCAACAGTAGCATCCTCATAATCCATTAGTTCTCACTGTGGTGGCCTATAGAATAAAAATATATATCATGCATTTGCACTTTATGCATATAAACCCATAAAATCCAAAAATATTAACTGAGCATCTTGCTGCAATACTGCTGTCTTAAAAATACTTTGAAACCACCACAACACCCAATCCTCAAAAAACAGTAATCATTAACGTTTTATCCTAATATCATTGCATGAGTTTTGGTGTTTTGTCAGAGCTTTCTACAGGATGACTCCAAGGGCCAGCTTACCTAGGAATCTTCATCTTCATCACTTGAAGTACACCTTTCTGACATACAGCTGACCCCTGTATTAATGAAGTAACTTCTTAGGTGATGAGATTGATGTATTTCAGGCAACACTCGCTCTTATAAGCATGAGCTCCTCCATGAGGACCACTCAGCTTCAACAATCAACCATAAGCAAACATCTAGCTTGGGGGAGAGCATCCGCTAGTTATCAGCACGATTAGAAGCATGGGAGAAAGAGAATAAAACTGAAGAGATGGAACCAGAAAAGAGAGAAGCAAAAGAAACAAAAACGAGATGGAAGAAGGCACTTGCGGCATCACCACAGAATGGGGAGTTGACTGAGGTTACCTCAGACGATGAACCCACTAAGTAAGTGTTCTCCTCTATCTAAGTCCTATCGGTAGACTTTAAATTCCGAACCCTAGCCAAAAGGTTAAAATTGTAGTTATCTCATTAAATGCATTTGTAATTTATTTAGAAGCATAATTTTTTTACACACTAAAAGATAAAAAATAACAAAAAATATTTACTGCATTACTCATGGCATCACAAGCCCCATGTGGATACCCTATGGTATTTTCTGAAGGAACATCCACTGTGGTGGCATAAAATAAAAATGACAAAAATATATCATTCATATTTAAATTCCTACATCATAAATATAAAATTCAAAAATAAGAGAAAATTGAAATCATGTTTAAATTAGACAACATTAAAGCTAGCTCATAAAGGTGATCAATTACTTTTTGGCTGACTCCTAACCCATTAACAAATTCGATTCTCGAGTTTTGGTTTCTCCTTGTGGAGAGTATTTATGCAGGAATAACATCATAGCAAGGAGAGAGTCTATTAGTGGCACCCACTAGGCTGCTACTAGTTAGCTCACTCTAAAGGACATCTACACCATGTATTGCAACCATCCAGCTTGGGGGAGGAGTATCCCCTAGTTATTAGGTGACTACACCTAGGCGATTAATAGATTTACTTATTATATATATATTCATAAATACCAAAAATATGTGGGCTCATGAAGGTCCATGCCTGTTGCCCCATGCCTATTGAGTCTTTTATGAGTCTATGGTTAAATAAAATCTAAAAAACAATAAAAAGAAGTATTAGTGTTAATTATATTAGAGTGTGTCTAGGCTAGAGCTAATTAAAGATTGATGAACATTAAAATTGTCCTGGAGATGACAAATAGTTGATCTGTTGTAGTTCTTTACAAGTACCTAGATTTCGATGTTAGATTCTCTCGAGTTTTGGACATTATTGTTTTAATTTGAAGGTTTACTTTGAACCTACAACTTGTGGAGGCATAAGTTTGAGCTAAGTCTAGGTAGTTGGTTGATATGATCATTGAAAGTCTGAGCTGCTATTTATCTTATTCCTAGCATTATTAAGTTCTAGAGATTTATTTTGAAAACCCAAAATCCTACATGATGAGCTCTTGTATGACAAGTTTGAATTCCTACCAAAGCCATATATAATATACATCTAGAGTTAGGAAAACTTTTGCACATTTATGCTGCTTGCTTTGCATTGAGTTTATTTAACCTTTGTAGTATACCTTACAAGAGTCTTATCATGCTTTTAAAACCAAGATCACGTACACACTTCAATTGGCATATGCATTATTCCTACACTAGGAGTAATCGCAATCATTTCCATTCCATGTTTAGCAATCATGTTTTTCTCCTAAACCATACCCATAGGATAAAGCCCATCATAAATGCCCTAAGTTCTTATTATTACCTCTCTGATCATTTATTATATTCAAAGGAGACATGTGGCTATGCAAATAAATATAAAAGAAGAAAAGGGAGTAAAAGATGGACAAGTGTCCCAGCAATTAAAACAATGGGTACTAGATGCCCACCTCCTTGAATAAAAAAAAAAATAAATAATAAAGATAGCCCATGTCTTTCGTGAAAAGTTTCAATAGAGACATGTTCCCAAAGAAATAGAAGTTAGCCACAAATACCACAAATGCACCTATCCACCATATTCCATACACATGCACATCTTGGTTTGATTGTATGCCTCGATTCTCTATGGATCCATTAGTTAACTTTACAATACATGCATTGCAAGTATGCCTATCCTTGTTATTGGCACTCCTATAAGCTCTACCATATATACCTTTAGCTATAGGAGGCATAACATCATTAATGCCTCAAGAGAGAACCATAAATACCACATACATTGAGAGATTTGAGGGTATCATACAATTAAGCTCCAAGTTTTATTCTGAAAACTTATAAAAACTCTGGAATAATGGTTTTGCAAAGAATGTGAGATATAGTGCTTGACCTGATTGTTCTGTCTGATTGCTCAAGACTCATGCAAAAGTTGTAAAGCCCCATGGTTAAAGGTAAAACAAGTAAGTATGAAGATTAGAGTAGTTAGTAACTAATCTGGAGGAGAATCTGTGTTTGGGAGCATGTGTACTTGGAAAGAATGAAAACATTGTAGCAACTCTTGATCCAAATACATATACTGCTTAGGCTTGGTTTGCCAAGGGAGTGGCAAAAGGTAAGCTTAGGGGAATTGTCGACACACTATAACACAACATGGCTTTGCCGACACTTCGAACTGTCGTCAAAGGGTACCTTTGCTGACACTTAACGTCTCACAAAAGGTTTTGCCGACAATTTACAAACAGTCGCGGTAGAAGCAGTCGGCAAAAGTTTTGCCGACAGTTAATGGCATCGCCGACACTTATTGTGTAGCCAAATCTCGTACCTACACCGACAGTTTAACTTTTACTGACAGTCAACCCTTTGCCGACAATTTAGACCTACGCCGACAGTTTGGATCTTTTCCGATAGTTTGTATGTTAACGAAACCGTTTCTAGGATGTTTCATAAACCATGCCTTGTCCAACAGTAGAAGTGTCGGCAAAGCTATATTGCAGATAGTTGGGTGTAGATACAATTTGAAAATTTTAATAAATACACATCACATTAATCGAGCAAATTCACATAATCAGAATTAAAATACCAGATCTCCATACATACACCAACTGGATGGTCATAGCACAAAGAACCATATATATATATATATATATATATATATATATATATATATATATATATATATATAGGTCCAATGGTGATCATACATACCAGGTCAAGTGCAGATCATGGTACATAGAGGCATACATATATAGGTCCAGTGATGACCATACATAACAAGTCAAGTGATGATCATAGTACATGCAATAATACATATAGAGGTCCAGGATGTAGATTAGTCTCTAGCAGGCTTATATATAAGCATATACTAAGTCTTATATACTAACTGGTTATGGCTAAAGCTAAGAGATCAATAGATCATGACTTGGGCGCAAAAGTGGCATTCAACACTTCCATAAGTTTTTGGCCTACACGATAGTAGCCTAGTAGGTGTAAACAAAAGAACAGAACTGCAATTCATCTCTTCCTGTAACATTTCCATTTCTCGGACACTTGTTGCCACTCCAAAATACTTGAACACCAACTTGGTGCACATATGGTTGCTGCCATTCTAGAGAACATGTAACAGCTCTCTGATCAAAGCTCAAAAGGTTGCCCAGTCCAAAATATTTTCAACACCACATAGCTTAAGTACCTAACATGAAAAAGAAGGAGAAATATCAGTGAAATATGCTCTATATCATTAACTTTTTCTTTGTTATTAGGTCCAAATAGTGAAATAGTATTACTGTACAGTGGACAGCTATGCTCTAAACTATTTAGTTATATAGACCCATTATATAATTTCAATCGATCTAGTTAGCAATGACGTGCCAACTAAAAGCAACAAGCTTAGGTACCAACAGCTTAAAAATTGGCAGCAAATAAAGAATTCAATGGAGCAAGAGCAGCTGCAGCAACCTGATACTATTTATATATAAAGTAGTTATAGCTTGAGTGTCTGCTAAACTTACTGAATCAGCACCTCAGTGTATATAGAAGATTACAAGGAACAGCTCAAAAGCTTTCATATTGCAACAACAAGCACCATTTGCAACAACAAGCACCAAATATATAAGTCAAAATGTTCAAGTAAAATACCTTCAAGTTGTGATGTCCTTCCAGTGCCACCACCTTTTGAGTGCCGAGGTGACTTGTCATCCCTCATCTAGTAGAAAACAAATATATTACTAATCAAAATATAATAATCATTTTTTAAAGAATATAGAGAGGTTAGGCCATTACTCTGTCATGTGGCCATGCAATACATCTCCCACGAGCCTCAAGAATGGTGGTGACCCCTTCATATGGACGAGGTAGTACTGCATTCTGGTTAAACACATGGTTCACAACCAGTTCACAGTACTCCAAGCCAAGAGCAGTACCCCCAACAATAGCCCTTGGGTTTTTTGTTTGAATGGTAGCCTTTGCCACAGGGACTTCATAGGGCCTTACTATATTATATAGTATCACATCTCTGCCACCCTAAAGCATCAAAAAAATTCAGAACACCATAAAAACTGATTGTAAAAATCTCTATTGCTGCTGATTTGTTCCTGATTTCAGAACAAGCTGATAACATAGTTGATAAAAAGCTGATTTCAGAACAAAGCTAACAAGATGATAACACAGTTGATAAAAAACTCTATTTCCATCCTGCTGATTTCAAAACAAGCTGAGCTCAACCAAAAAAGAAAACCAAGTGCTCTCTTCATGGCCTTAATATATAATTATCTAGAGATATGGCTAGTGCTAATATATGATCTATCCTGCTGGATTTCAGAACAAGAAAATTACCTCACTATGTTGCTCCTCTTGACGGACCACTCGTCTACTTACAAAGCCATCCTCTTCTATGTTCATATCAGCCATATCATTCCCTGCATATGATCTAGCATCTTGTTCTTCATCTTCTTCGTGTACTTCATCATGATAGGTTGGTGCAGCCCTCAAGTTCTAAATCAAAGTAAATACCATTGAACAGCTATTGCACTGACAAACAAAATAGTAAGAAATATAGGTTAACAATTGCCACCTGTGGTGCACTATTAGATCCATGGGTAGTGCCATTGGCATTTTGCTGCTGCATCAATCTATCCAGAGTTTGCTGAATAATTTCTAGACGACTTGATAGATCTTCCACTTTCCTATCAGATTCCTGACGAGCTTCTATCTCCATTTGAAGCCTTGTTGATGGGCATTTCCTAGCTCCAGGCATGTCCAAATCTGCTGGACTTGGCCCCAAACCCACAACACGAACATATCCATTCCTCTCTGCCCACAATCATAGGAATAAGCATCACCTTGCTGGATACTCTTGTCTCTCAATTCAGGTTTATCTCTAATTGCATCTTGAAGGGCATTCTGCAGCAAATAAAAAAATTAGCAAAATATGATGGCATGAGAAATTATTGTGTTTATCACACTTACAATTGTTGTTGCAGCTCCTTTATGAGGTACTCCATTCTTGTGTGTGTGAGTTTTGATAAACAATTCATCTCTACGAGGGGGGCACCCTAGCTCCTCACCCTAAACCATATGTATGTTATTGTAGTCACAGGATACGAATAAAGGGAAAACAAACTACAAGTAGACATTACATACCATTTCAGTACCAATACGTGCATGGCTCTTACTTCCAATTGTATGGTTTTGGGTCAGCTTTGAACGATTTGCTTTCCCCCTCAAAGAATGGGCGTACCAAATTATGTCATGTTTATCAAGCAATTTGTTTCTCCGCCATATACATTATGAAAATGAGCAAGCAATTTGTAACTTACAGCTGCCTCTGGAGTCCTCCAATGATTAACTAGCCACTTCCAGTCATCCATATGAACTCTGGGATCGCAGAGAGCATAAAATTCATCATCTTCCATGTCATCATCATACACCTTTTTCAATTCTGCTTTAAACTCCTTCCACTTTGTAGCTGCTGTCCTCATGAACCAATGGAAGACACCTCTGTCTAGTTGCCAATATAGCTGTACAAACACACAAATAGTAAATTAGGACCCAATCACATGAATACAGAACATAATTTGCAACCAATTTTAGTACCTTTGCATCTGTCCAAAGCTTATACTTTTGGCGTGGACAGACCTTCCTCCAATCATCATGTGCAATTGGGAAACCCTTTGTTCTCACAAGTGTTCCAATGAAGTTAGCAAATTTAGTGCCTGATGGTCCACAGGGCTGACCATTCATATTGACATCCAATTGGAGTTTAGCTTTATTTTGCCTTGCATAGATATCAGCCTTCATAGTAGGTCCTCGAACATTTTTTTTTGGGCTCTTCTGGAACGACTGGAAAAACAATATAGCATAGTACACCCAACTTAGGTAAGCATGATGCATTGCATTATGAGTTGTCACAAGAGACAAATACCCTCATTAAGTTGATTCTCAGGATGCTCATTCGTAGCCTGGATATCAACCTGCGGCGCACTTACTCTAGAGCTAGATCGTAAGTTACGTCCAGTTGCTGTTTCCTCAGGTGGACCTCGGGGCTACATTTTGGGACACAATTATTTCAGATCATATAGTTGTTTGAGAACATTTTAGATTCATGGGAATACATACCTTTTTTGTTCTCTTTGTTTGGTGCATGGCATTAAGTTCTTGTGTAGTAGGCATGATATTCAGTTCTTGCATTTTCTGTATCCTTAACCTGATGTTTTCATCCCTTTCCAATTCATAAACAGTTGGCTCCATGTCATTCTCACAATCAGTTCGGTCCACGGCTTTTCTTTTTCCCCCTGCTTTTGGCATTGTTTCTCCTAAAAAAATGAATTAGTACAGGATTCTCATGTAATAGTGCAAATATCTAAGGAATCAACAACAGACTGGTTGTCAAAAAAACAATTAGTTTAGACAAACAACAACAATGTCAAAGGAAAATCTGCATAGGACCAGCAACAATTGATGGCGTTTGAGACTTACTTTCTCTTTCTTTCAGCAACAATGACCCCATCTATATCAGTTCTTACATGTACAACATCTCCAAAAAGACCACTAAGATCCACATTTGTATCCAAATCAGGCATTGGGTTACGTATTTCATTATCATCCCCCATATCATAAAGACCACGTGGTTTTGACTGGGCAACAACATGCCAATCTGATTCTGGGCCTTCCTTAACATAGTAAACCTGTACAGCTTGTGATGCTAAAATAAAAGGCTCATCTAACATTCACTACTACAAAAAAACTTAACCGTGGCGGGCATTTTTCATTTACCGTGGCGGTTTTGGCAACCGTCTCGGACATAAGGTCACAGTTAATCATGGCTTAACCGAGGCGGTTTTCCAAACCGCCATGGTTAAAGACTTAACCGTGGCGGGCTACATAAGGCAACCGCCACGGTAAATAAGCAATAACCGTGGCGGTTGCCTTACGCAGCCCGCCACGGTTAAGTCTTTAACTGTGGCGGTTGTCTTATGTTGCCCGTCTCTATTAAAGTTTTAATGGAGGCGGTTGTTTCTATTTGCCCGACTCTGTTAATGTTTGTTTCACATTTAAGAAAATTATTATCAATTCGGATTCAAAACCTATTTCAAATTCAGATTTCAATGTTGCTAATGTTATTTTCTAAGCAAAATTTTGATAATGTTAATAGCAGCAAATAGATGACATATATATATACATGCATGTTAATTTAAAACAACCAATATTAGTGATCACATCATTCTTTATAAACACATATCATTCACATCATTCGTGCATACATGGTTCTACATATCATCTAAGGAGGGCAACAAATAATCTTTCATTTGTAACCCTTTTTCCTTGTCGCTCCAGTTTCTGATTCTCTCAAACTTTGGATCTAGAGCTAAGTCACCTTCCTTATTGAAGAATGTTCGACCTTCATGTGCGGCCTCGGTGACAAACTTACATATATCTGCTACAGTTTGTCTGAACTGAGGGTCGACCTTCTCCTTTTCCCACCAACCTTGTGCTTTCTTAAGTTGTCGCCAACTACTGCTATATCTACTGCACGTCCTCAGATACTCACAAACATAGAATCCACATGAAACTAAGCCATAGGGTTGTTTGGCGCACTGCACGATACAACTAGTAGTGAGTATAGTATAGTATTGTAAAAGTAGTAGTAGTGTAGTAGTAGTGGTTGTAGTAGTAGTGTAGTAGTAGTACATTATTAGTATTGCTACTTACCAGGAAATCACGCTTGATTTTTAGTTTTTTACCATTCTTGATCTTCTACTTTTCAGATCTCCGATCATAGCACTCAGGATCTTCCACATACTTCTTATAAGCACTGTACCAAAAAATACTAGTGTCAACGACAAATTGAAGACATTTAAATGTTAACTGTAAATGAATAAGAATAAGCTCTATCACTTACTATCTCGAAACGCTTTCAAAGTGCTTGTACCCTGCTTTGTTTGTTCCCTGTAAGGAGTCTAATATGCAAGCCCTTCCATCTTGAGGATAGATTATAAATGCTATCCAGTGACCCATGATGCCATGACTACACCATTCATCAGATGATACAGATTTCAAATGGTCAAATATGAGAAGTCATGGTCTTAGTTACAATATATATGATCAAAGTATCTTTTGTTCTTACCCGAACTGGTGGGCAGCCATGATGCATCCATCTCCTCGGACCTTCTTCATGGCCTCATAGATATACATTCCCGCCCGATACCTATATTCGATTAGTAGATCTTTCCTATATTTCACTCTCTCTTTCGCATTTAAGTTCACCAAGTCTTCATGAGTATCGGGTATATCGTAACCCGCAATTGTTCTCTCTGTAAGAAGGATTGGAGATAGATATATAATACCCTTGTTTAACTCTTTCCTTACGTAGGCTTGCATCCTGCAAGAAGTAATCATGGCATTATTAGTTTGAGTGTTAAAGTTCCATAGCAATGATCAGGTTCTATCAAAGATGTAAGTAACTTACAAGGAAAATATGTTGACTTGGGACACGTCGAGGTCCTTTCACCGTAGTAGTGTATGCATGTCATGGAAATCAACAACTACTACACCATCCGTAGGCATTTGGAAGTACTCAGCCGGGATGTGATGACAAAGTTGTGTAGGCCCAATTTTGCGGCTTCCATGTACTACAAATGGAACCTCCTTACCTCACACCTCTCTTCAAGGAGGTCACCCAAGGTCAACATAAACTTCCCATGCACATAGTTCTTGAGGCAATCATCCGACCGGGGCCAAAAGGACGGAGGTGTTTTCGGCCTACAACACCAAGGCTTGACATGTTAGGGAGTGGAAAAGGTAGAGAACATCTTAAAATGAATTATATATTGATGATCCATGCTAGTACCATACCTTTCAAATGTAGTTGAGAATGGGTGCTTGTTGGCTATTTGATAGGCCACCCAACTCGACTTGGTATGGTTCGGTGGTATGGCCTCATCTTCAGGCTTCCTCGGAGGAGGAGGAGGACATTGGTTTGAGCCTTGGTTCGATTCACTTGTAGGTGGTGGTGTCACTTCGCTCGGTGTTGCCCCTATTCCTTCCTGTGTATTGCAGTTGTCAGGAGTCACGCTTCTTTAAGGAGTGTTGCTTGGGCCACTAGCACATTTTTGGTCATCACCACCATTGTCATCACCACCACCTTCATTGTAATCATTTGGGCTAGCCGTAGGGGATGATGATGGTTGTGAGGGCTGGGATATCGGCGTCGGCATTTCCAACAAGATATCACTCTTGTTCCATAGCACGCACGAGCCGATTGTTCCGCCGATGAACCTGATTCCATCTTCTGTGGGAATGTCAAGTTCATCCACCTCAAACTCTGTGTTCGTCCACGCCACAACCACCTTAGCATAGTCAGGTGGGATGGGCTTGCCGACATACGTGGTGTCATTGTCGGGCGGTAGTACCACACCTTGGGCCACCTCCTTCTTCCTCCCACTCCTACCAAAGGGCATTTGGAGCATGCAGATTGTTTGTTCGGTGATGTCATCGGCTGGGTACCTTCGATGTTGTCCAGGCCCTGAGACAATCTGCCCTTGTATGGTGGGTTGACCTGGTAGTGGCAGCACACCAGCCTGTTCAAACATTTGCATCCTCAGCTCCTTGTGAAAGCGTCTTGTATCTTCCCCATGATCATTTCCTTGACTGCATCATCCTTGCCTTTCTGGATGAGCTCTTCCTTATACCTCTGCCTCGAGCGGTAAGAGCTACCCTCAGCTTGCCAAGACTCCACATCCTTCCAACTTTTCCTTGAGGAAATCCCACGCACGCGGCCGCGGTGCTCGGGGTTTCCTAGTGCCTCAGTTAGGACGTCCCTATCTCGCCGAGGTTCGAACAATCCGCTCTTCTCAGCTGTAGTGACCTCAAAGATCCTCTTCTCCACCTCCTCGATTTTTGGGTCATTGTACTTAGTCCTACCCTCCTTTAGTTTTTTTGGCTGTCGTGCTTTTAGGAAGTGATGTGACCTCTCATCGATATCCATTAATGGATTCGACTGCCCAGCCTCAGCTGCCTCCCTTTCTTCCTACCGCCATTGCTCTGCCTTGCCAGCATAGCCTATCATGCCAAGGTGGTGGGCAAGCTCGTTCCTCTTAGCGAGCTCTTTGAACTTCTCGCTCTTGGCCTTTGCATCTTCGCTTAACATCTTTGTGACGAACTCTTCCCAGACATTAGCTAAGATGAAGTTGTAGTCTTCGAATGGTGTCCTTCCTTTCTGGACGTAGTCTCGATTGAGCATAGATCTAAAGTTACGAAGTGCTTTGCCTGTGATAAATAGTGCATGGCTCTTGCACTTGTCTTCATCATAACCTTGCACTGGATACGTGAAACGCCTCTTCACCTCTCCCCACACTGTATTCTTGATGTCTATGGGGACTTTCCTCCAATCACTATATGTGATAGGCACCTTCTCCCTAACTATACATGAACACTAGTTGCTGAAGGTGGCGATGATGGTTTTTGGCGCTAAGGGCTCTCCTTTTGGCCCTATATGGTGTATCGCAAACTCTGTTTTCTTGCTAACCTGGTGCCTCCCGTGTTTTCCCCTCTTCAAGTTGGACCTGTCCTTGGTACTAGTTGATGAAGTGCTGTCACACCCATATTTTAAGAACAAAATAGGATGCATAAAAGACTCATATGTGCCCCAGGAATAGTCGCACACATAAGTAGACAAATCTCAAATGTACCATTGCAGTGTTTATTACATAGCGGAATATAAGATATCACATAGTCTCATACAAAAAGTGATAGCATAAAGTAAACAACGCTCTCGATGGAAGCTCCACACAGGGACACTGTTGACTGGTTGACTCCAAACCTAGTACTCATAGCGATAATCCTCATTCCAGTCATCTTCATTATCATATCCTGAGGTGTTGAGAAATTGCAAGAGTGAGCACATATCGTACTCAACAAGTATAACCAGGGGTTCATGAGGCTCAAATAGCTGACACGGGTTTAACTGCATTTAGCTTTTAATAGTTGATAGCATGTTTAATCATTGGATAGCAAATATCAAGGTAGCATAAATAATCCCATAACCACATGATCAATGTATACAAGAATTAAGAATAACACATATAAACAACATAATAAACCATTATTTATTATCATTATTCATGTTCATCAGTGTCCATCTATTCGGTCAGTTTTCCGGGCCACCCGTATCTGTGGGCACGGCTAGTATACCAGATTTAACACTCTGCAGAGGTTGTACATCTTTACCCATGAGTCATGATTTACCCTTTCGCCCGAGGTAGCTAATCTCTTAACCCCCTTCCAAGGGAGGTCGGCAGGGATCACTATGAAGCCTTTCAAAAGTTCGTCTAACAAGTTAGGGCCGTAAGGTTTCCTTCGCGAGCAGATATAGATACCCCCCTTCCGAATGGCACAATGACGCGCAGCCTATACACATAGGGAAAGGGGCTCACACTATACCCGTGTCGGTTCAGCCCCTCTAGCGCCCTTTCGGGTAACCGCTAACAAGCTAGAAAAGTTCTTCATACTGAGCTAAAGCCAGAGCCATATAGCCCTCATGGTTGTACGAGTTGTCCTAGCTTTCGCCAAGGGATAAGTCCTTATGGAGGGTCAAGATCAATCCAGCAAAAGCCAGAGTTCTTTCCACCCTTTATATTCAAGTTACTAGAAAGCTTATTTTATTGTTTATTGTATATTCAAATATTCATGTCACAAGATCATGGATTAATAATCAAGCACTAGCAAGAACTACCCAAATGCATATCCAAATAGGTAACAAGGAATTCAGGGTAACAATCATCTATGATTTTGCTAAGGTCATCAAGGTGATAGCATGCATATGATAAATGTTATATTAATTGTGTGTAGGTAACAAGGATAGTCCCAAGTTATACTTGCCTTGCTCAAAGCTCTCCTGAGCCTGCTGGTCTTCAAAAGCTTGGTCTTGATCACCAACGTACGGCTCACTGTCTATTCCCAAACATCAATCAACAACACGCAATCCAATAGAGACAATCATACACGAAGCAAACAAGATATATTTAGAACATTACACCAAACAGTGGTAAAACAAATATAAAAGTTTATGAAAATAATCTACGCAGCGCTACGATCACACAAACGTAAAGTTCACGAAAATCGGAATTAAAACGTGAAAGATAAGAATTTTCTAAAATTTCCTATAGAGAAATAATTAATTAAATGCTACTGCAGAATTAAAAAGTTTCAAAACAGTAAACTAATAATTCTAACATGTAGAGCATGTAATTACGAATCTAACGGAATTTGAATGGACAAAAATGGAGTTAAAATGAATATTTTATGACCAATTCAATTCCAATGGCAAAACTGTAAATATCTGATTGCGCCTTTTCACTTGAACTGACGAAAATACGTGTTTAAAGCTGAGAAACGTATTTAGCAGAATACGCCAAGGACTGCGGAGTAAATAAAGAAAAAATGCATGGACTCTTAATGAAGATCTCCAGGCGAAGGGGTATCTTCATTTGCTGGCCATCCGATCTCCATCCGACGGCCCTGGTCAAACCAGGGGGTCTCCAGGCGGCGGGCCGACCGGCTCATGTTCTCCGGCTCGGTGGCGGCCATTGTTGCCGCCGCCAAGCTCGCCGGCATCGATGGTTTCTCAATTCTGTGCACCAAAATCAGAAGTAAAACCACCGGGATGTGGAGGAGCTCACCACGAATCTGTAGAGAGGCTTTCCTTGGGCTGGAAGGGTGCGGGGGTGGCTTGGTGCTCGGCATGGCGGAGGTTATCTCCGGCGAGATCCGAAACTCGCGGTACACGGCTAGGACTCGGTTTGGACGGCTTGGACACGGAAAAGGGAGCTGCGGCGGTAGGGAAGAGCTTTATAGGGCTCGATTTGACCCCTTTAGCAAGGAAATCCCGAGTTTTCGGGATTGATTCGGCCCCCTGGAAGGAGTCCTGATCGGATGCGAGATGAGGGAGGAGAAGGCGCTGACACGCAGGCCCAAGCTGTCAGCCAGAGGGCGCTGGGTCCCGGTCGTCGGTCACAGAGAGGAAGGGAGAGTGGAGAGACGCGGGCCGCGGGGAAAGATGGGCCTCGGGAGAGGTTCTGGGCCGCGCGCAGGGGGAAAAGAAAAGGAGCAGGCTGGGGGGCGAGGGGAGTTGGGCCTCGGCTTGGATTCCAGGAGCTTTCTCCTTTTTTTTATTTCTTTTCTGTTTCTTTTTCCAAAGCCTTTCCAAATAGAATTTTGAAAGCACAAATTATTTCTAACCAACAGAAATCAGCACAAAATAAAATATGTCTCAGCATGAATGCAAAAGCATGTTGCTAGCCTTATGATGAATTTTATTCCCCACAAAATAATTTTATTTGCTAGGTTTAAATGCTCACAAAAAAATACTTAAATAAATCAATTAATTCCTATTATTTGAAAATCCAATTTTTGGGTGTTACAAACTCTACCCCCCTTAAAAGAATCTCGTCCTCGAGATTGAACGGTGCTTACTCGAATAGATATGAGTATGACTTCCTCAGATCATCCTCTCTTTCCCAAGTTGGCTCTGCTTCCGAATGCCGATTCCACTGTACTTTGCACATTCTGATGACCCGACTTCTGGTGACTCTCTCAGCTGTCTCCAATATTTTGACCGGATACTCCTCATAAGTGAAATCACCTTTAACAGAAAGTTCTTCCAATGGTAATTGCTCCTCAGGTACACGCAAACACTTCTTAAGTTGTGGCACATGGAACACAACGTGCACGCCAGATAAACTTTCAGGCAACTCTAACTGATACGCTACTTCTCCACACCTTTGCAAAACTTTAAACGGACCGACATACCTTGGAGCTAGCTTTCCTTTCATATTAAACCTCTTCACACTACGCATAGGTGACACTTTCAGATAGACATAATCACCTTCTTTGAAAGCTAGTCTATCTGCATAACTTTTCTGACGAGACTGAGCAACTCTCAGATTATCCCGGATAGTCCGCACTTGTTGTTCGGCATGTCTAAGCACATCTGTACCAAACACCTGAGTTTCTCCTGTCTGATTCCAAAACAAAGGTGTCCTGCACTTCCGACCATATAGTGCCTCGAACGGTGCCATCTTAAGACTTTGCTGATAACTGTTGTTGTACGAAAACCCTGCATATGGCAAACTCTTATCCCAACTGGTTCCATACTGCAATGCTCAAGCTCTCAACATATCTTCTAGTATCTGACTGATCCGCTCAGTCTATCCATCTGTCTGTGGATGATACGCTGTACTAAAATTCATCTTCGTCCCCAAGGAATCATGCACTGCTTTCCAAAAAGTACAGGTGAACTGAGTGCCTCTATCAGATACAATCTTCTTGGGCACTCCATGTAAACATACTATCTGCTCCATATACAACTCTGCGAGTCGAGCTCCTGAATCAGTGGTTTTGACTGGCAAGAAGTGAGCAACTTTAGTCAATCGGTCCACTATTACCCATATTGAATCATATCCTCTCTGTGTACGAGGTAAACCCACTATGAAATCCATGCCTACTTCTTCCCACTTCCATTCAGGAATCTTCAGTGGTTGCAACAGTCCAGCTAGTCTCTGGTGTTCAGCCTTCACTTGCTGACAAGTATCACACAAAGCAACATACTCAGCTACATCTCTCTTTAAACCATACCACCAGTACTTCTGTTTCAGATCTAGATACATCTTAGTGCCACCAGGATGAATGGAATATGCTGACTCATGAGCCTCTTTCAGAATCATGTCACGAATAGCCTTCACTTCAGGAACACATATCCTTTTTCCAAACCACAGTACACCATTGTCATCTATTCTGAATCCTGGTGCTTTGCCTAGTACCACATTCTGTGCTATCTCCTTTAGTTTCTCATCCTCTAGCTGTCCTTTCAATATCTCTTCCTCTAGAGTAGGAGTGACCTCAATTTCCATAGCATTTACTACAATTCCCAAGTTCAAATATGCAAATTCAGCACACAACTCCTCAGATTCAGGTGTCGCCTGAAGCTCATTAGCATATTTCTTTCTGCTAAGTGAATCAGCCACGACGTTCGCCTTTCCAGGATGATAATGCACTTCCAAGTTATAATCCTTATTAGTTCCAACCATCTTTGTTGCCTCAAATTCAGATCTGTCTGGGTGAAGATATACTTCAAACTCTTATGGTCAGTGTATATGTCACTCTTATGCCCAATCAAATAGTGTCTCCAAATCTTCAATGCATGGACCACCGCTGCTAACTCTAGATCATGTGTATGATAATTCAGTTCATGTTTCCTCAACTGTCTGGATGCATAAGCAACAACTCTACCTTCTTGCATAAGAACACAACCCAAACCCAGACGAGAAGCATCACAATAGATAGAGAAACTCTTACTCAGATCTGGCAATACCAACACAGGTGCAGTAGTCAATCTCTTCTTAAATTCCTCAAAACTAGCTTGACACTTATCTGACCATACAAACTTAGCATTCTTCTCTAACAGAGCAGTCATAGGCTTTGCAAGTTTTGAGAACCCTTCAATGAATCTACGATAATAACCAGCTAAGCCAAGAAAACTGCGAATTTCACTTACATCTGTGGGTGGTTTCCAATTCAGCACATCTTTCACCTTACTAGGATCCACTGCAATACCACCATTAGAGACAACATGACCAAGAAAAGAAACTTCTTCCAACCAAAACTCACATTTACTACGCTTAGCATACAGCTTATGTTCTCTAAGTTTCTGTAAGACCAATCTCAGATGTTCAGCATGTTCTTCCTTGGTTTTAGAGAATACCAATATATCATCAATAAAGACCACCACAAACTTATCAAGATACTCCATAAATACTTTATTCATCATGTACATAAAGTAAGCTGGTGCATTGGTCAAACCAAAAGACATAACTGTATACTCATACAACCCATACCTTGTTGTGAAAGCTGTCTTTGGTATATCTGAATTCCGTATCTTCAACTGATGATAACCAGAACGCAAATCAATATTAGAGAACACACAAGCACCTCTTAACTGATCAAATAAGTCATCAATCCTAGGCAAGGGATATTTATTCTTGATAGTGACCTCATTAAGTGACCGATAATCAACACACATCCTCTGACTACCATCCTTCTTATCAACAAAGATAACTGGTGCACCCCATGGTGATGAACTAGGACGAATGAACCCTTTATCTTGCACTTCCTTAATTTGTTTCTTAAGTTCTTCTAGTTCATTAACCCCCATTCTATATGGTCTTTTAGCTATGGGTGCAGTACCAGGTAGTAATTCAATAATAAATTCAATGTCTCGGTCAGGTGGCATACCTGGCAATTCATCTGGAAAGACATCCGGAAACTCATCCACTACTAGGTTCTGAGGATCAACAACATCATTCAGTCAGTTCACTTTAGCGGTGAGTGGTGCTTGCATTGTTACATCAACACTGATTCTTTCTGCCTTTGGTGTTGTCAGAGCCACTACTCTCTCCTTGCACTTAATATCTGTGCCATATTGCTTCATCCAATCCAAACCCAAGATCACATCTATGCCTGAAGTTCTCATGACCATGGGACTGATAGGAAAATCTACCCCCCTTAAAGAAAGACTCGCTGAGGGGCAACATAAAGAAACTGGTATAGTCCCACCCGGTGAATTAACTAGCATAGGGGTTTTCATTGCAACTAGTGGAAGGCTATGAACTCTAACAAATGCTTGTGATATGAATGTATGCGAAGCTCCAGAATCAATTAAAACTGTAGCAGGGATAGAGTTGATACTGAACGTTCCCATCATGATTTCTGGTCCCTCCTGAACAGTTTCTGCTGCCACGTTGTTGTTGGGTATTTTAAACGCAAACAGAAAAATCCGCAAGCGCACGGATACCGATGTAGCTTTCACCCGGGAGTATTCCAGAGTATCGATTTTCCACAGAGAACGTGAGTGTACTAATTAAGATCCAAGATCGCCCAAGGATAACTATATGAATATTTTTGGTGGGAAGAGAGGAAGTTTCCTGAGAGTTCTCTAGTTGATCTAAGAATCAAGAATTACTTCAAGATTATCTATATCGGGACATCAGAGCACTAACCACAGAAAGAGATGAGAAGGGGGCTAGGAAGGTCTGACTACGGTCCTACAAACACCAATCCGAACGTGGTGGAATACGTCGACCGTTAGGGCTGTCACTACCCTAGGGCTACCACAACAATCCGTAGGATTGGGTGCAATTCCAGGTAATCGCAAGAATAAACACCACGTCTAATCTATTAATTACTACTCTAGCGTTATAAAGACTAGAGCACTTGATGCAAGCGGGAATCCAATAAATAACTTGAATGTAAATAAAAGTAATTAAAGAACTCAGGAATTATGAATTGAAGAACCTAGAGAACGATGAAGAACGAACCAGATGTTGCAAAAGTATAATGTTGAGGAAGATCCGACAGATCCGGCTCCTCCTCCGCTCTCCTCTTCTCTCTCCCTATTTTCTAGATTACAACTAGAACTAACTAGAACTAGAACTAGAAGAACTAGAACTAGAACTAGATGAACTAGAACTAGAACTAGATGAACTAGAGGTAGAACTAGAAGAACTAGAGGGATCCTCTCTACTTGGATGAAGAATTGAAACCCTAGCTTTGATTCTGTAGAAGAGGTATGATCTCCAGGGGCCAGGGGGTCTGGTTTTATAGTCCCTTCAAGTGAATCTGGGCCGTCGGATCAAACCGACATTGATCGCGTGGTTTTCCTTGAAGTATTAGGTCGGTGGAGCATGATCCCCGAACTTCACCCTGATTGGTCCAGGGGGGAGGGCGGGCGCCCAGTTAGGGAGGGCGGGCGCCCAGTGCCCGAGCCCTCTCGGCCTCCGCTTCGGTCCCGTGGCTTCTGGAGTCTTCTAGATGATAGAAAATTGCGCGGCACGTTAATATCTCTATGTAAACCCGACGTGTGGGCCTTTCTTTCATGTTTCCTGATAACCCCCTACAGAAATAGGCAAACACCAAAACTCGTGGAATTCTGTCAGATAAAACCCTAAGTCTAGGTGTTGGCTGCATATAAGTCTTTTTCCATGATTAGTTGATGGTTAAATGTGAGCATTAAGGACCGTCAACAAGCTCCCCCAAGCTTAACCTTTGCTCGTCCCTGAGCAAAGATGAACTCAAGAATTTCTGCAGTGGTTTCAATACATGCATTCAAACAAGATCTCATCTCTGGGTTAGGGTAAACTGTTAAGATTTAAATTTACTCATTTTTCCTTCCACCATGGAGCTTGCAACCATCACTTGTGTCTTGAGTAGTTAAAAGATAGAACGGTCTAATCAAGCGCCATGTCTCATGTTCTTGATCAGCTATAGCTCTGGAGTTTTTGCAGATTTTCAAATAAAACTCAGAGATTCCTTGTATGACTCTTTGTAGTCTCTCATTTGTGGTATTTCTAGATCCTTACCAAGGCAGTAATGGTGTATGCCTTCTCTCAAAGTATGCGGTATTTGTGGTATAAGGCATAGTGGCATTGCCTTCTCTCTCACCCTACTCTAATAAGGCTTTTGATATCTGGAGCTCATAGGTGGGAGACAGCTAATACATACTTACAAGACATTTATTGCATAGTCAAACCATGGATCGAGAAGAACAAGTCAATAAGTCAAATCAAGATGTGCATGTGTGGCGAATGAATGGTGTATGGTGATGATGGTGATAATGGTGAAAGTCTAATTCTACTTGTGCTCTTTTGAGGGGATACATACCTTTCTTGCTCTTTTAAAACTTTTTGAGGAGAATGAGATGCTCTATATTTTATTTTTCTTTTCTCTCAGGTGGGTATCTTGTACCCCTAATTGTACTGTCGGACACTTGTCCATTTTTACCTCTCGTCTCACTTTTTCTTTTTCTTTTTTCTTTCGAGGTTCCGGGCACTTGCCCCTTTTTATTTCCTCGTATCTCTTTTTTTTCTCTTTCTTTTTTTTCTTTTTAGAGCACTCATCTCCTGAAATAATATAGCAAGTGGTAGTAACCAACATAACTTGAGCATTTATTTCACAGGGGAAAAATAGAAATAGGAGAATGTTTTTGGATATTCTCTCCCGGATTAGGAGTAGAATATTTTTGGGTGGTTGTGGAGTTGGAAATGGATGGATATATGTGGATGCATACTTCCGAAGTAGAAGTAGTATGTATGAGTGAACGTGCAAGTGAATCTTGATTTAACCGCATGACAAGCTCCTAAGGGTCTACACAGCTTGACCACACTCAATGCTCATAAGCAGTAAAAAGTAAATGTGTGGTTCATAGTCTAGCAAGCATGTATATATGGCTGTGGTAGGAATTTAAACTCTCATCATACAGGAACTCATCATGCAACATTTTAAATATTTTCAAAGATAAAATTCTCCAGAATTCTAGCATCTCTAGGAACAGATAAACAGCAACTCAACCTTCCCATATCATATCCGTTAACGACTTAGACTTTAGATCAAGTACTCTTCCCACAAGTTCAGGTTTAGAGCAAATCTTAATTAATAACAGTCATGCCTAAACTTGAGAGAGATTTTAATTTTGAGAACTAGTCATGGCAGAGCAACTATTCATCATTTCCATGTGAGAGCTTATCATGAGGATTCATAGCAAACTTTATTTATTTATTTATTTAGCAAACTAAGCAAATATATATATAAGCACAAAATCTTTATTTGGGTTTATATGATTATGCATCTTTTTACTATTAGAGTAAAGTATAAACGTGAGTAGAATACTTAGCTGGATAAATGGGGGTGCTCTCCCCCAAGCTGGATTTTGACATATTTCCTTTTGATGTAGCTAGCAGGTGGCGGAGGTGTATTTAAATGTCGGCAGCACTCTGACTGCGATTAGGATGTCCTCCGTCTGCTAGTCTTCTTTGATCCTTGAATTCTGTGGAGCTCAAATAAACAACAAAGCTTTGTGGAACTGGTTAAGTGTTAGCATAAATATCTAGCCTTTATCATATTGAGCCTCCTCAATAAATGTTACTCATTAGTAGGATCATAATTTTATTTTTATAATTTTATTTTTATAGGATAGGAATATATTTATTTCATTTTTTTATGCCACCACAATGAATGTACTTATGGGTTTTATGCCATGAGCATACTCACATGGGGCTTACTATTTTAAACATTTTTATTTTCTTTTCAAGATGATATGAACCTGATTAACTAAAATAATTGAAAGGAAAAAGATAACTACCAAGTTTACCTCTTGGCAAGGCGTTCGGTGTTTTTACGTCCTCCGAACGGGACTCTCCGTTTTCTCAGTCGTCCTGGGATTCGTTGGATGGCGTAGTCGGTGGTTCCGGCGGCGCCTCCTCTTCATGTATAACTATCTTCTCTCTCCACACCTGACTCGGTGCTACGGTCTCCTCAGGACAGTTCTGTTCAAGCTGTATGTCTTCAGAACATTACCACTTCTCCTTCGTAGTCCGCCCATCCGTCCTTGATGATTTTCCTTCTCTGGTTGCGGTTGCGTCGTCTTCTTCTTGTCCTGACCTGCTTAGAGTCTTTAACTATATAGTTAAGGTCAGTAAAATAGCAGCGTACCTTCTCAGAGGGGAAGTGCATGTGGACTTCTCCGGTTCCAATGTAGATGATTGCTTTAACAGTGCTGAGGAACAGTCTTCCAAGGACGATGGGTGGATCGTACTTGTCTTCTCCCATGTTAATAACCTTAAAATCATCTGGAGCTGAATGTATGTTGGTTGTAGGGACATGGTTCCATGCAGGAGCTGATAAGTGACTGCAGCCATTATGTTGACGTTAGATCCGGTGTCGTAGAGTGTCTTCTGAAAAGAATATCCGTTGATTGTGCACTCGATGCTTGGGACACCAGGGTCGTCCTTCTTGATCAAGAAAGATGACTTGAGTTGACGATCTTGACCTTCTTGAGCTACAGTGACCATCTTAGCTGACTCGGTACACATTTACTTGTTCTTGTTCCTCCTGTTGGTCCTCTTCCTTGGTTCTTGTTGGGATTGCTCTAGGATTTGTGTAGTCTTGTTTCTTGAAGGAAAAAGTCTCCTTCTTCCCCTTGATATAGAAACTGATCTTGGCAGCACTAGCGTAGATGACAGCTCCCCAGGTGTTCAGGAATGGCCTCCCTAGGATGGGTGCCCTCTCATTAGTACCAGTCTTTATCACCACGAAGTCAGCTGGGGCGTACAAGGTACCAACTCGGACGTAGAGGTTCTTCAATATTCCCTTTGGGAAACTTGGGCATAATGTTGATACTGGAGCCAAAGTCGCAGAGTGCTTCTAGGAAGTTCACCATGCCGATGGAGGTCGGGATGACGGTGCGTCCTGGATCGCCTCTCTTGACCGGCAGAAGGTCAGTAATTACTTCCACAATGGGGTTACTCCAGTAGTTACATCCTCAAGCATCTCAGGGCAGTGTTTGCATGAGTGTCCAGTATCTCCAGCGTGTTTGTGCTCATATATCTAGGTTCTTCTCTTGGTGGAGTCTGGGAGTTGTAAAACTCCTTCATATTTTGCTCAAAGTGTACCTACTCATAGAGACAAGGCAGAGATCAAGTGCATGGGCCCTGTTGGTGGAAAACACCAACAGAACCAAAAGTGTATTTGTTCTTCTCTAACCTTAAGCATAGTGAGCAAGACAAAGTTGATGGATAATAAGATCATGAGTATAACATTTAAAACATTTGTCAGATCAAATCGCTCAACCTAATGGAAAGATAATCTATCTATATTTATGTTGTTTTTTTATAAAATATATCTTCCAAAGATTGAGTGTGCAACATTTTAGTTCATAAGATTAGGAGTGTGGAATCACAAAGGTGGAAGGACTAAACATGTTGAATCGATTGGGTTGGTTAATCTAGAGTTGTAGATCATACATGTTTGTCTCTTTTATTCATGTGAACACCAGAACCAAGGAGAAGCTTATAGAAGTGATAGTCAAGTACTTTAAGATGTTACCTTACTTGAAGAGTGATGGTACAGTATCACCTTGTGGAAGCTTTCCTCTCTTAGCGGTTGTGCATTGTGTTTGTGGCACCCTCCATGGATCATCTTTTGTGAGCTATGCCTTCCTTGTGTAAATTGTTAAACTTCATGTGTGTCTCTCTTTGTCTCCAATGTGAGTTTATCTCAGGACTTCCCAGGTCGATATTGAAAGTTTTCCTGCAGGGGTTAGTCCAACAAAATATCCAATATCTATTATAGCATACTATCGGCTCAAAGATCAACCTAGACACCATGTCTAATTTGATTTAGGAGGGAATTTTAACCTAAGCATCATGCTTAATTTAAACTCCCTTGGAAGTAAGATCATCATTCCTAAACTAAGCACCATGCTTAATTAAGAGATAAATGAAACTACTCCAAACCTAGACATATACTAAAGCAAATAAAGGTAGCATGAGAGCATTTATAGAGATCTACTCAAGTGGAGATGAAGTAGTGTGATTAGTATTTAACAAATTGAGCATGTCTCAAAGGTAGGGACAACCAACATAGCAACATGGCAAATGATGTTTTTATATAAAGTACTCCCCCAAGCTTGAATTTTGCAAAATTCAAGTTTGGATGAATTTAATTTAATGTTGTATGATGATTGGTTGGACATTCCTTGTGCTTGTCATTCATCCGATCTTCTTGCTCCAATCCTGGAAAGGTTAGTGACAAGAATACCCGAAGGAATATTTTTTACAATTATCCTTATATGCTCAACACACAAGGTAATGTTGCAAATAATTAAATCCTCATGTTACAATCTGATCAGTGCTTGTTTTAGGACACTAAGCTTGTCCATGGGAAACCATCGATTTATGTCAGTGAAGTGGTTTCCCCTCCAACGCTGACTTATATCAAGATCAACTCAACGAGATCTGCAAAATTTATTATAAACATATGCATCGACAACCGTCCTTTTAAAGTTTTTATAAATAGAAAGGATGAGGGGGTTGGAGATCTCGAATGTGGTGATGTTGGAAAAACCAATGGATTGTGAAGATGTTGCATATGAGCATGGAGTACATGAAGTGGCTATGAAATAAATTCCATGCTCATTAATGCTTAGAGTGAAATCCATGTGGTATGGTGAAAATGATAAGGTGAGTGTGGTAAAAAAAAGAAAAGAAAAAGGATACACGGACGACTTGGTTCGAAACTAGCACAACTACCGTTCCCCAGCAACGGCGCCAGAAAGCTTGTTGGGTATTTTAAACGCAAACAGAAAAATCCGCAAGCGCACGGATACCGATGTAGCTTTCACCCGGGAGTATTCCAGAGTATCGATTTTCCACAGAGAACGTGAGTGTACTAATTAAGATCCAAGATCACCCAAGGATAACTATATGAATATTTTTGGTGGGAAGAGAGGAAGTTTCCTGAGAGTTCTCTAGTTGATCTAAGAATCAAGAATTACTTCAAGATTATCTATATCGGGACATCAGAGCACTAACCACAGAAAGAGATGAGAAGGGGGCTAGGAAGGTCTGACTACGGTCCTACAAACACCAATCCGAACGTGGTGGAATACGTCGACCGTTAGGGCTGTCACTACCCTAGGGCTACCACAACAATCCGTAGGATTGGGTGCAATTCCATGTAATCGCAAGACTAAACACCACGTCTAATCTATTAATTACTACTCTAGCGTTATAAAGACTAGAGCACTTGATGCAAGCGGGAATCCAATAAATAACTTGAATGTAAATAAAAGTAATTAAAGAACTCAGGAATTATGAATTGAAGAACCTGGAGAACGATGAAGAATGAACCAGATGTTGCAAAAGTATAATGTTGAGGAAGATCCGACAGATCCGGCTCCTCCTCCGCTCTCCTCTTCTCTCTCCCTATTTTCTAGATTACAACTAGAACTAACTAGAACTAGAACTAGAAGAACTAGAACTAGAACTAGATGAACTAGAACTAGATCTAGATGAACTAGAGGTAGAACTAGAAGAACTAGAGGGATCCTCTCTACTTGGATGAAGAATTGAAACCCTAGCTTTGATTCTGTAGAAGAGGTATGATCTCCAGGGGTCAGGGGGGTCTGGTTTTATAGTCCCTTCAAGTGAATCTGGGCCGTCGGATCAAACCGACATTGATCGCGTGGTTTTCCTTGAAGTATTAGGTCGGTGGAGCATGATCCCCGAACTTCACCGTGATTGGTCCAGGGGGGAGGGCGGGCGCCCAGTGCCCGAGCCCTCTCGGCCTCCGCTTCGGTCCCGTGGCTTCTGGAGTCTTCTAGATGATAGAAAATTGCGCGGCACGTTAATATCTCTATGTAAACCCGACGTGTGGGCCTTTCTTTCATATTTCCTGATAACCCCCTGCAGAAATAGGCAAACACCAAAACTCGTGGAATTCTGTCAGATAAAACCCTAAGTCTAGGTGTTGGCTGCATATAAGTCTTTTTCCATGATTAGTTGATGGTTAAATGTGAGCATTAAGGACCGTCAACAGTTGTTCACCTTTGCTAAATTAGGAGTGGATCTCCGGTCGTTGTACTGCGGATTAAACTTCTTTGGGCAATCATAGGACATATGTCCTTCCTTCCCACAACGGAAACACCTGGTAGGAGTGTTAGAAGCACTTCTTTTCGTGGAGTTGGCATTTGAATTCCCTGAGCGAGGTGTCTGCTGGCCATGCTGCTGTTGATTATGGTTACGTTGTTGGAATGGAGGACGTTGGTTCCCACTCTGTGACTGATTCTGGAAATGCTGGGGTTGCTGGTTGCGGTTCCACTGACTAACTGGCCCCTGGAACCTCTGTTGGTGACCTTGATGAGAACTGAAACACTGACGGTTGTTGCTCCCAGAACCTTGTGCCAGCATCCTTCTCTTCTTATCCTGACTCTTCCGCATATTATCAAGCACAATAGCACGATTCACAAGAGCTTGAAAGGTAGGATAATTGTTTCCTGCCAACTGCAACCTGAGTTCATAGTACAAGCCCTTCATGAATAGACGCTGCTTATCAGCATCTTCCCTGACATCATTCGGAGCATAGCGAGCCAACTGTTCAAATGTGTCATGATATTCTGCCATAGTCATGGAGCCCATCCGGAGTGATCTGAATTCTTCTTGTTTGAGCTCCATCATTCCCTCATTTATGTGTCGAGCTCTGAAGTCCCTACAGAATTCCAGCCATGTGATAGGAGTTGCATTGTTAGGACGAGCAGCTTGATATGACTCCCACCATGTCTGAGCTGCCCCCTGAAGCTGTCCAGATGCATACAACACCTTCTCCAAATCATTGCACTGTGCTATGTTCAGTTGCCTCTCCACAGCACGTAGCCAATCATCTGCCTCCATGGGATCAGCTGAGTTTGTAAAGACTGGGGGTCTTCCCTTTATAAACTCTCCACGCTTGTCTCTCACATGAACAGGTGGTGGTGTTGGTGGAGGTTGTTGCTGCAGGTGCTGCATAAAAACGTGCATCATCTGATTTTGGGTTTGCATGAGTTCCTCCACAGTGATTGGGGCATTGCCAACATTGCCATTGCCATTGCCACGGCCTCTGCCTCTGCCTCTTCCCCTTGCTGCCATCTGCATTCCAAGGTATATAAACACATCTTAGTAATGTCCAACATGACAATTACAAGAGTTAACGGAATCTGAAATTTTCTGGGTGACATCCAACATCAGCAGGTCAGAATATCAGTCATATCTCGAGTTCCATAACCCAAAAGGATACATGCTGTACACCGTTGGAAAGATAAAGAAATTGTCTACAACTTTCATTTAGATCATATTACCAGATTCCAAAGTTAGGTTAATCAAAAACTGTGTACAACCGAAACTGTTCCAGAATTCCGGACTGCGCAGAAACCTCAAATTTAAACAGTCATAACTCACAGCTCATAATAGATAATACGGTCACTCTTGCGGCATTGGAAAGATATGAAAGTCTACTTGTTCCCAGAAAAATTTGATGAACATTGCATGAACAGAATTTGATTTATACCAGAATCATTGCAGACTGCTCCTGAAAAACAGCAAAAGACAGAAACAGGATCTGACCCCAAACCGCTATTTATTTATGTTCTTACTTAAGGTTCTTAACTAGGGAACTTATGGACATGCCCACAAAGTCCCAGCACTCATTACAAAAATCCAAATCACGCATAAACATAATAACAAACCAAACCAAGCATCAAAAGTTCATACTTCAAGCATTGACTCAACTTGCGGTACTAACGTTCTCTTCCTATTAAGGGTGAAGATCCTATAACTCCTATTCCAATGACGTTAGAAGGTGGTAAGAAAGTTCTAAAAGCATATTCAAAGCAAGGAGTGGTGATGAGAACAAGTCTTTTAAAATAAGCAACAAGGTGAAGATGAATAGGATATAGTGTAGAAGAAAATATCAAGGTTTATAGAACAAGGACTTTGTAGCAATTTCAAAACCTTAAGACAACCAATTTCTAACTAGGCTTGCGTCCGACAGTCAACAAAGCTCTGATACCAATTTGTCACACCCATATTTTAAGAACAAAATAGGATGTATAAAAGACTCCTATGTGCCCCAGGAATAGTCGCACACATAAGTAGACAAATCTCAAATGTACCATTGCAGTGTTTATTACATAGTGGAATATAAGATATCACATAGTCTCATACAAAAAGTGATAGCATAAAGTAAACAACGCTCTCGACGGAAGCTCCACACAGGGACACTGTTGACTGGTTGACTCCAAACCTAGTACTCATAGCGATAATCCTCATTCCAGTCATCTTCATTATCATATCCTGAGGTGTTGAGAAATTGCAAAAGTGAGCACATATCGTACTCAACAAGTATAACCAGGGGTTCATGAGGCTCAAATAGCTGACACGGGTTTAACTGCATTTAGCTTTTAATAGTTGATAGCATGTTTAATCATTGGATAGCAAATATCAAGGTAGCATAAATAATCCCATAACCACATGATCAATGTATACAAGAATTAAGAATAACACATATAAACAACATAATAAACCATCATTTATTATCATTATTCATGTTCATCAGTGTCCATCTATTCCGTCAGTTTTCCGGGCCGCCCGTATCCGTGGGCACGGCTAGTATACCAGATTTAACACTCTGCAGAGGTTGTACATCTTTACCCATGAGTCATGATTTACCCTTTCGCCCGAGGTAGCTAATCTCTTAACCCCCTTCCAAGGGAGGTCGGCAGGGATCACTATGAAGCCTTTCAAAAGTTCGTCTAACAAGTTAGGGCCGCAAGGTTTCCTTCACGAGCAGATATAGATACCCCCCTTCCGAATGGCACAATGACGCGCAGCCTATACACATATGGATAGGGGCTCGCACTATACCTGTGTCGGTTCAGCCCCTCTAGCGCCCTTTCGGGTAACCGCTAACAAGCTAGAAAAGTTCTTCATACTGAGCTAAAGCCAGAGCCATATAGCCCTCATGGTTGTACGAGTTGTCCCAGCTTTTGCCAAGGGATAAGTCCTTATGGAGGGTTGTTGACGGTCCTTAATGCTCACATTTAACCATCAACTAATCATAGAAAAGGATCCAAATGCAACTAACACCTAGACTTAGGGTTTTATCTGACAGAATTCCACAAGTTTTGGTGTTTGTCTATTTCTGCAGGGGGTTATCAGGAAATACGGAGGAAAGGCCCACACGTCGGGTTTACATAGAGATATTAACGTGTCGCGCAATTTTCTATCATCTAGAAGACTCCAGAAGCCACGGGACCGAAGCGGAAGCCGAGAGGCCTCAGGGACAGGGCGCCCGCCCTAGTCCTAAGGGCGCCCGCCCTTCCCCCTGGACCAATCAGGGTGAAGTTCGGGGATCATGCTCCACCGACCTAATACTTCAAGGAAAACCACACGATCAATGTCGGTTTGATCCGACGGCCCAGATTCACTTGAAGGGACTATAAAACCAGACCCCCCTGGCCCCTGGAGATCATACCTCTTCTACATAATCAAAGCTAGGGTTTCAATTCTTCATCCAAGTAGAGAGGATCCCTCTAGTTCTTCTAGTTCTACCTCTAGTTCATCTAGATCTAGTTCTAGTTCATCTAGTTCTAGTTCTAGTTCCTCTAGTTCTAGTTCTAGTTAGTTCTAGTTGTAATCTAGAAAATAGGGAGAGAGAAGAGGAGAGCGGAGGAGGAGCCGGATCTGTCGGATCTTCCTCAACATTATACTTTTGCAGCATCTGGTTCGTTCTTCATCGTTCTCCAGGTTCTTCAATTCATAACTCCTGAGTTCTCTAATTACTTTTATTTACATTCAAGTTATTTATTGGATTCCCGCTTGCATCAAGTGCTCTAGTCTTTATAACGCTAGAGTAGTAATTAATAGATTAGACGTGGTGTTTAGTCTTGCAATTACCTGGAATTGCACCCAATCCTGCGGATTGTTGTGGTAGCCTTAGGGTAGTGACAGCCCTAACGGTCGACGTATTCCACCTCGTTCGGATCGGTGTTTGTAGGACCGTAGTCAGACCTTCCTAGCCCCCTGCTCATCTCTTTCTGTGGTTAGTGCTCTGATGTCCCGATATAAATAATCTTGAAGTAATTCTTGATTCTTATATCAACTAGAGAACTCTCAGGAAACTTCCTCTCTTCCCACCAAAAATACTTATATAGTTATCCTTGGGCGATCTTGATTCTTAATTAGTACACTCACGTTCTCTGTGGAAAATCGATACTCTGGAATACTCCCGGGTGAAAGCTACATCGGTATCCGTGCGCTTGCGGATTTTTCTGTTTGTGTTTAAAATACCCAACAAGCTTTCTGGCGCCGTTGCCGGGGAACGGTAGCTGTGCTAGTTTCGAACCAAATCATCCGTGTATCCTTTTTCTTTTCCTTTTTTACCACACTCACCTTACCATTTTCACCACACCACATGGATTTCACTCTAAGCATTAATGAGCATGGAATTTATTTCATAGCCACTTCATTTACTCCATGCTCATATGCAACATCTTCACAATCCATTGGTCTCTCCAACATCACCACATTCGAGATCTCCAACCCCCTCATCCTTTCTATTTATAAAAACTTTAAAAGGGTGGTTGTCGATGCATATGTCTATAAGAAATATTGCAGATCTCGTTGAGTTGATATTGATATAGGTCAGCGTTGGAGGGGAAACCACTTCGCCGACATAAATTGATGGTTTCCCAAGGACAAGCTTAGTGTCCTAAAACAAGCACTGATCAGATTGTAACATGAGCTTTTAATTATTTGCAACATTAACTTGTGTATTGAGCATATAAGGATAATTGTACAAATATTCCTTCGGGTATTCTTGTCACTAACCTTTCCAGGCTTGGAGCAAGAAGATCAGATGAATGACAAGCACAAGGTATGTCCAACCAATCATCATACAACATTGAATTAAATTCATCCAAACTTGAATTCTGCAAAAATTCAAGCTTGGGGGAGTACTTTACATAAAAACATCATTTGCCATGTTGCTATGTTGGTTGTCCCTACCTTTGAGACATGCTCAATTTGTTAAATACTAAACACACTACTTCATCTCCACTTGAGTATATCTCTATAAATGCTCTCATGCCACCTTTATTTGCTTTAGTATATGTCTAGGTTTGGAGTAGTTTCATTTATCTCTTAATTAAGCATGGTGCTTAGCTAGGAATGATGATCTTAGTTCCAAGGGATTTTAGATTAAGCATGGTGCTTAGGTTAAAATACCCTCCTAAATCAAATTAGACATGGTGTCTAGGTTGATTTTTGAGCCGATAGTATGCTATAGTAGATATTGGATATTTTGTTGGACTAACCCCTCTAGGAAAACTTTCAATATCGACCTGGGAAGTCCTGAGATAAACTCACATTGGAGACAAAGAGAGAGGCACATGAAGTTTAACAATTTACACAAGGAAGGCATAGCTCACAAGAGATGATCCATGGAGGGTGCCACAAACACGTTGCACAACCGCTAAGAAAGGAAAGCTTCCACAAGGTGATACTGTACCATCACTCTTCAAGTAAGGTAACATCTTAAGATACTTGACTATCACTTTTATAAGCTTCTCCTTATTTTTGGCATTCACATGAGTAAAAGAGACAAACATGTAAGATTTACAACTCTAGGTTAACCAACCCAATCGATTCAATATGTTTAGTCCTTCCACCTTTGTGATCCCACACTCCTAATCATATAAGCTAAAATGTTGCACACTCAATCTTTGGAAGATATATTTTAAAAAAAAACAACATAAATATAGATACATTATCTTTCCATAAGGTTGAGTGATCTGATCTGACAAATGTTTTAAATGTTACACTCATGATCTTATTATCCATCAACTTTGTCTTGCTCACTATGCTTAGGGTTAGAGAGCACAAATACACTTTTGGTTCTGTTGGTGTTTTCCACCAACAGGGCCCATGCACTTGATCTCTGCCTTGTCTCTATGAGCAGGTACACTTCGAGCAAAATATGAAGGACTTTTATAACTCCCAGACTCCACCATGTGAAGAACCTAGATCTACGAGCACAAACACACTGGAGATACTGGACACTCAGGCAATCACTGCCCTGAGATGCTTGAGGACATAACTACTGGAGTAACCCTGTTGTGGAAGTAATTACTGACCTTCTGCTGGTCAAGAAATACAATCCAGGACGTCCTGTCATCCCGATCTCCATCGGCATGGTGGACTTCCTAGAAGCACTCTGCAACTTTGGCTCCAGCGTCAACATTATGCCCAGGGGAATATTGAAGAACACATCCTTTACTAGAAACAACCGTGTGCTTGCAGCCTGCAGATCAGACACTAAGTTTCCCAAAGAGAATATTGAAGAACCTCTGCGTCCGAGTTGGTACCTTGTACGCCCCAGCAGACTTCATGGTGATAGAGACTGGTACTGATGAGAGGGCACCCATCCTAGGGAGGCCATTCTTGAACACCTCAGGAGCTGTCATCTACGCTAGCGCTGTCAAGATCAGTTTCTTCATCAATGGGAGGAAGGAGACGTTTTCCTTCAAGAACAAGATTACACAAATCTCAGAGCAATCCAGACATGAACCAAGGAAGAGGACCAACAGGAGGAACAAAAACAAGCAAATGTGGACCGAGTCAGCTAAGATGGTGACTACAGTTCAAGGAGGTCAAGATCGTCGACTTAAATCACCGTTCCTGACCAAAAAGGACGACTCAGATATCCCAAGCATCCAGTGCTCCATTAATGGATACAACTTCTAGAAGACGCTTTGCGACACCGGATTACGCATCAACATAATGGCCGCAGTCACCTATCAGCTCCTGTTCGGAACCATGCCCCTAAAACCGACATACATTAAGCTCCAGATGGCAGATCAGACATTCCGAAAGGTTGAAGGAGACCGTTCCTCAGCACCGTTAAAGCAATCATCTACATTGGAACCGGAGAAGTCTACATGCACTTCCCCTTTGAGAAGGTACGCCACTATTTTACTAACCTTAACTATATAGTTGAAGACTCTAAGTAGGTCAGGACAAGAAGAAGACAATGCAACCGCAACCAGAGGAGGAAAATCATCAAGGACGGATGGGCAGACTACGAAGGAGAAGTAGTAAGGTCCGAAGACATACAACTTGAACAGAACTATCCTGAGGAGACCGTAGCACCGAGTCAGGTGTGTAGAGAGAAGATAGTTATACATGAAGAGCAGGCGCCGCCGGAACCACCGACTACGCCATCCAGCGAATCCCAAGACGACTGAGAAAACGGAGAGTCCTGTTCGGAGGACTTAAAAACACAAAACGCCTTGCCAAGAGGTAAACTTGGTAGTTATTTTTTTTTCTTTTCAATTATTTTCAATAGTTTGCTTAGTTAATCAGGTTCATATCATCTTGAAAAGAAAATAAAAATGTTAAAAATAGTAAGCCCCATGTGAGTATGCTCATGGCATAAAACCCATAAGTACATTCACTGTGGTGGCGTAAGAATGAAATAAATATATTCCTATCCTATAAAAATGAGAATATATAAATAAGATTGTGATCCTACTAAAGAGAGTAACATTTATTGAGGAGGCTCAACATCATAAAGGCTAGATATTTATGCTAACACTTAACTAGTTCCACAAAGCTTTGTTGTCTATTTGAGCTCCACAGAATTCAAGGATCAAAGAAGACTAGCAGACGGAGGACATCCTAATCGCTGTCAGGGTGCTGCTGACATTCAAATACACCTTCACCACTTGCTAGCTACATTATAAGAAACTACGTCAAAATCCAGCTTGGGGGAGAGCACCCCCATTTATCTAGCTAAGTATTCTACTCACGTTTATACTTTACTCTAATAATAAAAAGATGCATAATCATAGAAACCCAAATAAAGATTTTGTGCTTATATATCTTTGCTTAGTTTGCTAAATAAATAAATAAATAAAGTTTGCTATGAACTCTCATGATAAGCTCTCACATGGAAATGATGAATAGTTGCTCTGCCATGACTAGTTCTTAAAATTGAAATCTCTCTCAAGTTTAGGCATGATTGTTATTAATTAAGATTTGCTCTAAACCTGAACTTGTGGGAAGAGTACTTGATCTAAAGTCTAAGTCGTTAACGGATACGATATGGGAAGGTTGAGCTGCTGTTTATCTGTTCCTAGAGATGCTAGAATTCTGGAGAATTTTATCTTTGAAAATCTTTAAAATGTTGCATGATGAGTTCCTATATGATGAGAGTATAAATTCCTACCATAGCCATATATACATGCTTGCTAGACTTTGAGCTACACATTTAGTTTTTACTGCTTATGAGCATTGAGTGTGGTCAAGCTGTGTAGACCCTTAGGAGCTTGTCATGTGGTTAAGTCAAGATTCACTTGCACGTTCACTCATACATGCTACTTCTACTCCAGAAGTACCATCCACATATATCCATCCATTTCCATCTCCAGAACCACTCAAAAATATTCTACTCCTAATCCGGGAGAGAATAGCCAAAAACATTCTCCTATTTCTGTTTTTCCCTGTGAAATAAATGCTCAAGTTATCTTGGTTACTACCACTTGCTATATTATTTCAGGAGATGAGTGCTCTAAAAAAAAGAAAAAAAAGAGAGAGAAAAAAGAGATACGAGGAAATAAAAAGGGGCAAGTGCCCGGAACCTTGAAGAAAAGAAAAAGTGAGACAAGAGGTAAAAATAGACAAGTGTCCGATAGTAGAATTAGGGGTACAAGATACTCACCTGAGAGAAAAGAAAAAGAAAACATAGAGCATCTCATTCTCCTCAAAAAGTTTCAAAAGAGCAAGAAAGGTATGTATCCCCTCAAAAGAGCACAAGTAGAATTAGACTTTCACCATTGTTATCACCATCATTACCATGCACCATTCATTCGCCACACATGCACAACTTGATTTGACTTATTGACTTGTTTTTCTGGATCCATGGTTTGACTATACAATACATGTCTTGTAAGTATGTATACTTTATCTCCCACCTATGAGCTCCAGATATTAAAGCCTTATTAGAGTAGGGTGAGAGAGAAGGCAATGCCACTATGCCTTATACCACAAATACTACAGATTTTGAGAGAAGGCGTATACCATCACTGCCTTGGTAAGGATCCAGAAATACCACAAAAGAGAGACTAGAGAGAGTCATACAAGGAATCTCTGAGTTTTATTTGAAAATCTGCAAAAACTCCAGAGCTATAATTAATCGAAGAACAAGAGACATGGTGCTTGACTAGACTGTTCTATCTTTTAACTACTCAAGACAGAAGTGACGGTTACAAGTCCCATGGTGAAAGGTAAATGAGTAAGTTTTAAGTCTTAACAGTTTACTCTAACCAGAGATGAAATCTTGTTTAAACGCATGTGTATCTTTAAGTTATGAAACCACTGCAGAAACTCTTGAGTTCATCTTTGCTCAGGGACGAGCAAAGGTTAAGCTTGGGGGAGCTTGTTGACGGTCCTTAATGCTCACATTTAACCATCAACTAATCATAGAAAAGGATCCAAATGCAACTAACACCTAGACTTAGGGTTTTATCTGACAGAATTCCACAAGTTTTGGTGTTTGTCTATTTCTGCAGGGGGTTATCAGGAAATACGGAGGAAAGGCCCACATGTCGGGTTTACATAGAGATATTAACGTGTCGCGCAATTTTCTATCATCTAGAAGACTCCAGAAGCCACGGGACCGAAGCGGAAGCCGAGAGGCCTCAGGGACAGGGCGACCGCCCTAGTCCTAAGGGCGCCCGCCCTTCCCCCTGGACCAATCAGGGTGAAGTTCGGGGATCATGCTCCACCGACCTAATACTTCAAGGAAAACCACACGATCAATGTCGGTTTGATCCGACGGCCCAGATTCACTTGAAGGGACTATAAAACCAGACCCCCCTGGCCCCTGGAGATCATACCTCTTCTACAGAATCAAAGCTAGGGTTTCAATTCTTCATCCAAGTAGAGAGGATCCCTCTAGTTCTTCTAGTTCTACCTCTAGTTCATCTAGATCTAGTTCTAGTTCATCTAGTTCTAGTTCTAGTTCCTCTAGTTCTAGTTCTAGTTAGTTCTAGTTGTAATCTAGAAAATAGGGAGAGAGAAGAGGAGAGCGGAGGAGGAGCCAGATCTGTCGGATCTTCCTCAACATTATACTTTTGCAGCATCTGGTTCGTTCTTCATCGTTCTCCAGGTTCTTCAATTCATAACTCCTGAGTTCTCTAATTACTTTTATTTACATTCAAGTTATTTATTGGATTCCCGCTTGCATCAAGTGCTCTAGTCTTTATAACGCTAGAGTAGTAATTAATAGATTAGACGTGGTGTTTAGTCTTGCAATTACCTGGAATTGCACCCAATCCTGCGGATTGTTGTGGTAGCCTTAGGGTAGTGCAGCCCTAACGGTCGACGTATTCCACCTCGTTCGGATCGGTGTTTGTAGGACCGTAGTCAGACCTTCCTAGCCCCCTGCTCATCTCTTTCTGTGGTTAGTGCTCTGATGTCCCGATATAAATAATCTTGAAGTAATTCTTGATTCTTATATCAACTAGAGAACTCTCAGGAAACTTCCTCTCTTCCCACCAAAAATACTTATATAGTTATCCTTGGGCGATCTTGATTCTTAATTAGTACACTCACGTTCTCTGTGGAAAATCGATACTCTGGAATACTCCCGGGTGAAAGCTACATCGGTATCCGTACGCTTGCGGATTTTTCTGTTTGCGTTTAAAATACCCAACAAGGGTCAAGATCAATCCAGCAAAAGCCAGAGTTCTTTCCACCCTTTATATTCAAGTTACTAGAAAGCTTATTTTATTGTTTATTGTATATTCAAATATTCATGTCACAAGATCATGGATTAATAATCAAGCACTAGCAAGAACTACCCAAATGCATATCCAAATAGGTAACAAGGAATTCAGGGTAACAATCATCTATGATTTTGCTAAGGTCATCAAGGTGATAGCATGCATATGATAAATGTTATATTAATTGTGTGTAGGTAACAAGGATAGTCCCAAGTTATACTTGCCTTGCTCAAAGCTCTCCTGAGCCTGCTGGTCTTCAAAAGCTTGGTCTTGATCACCAACGTACGGCTCACCGTCTATTCCCAAACATCAATCAACAACACGCAATCCAATGGAGACAATCATACACGAAGCAAACAAGATATAATTCGAACATTACACCAAACAGTGGTAAAACAAATATAAAATTTTATGAAAATAATATACGCAGCGCTGCGATCATACAAACGTAAAGTTCACGAAAATCGGAATTAAAACGTGAAAGATAAGAATTTTCTAAAATTTCCTATGGAGAAATAATTAATTAAATGTTACTGCAGAATTAAAAAGTTTTAAAACAGTAAACTAATAATTCTAACATGTAGAGCATGTAATTCCGAATCTAACGGAATTTGAATGGACAAAAACGGAGTTAAAATGAATATTTTATGACCAATTCAATTCCAATGGCAAAACTGTAAATATCTGATTGCGCCTTTTCACTTGAACCGACGAAAATACGTGTTTAAAGCTGAGAAACGTATTTAGCAGAATACGCCAAGGACTGCGGAGTAAATAAAGAAAAATGTAGGGACTCTTAATGAAGATCTCCAGGCGAAGGGGTATCTTCATTTGCTGGCCATCCGATCTCCATCCGACGGCCCTGGTCAAACCAGGGGGTCTCCAGGCGGCGGGCCGACCGGCTCATATTCTCCGGCGCGGTGGCGGCCATTGTTGCCGCGGCCAAGCTCGCCGGCGTCGATGGTTTCTCAATTCCGTGCACCAAAATCAGAAGTAAAACCACCGGGATGTGGAGGAGCTCACCACGAATCCGTAGAGAGGCTTTCCTTGGGCTGGGAGGGTGCGGGGGTGGCTTGGTGCTCGGCGTGGTGGAGGTTATCTCCGGCGAGATCCGAAACTCGCGGTACACGGCTAGGACTCGGTTTGGACGGCTTGGACGCGGAAAAGGGAGCTGCGGCGGTAGGGAAGAGCTTTATAGGGCTCGATTTGACCCCTTTAGCAAGGAAATCCCGAGTTTTCGAGATTGATTCGGCCCCCTAGAAGGAGTCCTGATCGGATGCGAGATGAGGGAGGAGAAGGCGCTGACAAGCGGGCCCAAGCTGTCAGCCAGAGGGCGCTGGGTCCCGGTCGTCGGTCACAGAGAGGAAGGGAGAGTGGAGAGACGCGGGCCGCGGGGAAAGATGGGCCTCGGGAGAGGTTCTGGGCCGCGCGCAGGGGGGAAAGAAAAGGAGCAGGCCGGGGGGCGAGGGGAGTTGGGCCTCGGCTTGGATTCTAGGAGCTTTCTCCTTTTTTTATTTCTTTTCTGTTTCTTTTTCCAAAGCCTTTCCAAATAGAATTTTGAAAGCACAAATTATTTCTAACCAACAGAAATCAGCACAAAATAAAATATGTCTCAGCATGAATGCAAAAGCATGTTGCTAGCCTTATGATGAATTTTATTCCCCACAAAATAATTTTATTTGCTAGGTTTAAATGCTCACAAAAAAATACTTAAATAAATCAATTAATTCCTATTATTTGAAAATCCAATTTTTGGGTGTTACAAGTGCCCGTGGAGGTAGTGGGTGCTTTGTCCCTATTTGGTGTATCCGCAACTTGTTCATCTCCTTCATTGGGGTAATCCAAGGAATGAGGCACGATTGATGCCTTTCAAGGAGAAGACCTTGCATTAGTTACATACTTAAATGAGAGGCCCCCGTACGTGTCAATTAACAATGGGTGCATTATAAACTTACATCGAGCCTTTGTGATATAGAATCATCTACCGATGCAACATGTGTCTCCGTGCGAGGAGCTCGTTTCTCGGCCGTCGAATCAAAGTCTGGATCATCATCGTCCTCTCCACGAGGTCTCTTTTGTGGCCTCGGTGTTAGTTGCTCGCTCTCGTAAGACGAGGTGTCTGATGATGAGCCATTATCATCGCTCTCATTAGGAGTAGGCTCACGCCAATTTTGAAGTGCCTCCTCCGTCGACATTGGTAGCTATGAAGAAGATATAGTTATATGGAACATTCATAGTAATATAAACACGAACAATGCCAAATTCATCTCAGAATATATAAAAGAATCATTAAAAGTATATATTCATTTGACAACAAGTATACATCTTTTTTTCATATACATTCATTGTTTGCATACAAAAAGTGAAGAAAAGTACAAAAGTGAACAAGAAAATTACATAGTTGTCCTAGAAAAAAGTACAAAAATTAAAAATTGGAGCAAAATCGTGTACATAGTTGGCTCAGATTCGCCCCATTGTCATCATGCTTCTAAACTGGTTGCTTGAAAACAAGCCATCCTAGATTAGGAGCTTATTACCATTAATAAGGAGGCATGTGATCATTATAGCCGCTTCCTCAGTAGAAAAAGATTCACATCATAACAAATGCCACTGCCTCAGCATATTTTTAAACTTTTCAACAATTCATCATTGCACATGCCACAAATTAAGCTCAAATTGAATCAAAGCATATTACATGAAACTTAACCATGGTGGGCAGGGTAGTAGAGAATAACAGTAGTAGAGAGTAGAATATAGAGTAGTAGAGAAGGTGATAGTAATAGTAGTTAGGAGTACAGTAGTAGTAGTAGCAGCAATAAGTAGTAGTAGTAGTAGTAGTAAGTAATAGGGTACAAAGTAGTAGAGTAGGTAGTAGGCAGTAGTAGTCAGCAATAGTTCATGGGCAGTGGCATCCCAACTCATCTCAAATTGGCCAAACTTCATCCAGATTCATAAAAAATTCATCCCAACTCATTTCAAATTGACCCCAATTTATCCAAATGTTGGCACAGTGCTCAGTTAACTATGTAATTGGCATCATATGTAGTGGCACTACTAACTTCTCACCATTGCGCAACGACAGAATAACATTGCAATATGCCCCATTTGGTTGCGAAAGTTAGTTATTACCACCGAAAGTTGGTCGTTGCCAATGGTTGCAAAAAAGTGCGTTGCAATAAGTTGTTGCAACCGTTTCAATTTTGGCGTTGCAACCATTGTATTTGTCGCAACCTTAGTTCGTTCGTTGCCAACCATGGCAATAGAACGTTGTTACAACCTGCAATGTCGTGGCAACATAGGCACTTGCCACGTCCGGCTTGGTAGCAAGAGATGTTACATGCAACGATTGGTAGCGTAGCAATAAAGGCATTTGCCACGAACAACGTCGTTGCAATAGTATATATTGCCACGATATATTTTTGTTGCTTAAAGTATTATTGCCACGACTGTCTTATCATGGCAAGTAGTTTACTTGCCACGACCGTTATGCCGTAGCAAGTAAACTATTTGCCACGCAACTGTAGTCGTTGTGAGAGATTATACTGTATTGCAACGATGGTAATGTCATTGCAATAGTGTTATTCGCAACGTAAGTAAGCTTGTTGCCAGTTGATCATATTGCCACATAAATAAATTCGTTGCTATATAATTATATTGCCACACAAATAATCTGTTGCCATATAATTATATTGCCACACAAATAAATTAGTTGCCATATAATTATATTGCCACACAAATAAAATCGTTGCCATATAATTATACTGCCACGCAAATAATCTCGTTGTCATAGTTTGTATTGCAACGCTCAAATATAATTTGAATTTTGGTTCCATAAATCCACATTTCCAAAAACAATAATATCATATCGAAAGCAATAGCACTCACATATATTAATTATAACCAATCATTCAATAGTTGATAACAGCATTGAAATGGTATCTATAATCATGAACAGTGTACATATCACTCATCAAATCACATATGTGTAAAACTTGCAACAGTTCATGACGTCCTAGCATCTACATAGCACCAACATGTCGAGTTTTTCCTAGTAGCAACAGTAGCATGAACATGTCATCAACTCAGTTATGTCTTCGTTTGCTTATGAGCCACCCACTCATAACTTGTCTATACCTGGTAACGAAAAGAATAAGAGATTTAGGTACAGCATGGTTGTATTAATAAGCAAAAAAAATCTTGAATCAAAACTATGAAGGGAGTGCTATCAATATAAATTAGTAAATGTATAACAATACAATATAGTTAAGATGTCAACAATATAGTTGATTAAAGAAATCATAACTAGAGTTGAAGACAACAAAAAATTGGAATTTTTTAACAATACATAAGGCCAAAATAATCTCTACATCTTTCTAGCTATAAGTTTAGACTCTACAGCTATCAAAGTCAAAAATTAAAAAAGACCCACTGTTGTGCAGAGCAAGATCAAAACTTTACATGCTACATGTAAAATTGATAAGTTCTCATAGAATCATGCAATTTCACGACGAGTAATATAAACCTGTTCAGCTTTGGTATGAACAAGTATCAAAGAAAAAGGAATTTAGTACTAGTAATAATTCACCCAATCCGATTTGCACCAGCTGCAGTTTTCAACTCATGACAAATGGTATTTTCTATAGTTCCTAGTTCCACAAGATCATATTTAATAAACTTTTCCAAATCATCTATATTCACCATATGGCATTGCAATATTAGTTAAAAATGGACAAACATCACTGGCAGCAATTCATCAAATTGGCATCACAGGCAACACTTAATAAAAAAAGACAGTACAGGTCAAACATCATAAGCACCAGGGAGCCATGGAGATCGAACATCAAAACCAGTGTACCAGGCACGATGGGGCAGGGGAAGAAGAGGAAGCCGGTGGAGACGTCGGGGAAGATGAAGCCGAGGGAAACGTCGATACCGGGGGAAGAAGAGGGAGCCGGTTGAGACGTCGGGGAAGACGAAGCTGGGAAAACGTCGACACCAGGGGAGGAGCTAGGGAAGAAGATCGCCAAGCCAAAGAGGAGATCTAGGGTTTTGAGGAGAATCCGGTCGGGGAAGAAGACCGAGCCGCCGAGAATCCAGTGCACATGAGGAAGAAGCGCAGAGGAGGCGCCTGACGGCGGTGGTAGGAGCGGAGGAGGCGCTTGACGGCGGTGGCGGCGAATTTGGGCAGCCCTTCGGGGTCAAAGTGAGATAGCCAAAGACCTAGCAATCGCAGGGGACGAGGCTAGGCTTATATAGGGACAGATTAACCGTGGCGGGCGACTTAGAATGCCCGCCACGGTTAATATTAACCGTGGCAGGCGGTTTACAATGACCGCCACGGTAAATGTATTAACCGTGGCGGTTATTTTAGGATGCCCGCCACAGTAAACAATTTATGTAAATTATAAAATAAATAAATCATTTGTAAAGTATCTCTAATGATAAAATAGGTCTTAACAAAATATATAATATTGATGTACAAATTTTGAATAAGACGGATGATCAAACAAGTTGTGTGAAATTCTAAAATGACATTCTTTTTGGGACAGAGGGAGTAGGTAGTAAGACTAGCAGTTAGGACTAGTAGTAACTAGTAGGATAGTAGTAGTAATAGCAGTAGTACATTACAATATATGTGGTTCCATTACAATAATAGATAGTTACATAAGTTCTTGTTCATCAATAAGTGAGCATATATATATATATATCATTTTGTTACAAGTGGTCCTACAACGGTCTTCCTCTCACCATCAGGGCGAAACCAGGGCATAATCTTACTCTTATTGCAGCGGGCCTCGATGAACTTTATCTTCCGTGGATGATCGGTAAAGAGCGATAGCTCAGCATAGTTGTTGTATTCTTCGGGGCTTTGGACTCCATCTGCTCCCACAATCCGCTGCTTCCCGGACACAACCACATGTTTTTTGCTGTCTTTGGGCTTCGGAAAGTAGGCAACTCGCGCACAACGGCTTGCTAGCACCCACTGATCATCTTTATAGCCGACACTTTGGAGCTCCACATTGGTTATTCCATATTCATCGACAAGAACCCCTTTTGGTTTGACCCACTGGCACCGAAAGACAGCTAACTGTAGTTCACCACCGTAGTCAAGTTCCCATATGTCTTTAATCTGCCCAAAGTATGTCCTGGTCAGCCCTGTTGAGTCGTCAATGCCCTCATGTCGAACCCCACTATTTTGTGTCGTGCTCTTCTTGTCCTTCTCCTTTGTGTGGAATCTATATCCATTGATGTCATACCCTTGCCATGTGGTGATTTGTGTTGATGGGCCAGATGCAAGCCTTGCTTCATCAGAGTCCCCGTGGGGTATGTCCTATAGCTCTTTGACCCACACTGTGAAATTTGCCTTGTGTTGCTTTTGGACCCATGCCTCCGTGCGTTGTCCATCACAAGTGGCACGGATCTCCTCCAGATGCTTATCAACAAATGGTTCCATAACCACTAGTTGATTGAGGACATTGTGATGAGCTTCTTTCACCATTTCGTACTGGAAATCGGTGCGTACTTTCCTCCCTGTGCAACCAATTCCTGTTGTTCTGCCTTCATGCTGAGGGACAGGTAGGCCAATAGCCCTTCCTTCCCAGATATACTTGGTGCAACAGTTAACAGCCTCCTCAGTTGTGTATGCCTCGACCATAGAGCCCTCTGGGTAGGCACGATTAAGGACGTATCTGTTGAGGGTTGACATGAACTGCTCATACGTCCACATCTGGTGCAGGTACACGGGGCCTAGCTCTTGTATCTGATCAACCATGTGCATCATCAGGTGTGTCATAATATCGAAGAAAGATGGTGGGAAGCACATCTCGAGCTGGCAAAGAGTCTCTACGATGAACCATTTTAGGTCAGGCAGCTCAGCTTCATCGATCACCTTTTGTGTGATGAAGTTAAAGAAGTAACCAAGGCGTGTGATGACCATCTTCACATACTCTGGACCGATAGCCCTGATCACAATGGGAAGGAACACTGTGAGCATGACATGACAGTCATGTGTGTTGAAGCTAGTTAGTGTAAGGTATTTCATGGAGACCAAGCTCTTGATGTTTGAAGAGAAACCAGTCGGCACCTTGACACTCCTAAGCCATTGGCACACAGCCCTCTTCTCATCTTTCGTGAGGTTGTAGCTTGCACCTAGAATATCCACTTTGCCACTTTGTGGTGATTGTGTTGGGTGAATTTCAGTCCTGATGTTCTGGTTCACAAGATCCATCCGTGATTTTAGACCATCCTTTGTCTTAGTCTTGATGTCCAACAGAGTGCCAATGGTGCTTTCGAAGACATTCTTCTCCAGGTGCATGCAGTCGATTGCATGAGGCGTGTCTAGCTCCTTCCAATACGAAAGGTACTTTAAGAAACATGACTGCTTCTTGAAAAGGATTGGGGCGACAGGTGGTTCACCCTCTAACTTATCTCGTTTCCTCTTCTTCCTTGACGTGGTACCGGCTTCCTCTTTCTTCTTCTTCCCGAACTCAATTTCTATACCTTTCACCATTTCAAACACCTTTTGCCCAAACTTTGTTCTTTGTGCCTTGTCAAGTTCAGGCTCGTCGTTGTTGTCAAAGTACTTATTCATCGTACTTGCCCGGTACCTATGGTTCTTGGATAGGAATCGCCTATGCCTCATGTACACTAACTTCTTGGATGATTTAAGATAAGTGTAGTAGGTACCGTCAATGCAAACTACACAACCTGACTTACCCTTGATCTGCCCTGATAGGGAAAGAAGAGCAGGGTAATCGTTGATGGTCACAAAAATAATAGCTTTTAGGGTGAACTTCTTCTTTTCTGAAGCATCCATCATGGTGACCATAGTATCTCGAGTGGCTCGAGGAACACATCTATATCATTGCCTAGCTGCTTTGGTCCAGAAATAATACAGGTTAGTAAAAGATATCTGCGCTTTTGACATATCCAGGGAGGTAGGTTGTATATGGTGAGGATGACCGGCCAAGTGCTGTGTGAGCTGCTAAGGTCACCGAATGGGTTCATCCCATCGGTACTAAGTGCGAACCTAACATTCCTTGCCTCATTACCAAATTCCTTTTGAAACTTAGCATCAAAACGCTTCCATTGTTTGCCATCGGCGGGGTGCCGCAGCTTGCCATCACCCTTTGTGCGCTCATCAGATGCATGCCACGACATCAGCTTAGCATCCTCAGGATTCCCAAATATAGCATGTAGATGATCAATCACGGGTAGATACCACATCGTCAAAACTAGAATCTTCCTCTGCATGTAACCCTCTTCTTCCTCATCCTCCGGCGATGGGATCGGCTTCTTCGTGGTAGAACTTTTCTTCTTCAGCGCTCTCTCGTCGTCCGCCTCCGTGCGACAACCGGCATTCCTTTTGTACCGACTCGTGCCACAGTGCGGACAACTCTGCAATTTCTCATACTTGCCTCGATAGAGGATACAATGGTTAGGACAAGCATGAAACTTTTTAAGCTTCATCGCCACTGGCCGGATGAGCTTCTTCGCCCGATAGGTGTTGGGGGGCACCTTGTTTCCCTCTGAGTATGTGTCAGCAAGGATACGTAATAGGTCGTTAAAGCTACTGTCCGACCACCCATGACGAGCCTTACCATTAGCATTTGGAGGTTAAAACGTAGTGTTGTCCAGTGCTTCAGACAGTCCTTATAGAGGGGATCAATGGCTGCCTGCTTCATCTCTCTAAAATTCTCCAACCACCTTGGGCTCCCAAATAAAATGTCATCATCATCATGACGATTAGCAATTGACTCAAACAGCTCCACAGTCTCAGGGTCCCTCACTGGCTCATCACTATCATCATATCCTTCATCCCCGTCAGCCATGTCTTGGAGCAGATCAGCAATCGTGATGTAGTCATGCTCGGTAGTAGCACTACCATTTTCGTCGTCCGCTACTGATGAGGTATGTGGTTCGGTATTCACCGCCGCCTCATCTTCTATATCCCCATGAAACTTCCAAACAGTGTAATCATTGACAAAACCATATCGAACCAAATGAGATTTCACCGTGTCATCTCCATGGGCATAAAGGTTCTTGCAACTCTTACATGGACAGATGGTGAGTTCTCGCTTGAGACTAAGACGATGACGTTTGGCAGTGGAAATAAACTTTGTCAAATGTTCAATGTAAGCTGGATCCAATCATGACATCTTATACATCCATTCTCTGTCCATGACTCTTGCTCCCTTGCAAAGACAACAAGAATAACACATGTAAGCATACTAATCTAGAAAATAAACAACTCAAAATAGATCTAGATCTAGATTTAAAGAAAAAGGTTCCAAATCATAGAAAAGAGAGAGGATTGAGCAAGAGAACATAAATCAACCTCTTGTTGTGTCCTCCTTCACTAAATATAAGGGCAAAATCTTCCCCTCTAGAAAATGGCCATTTTTAGGGATTTGAGGTCAAAACCTTAAAAAATGAAGGAGCAGCCGCGGGGAAGAAGGTGGTTGCGGCTGTATTTATAGCCCGTACTTAACCGAGGAGGGCATTGTAAGCAACCCGCCATGATTAATGAGCTATTAACCGTGGCGGGCGATAAAAGGAACCGCCACGGTTAATATTTATTAACTATGGCGGTTGTGTTACAACGCCCGCCACGGTTAATGGGAATTAACCGTGGCGGTTGTCTAATACTGCCCGTCACGGTTAATTATTAACCGTGGCGGTTGTCTTCCGGCCTGGCCGGCTTGAACCGGCAGTGAATAACCGTGGCGGGCGAAACCAACGCCCGCCTCAGAGGGCTTATGTGAAACGTTGTGCAAAATAAAATTTGTTGTAGTGATTTTTTCTCCAGTATTGAACAAATGCTTGAAATTAACACTTGTAACCCCAAATTGATCTTTTTTTACCCATTTGTCTTGAATGTGATTGTCCACCCAATCACATTTAAACAAAACTATATTTCCTTTGTTGCGATAATTTAACTCAATAATTTCTTTGATTATGCCATAGTATATCTTGTTTCTCATAACTGGTTCCACATTGTTTCCATTTTCAAAGCAAGAGGTCTGGGCAATCAAAGCTATTCCACTGCCTTGAACAGGTCTACCCTCATCATAGGAGGATGTATGGAATTTAAATCCATTAATTGCATAGCTATTGTAAGTTGTTGCAATCATGAAAGGTTCATTTGCCAAAATTTGTATCTCTTCCGATACTTCTGCACCACTTTCAACTAACCCTTCCACCTGTAAATATATCATATTATGTCTAGTTAATTTAAGTGTATTAGATCTGAACAGAGCATGTTAATCACGCCTTTACTTACATGCTTTCTAAACCAATCATGAAAAGTTTCATGATGGATACGAGTCATTTGTCACTGATTGTGGTGACCAATTGAGGAAAGGTACTCCAAATGTTTGCTGCAAAGGTGTGGTACTCATTGAGAAATGTATACATAATAAGACGAGAAATGCAATGTGTGTTAAGTCGTGTGGGTTGCTTACTTCAAGTACGGCTCTATCTTATCATAATTGAACAATACATATCTATGTGCTTGAACCCAAGTCTTGTATTCTAATGATACAGTGCACTTGCCACTCAAAGCTTGCCCCGTGCTTTGAAAGAATGGTGTAGTGCAAATTTCACAGTCCATCCTTTCACCATTTTCTGCTTGTCCAGTCTCATATCCTTTCAAAAAATTGGAGCAGAAAGTAAGACTCTCATCAAACTTGTACGCCTCACAAATTGATCCCTCTGGATGACTTCTAGTACGGACAAAGCCCTTCAACCTCATCAAATACCTATGAAGTAACCATTTTAGTGTAGAATCTAACTACAAATATGTTTAATAGCATTTGGAAATAGTTTGGTACCTCTCGACTGCCCACATGCTACGATAGTGTACAGGACCAGCAAGTCTTGCTTGAGCTGGCAGATGCACCAACAAATGTACCATGATATCAAAAAACGATGGCAGAAATATAGTCTCAAGGACACTTAGTGTCTCGGCTATTTCAGCCTCTAGTTTTTGCATATCACTGATACGGATAGTGGGTGAGTAGATCTTCTTGAAAAATTGCTCACACGAATTAGTGCTGCACTAACTCTTTCTGGCAATTTATTCTGAACAGCGATGGGAAGCAACAATACGTGGTTGTCATGGCTCTTTAATCCAATTAACTTCTTCTCCCTAACTTGCACATTATGGCGCATATCGGAAGCATAACCATCTGGAAACTTCACTTCCTTCAATACTTGGCAAAATGCTTCCCTAGCCTCAGGACTCATTCTAAACTGTGCTGGAGGTAAATAGAATTCATCTTCTACACTAACAGGATGAAGATCACTTCTAATACCAAGTTCCTAGATGTCCAAGTGAGCATTTAAGTTATCCTTGGATTTTCCATCAGTGTCCAAAAGTGTGTCTATAATATTCTGACATACATTCTTTTCTATGTGCATAACATCAAAATTATGTCGTAGAAGTAGGTCTTTCCAATATGGCAACTTAAACCAAATGGATTTCCTTTTCCAAACAGTTGGTGGCTCATCAGCTTTCCTACATTTTTGCTTGGATAACCCCTCTGTAGTTGGATTGCACTGACGCTTGGCTGGCTTCTTGGTTATTGGGTCCTTTCCAAAGGTTGGGCATATATTTGCTGTCAACTCCAATATTTCCTCTCCACTAAGAGGTCTAGGTGCTGGCCTAAGTTCTGTGGTACCATCAAATGAATCTGCATCAAACCGAAATTTGTGTTTGGCATCTAAAAATCTGCAATGGCCCATGTAGACACACTTGCCTCCCTTTTTCAACTGGAAAGAACATGTATCTAAGTGGCATTCAGGACAAGCAACTTTGCCAGAAGTGACACATGCCAGCAAATAGCCTAGGCTTGGAAAATCAGATATGGTGCAAACTATGGTAGCACGCAGTTGGAAGGTTTCATGCTTTGAAGCATCATATGTTTTTACACCAACAACAAACATTTCTACCATATCATCCACAAGTGGCTCAAGAAAAACATCCATATCACCACAAGGTGCCTTAGGTCCAGGGATCAACAAGGATAGAATGAAATTTGATTGCTTCATACACTTCCAAGGTGGAAGGTTGTATGGGATCAGAATAACTGGCCAAATACTGTAAGTTAATTTCATGGTCCTAAAAGGATTAAAGCCGTCACTAGCTACAGCTAGTCTAAGATTTCGACTCTCTGAGGAAAACACTGGATGCTTAGAGTCAAAATCTTTCCAAAAAGGAGCATCAGCAGGATGCCTCAGTACACCATCATTAGTGGGCCCTTCATCATGCCACCTTGTGTCACTTGCTGTTTTTGAGCACATAAAGTACCATTGCAGCCTTTTCTTTATAGGAAAGTAACGTAGAACTTTCCTAGGAACCCTATACACACGTTTTCCACTAGGACTACTCTTTTCTGATTTCCATCTTGAGGTTTTACATGTTGGACAAACATTTTTGGTCGCATGGTCTTTCCAAAATAGTATGCAGTCATTCTCACATGCATGAATTTTGACGTACCCAAGTCCTACACCTTTTGCCATTTTTTTAGCTGCATTAAAGTTTTTAGGAATTGATGACTCTTCAGGTAAGACATCCTTAAATAACTCTAGTAGCATGTCGAAGCTTTTGTTATTCCATCGCCCAACAAACTTGATATGGAGTAACCTTACAATGAAACGTAGCTTCGAGAACTTGGAACCTGGATATAGTTCCTTGCCAGCATCTTCTACCATTTTGTAAAAAGCCTCCACATCCTCATCATGCTGCTTAGTGTTGTTTTCTTCTAAATCCCCCTCGACATCTAAACCCATTGCTATGTCTTCAAGTAAACCAGAAATATCATCCTCTTCATTTGGGTCCCCTACTTCTACCCTTTCATGTTGTCTGCTATTCATGGAAAAACTAGAACTAGGTTCACCATGATTCATCCATGTTATATATCCTTCCGTAAATCCCTCACATATCAAGTGCTCAAGTACAATACTACGGACCCTCCAACAAGAGTTCTTGCATGCCTTGCAGGGACATAAAATCTGATTTCCTTTTGCAGAATTACTAAAGGCAAAGTCTAAAAACATATCCACTCCTTCTCTATACACAAGTGTTTGCCTACACATGATTATCAATAAATCAGACCAAACACCCTATGCACGCAGATTCTAGTATATGGTTATAGATTTATAATGTACCTAGGTTGATCCATCCATGTTTTATACATGATGCACCTTTTACAAAATGAAGTGTCAATTAGTGAAACATATACACAACAGTTCTCATTTCAGATTGGATTGTTCAACCAAAAACATATAAAAATCTTGCCAAATAATTGTCCAAATCAAATCAATTTCACCACACTTAGTGCTAAAAAAATCATCTCACCACAGGACATCAACATGAACTATAGGGGAAATTTAGTCTAGTTTTAAGAAACCAAAAACATGGCATCACAGAACACATAACCTGCAATTCTATAGCAAATGAAGAGATAGAGTTCATAAGAAAAGGAGAGCATACCAATAAAGCAATGACAATAGAAGATCAGATGAAGACTAGAAGGGCAACTTGCTCGTGCTCCCTGTAGATAATATTGCCAACAATATTTAATCACAAGGCAATACAAATAAGTCAAAAACCTGAGCAAAAGCAAACTTACTTCAAAGCTATAGGTGGGTAGAAAGAACAATTGAAGCCTTGAATCCTTTAGTGCTTCCTTATTGGATATTTTGCAACATGCACAATAAAGAAAGAAATACTCAGAACTGATATAGTGCAGCGAGGAGACAAACTTATACTTCCATTTGCAACTAAAAGTTCAATTGATTTCTTCTCTCAAGCTTTTTATATATAGAATAAACACAACATGTTTTTTCTCGCATAAAGGACGAAAGTAAAGTGACTATGAACTCCCATCAGTGTGGACTTTGCCATCATACTAAAAAAAGTTGCAGACATAGCATAAAAGAATATACATGCAAGCTGATTGATTGTGTGGTGTGCAAGATCTTGAAATTTACAAATCTGAAGAACAGAACACAATTTCACATAACTAAACTACACCATGCCATTTTCACTAAACAACAGCCTCTGAAATACAATGCCAATTCCAGTAAACAGCAAAAGCATTCATATAATTACTTTACTATATCCATGTAATGAAAATTAGTATGCGCATGGGGGCCATAAAAAATACTATGCTCCAATGTTGGCCTTTGTAGACTGTTCTGTTCCTTGGTTATAGCCTATTGTGGGTGTGGGGTATGGACTCCTTTTTCATTGAACAAAATGGCAAAGCAGTGCACAATCTCAATCTGTAGAATGGTACTAGTGCTTGGACCTTAGTTGTAATGACTGACAACACACATCAGTAAACTGTTTTATTGGGAATGGGCCATTAAACAGCGTTGTGTAATTGCGTAAACCAGAAGCAATGCGAACTCGCACACTCTCCTCATTACTTGACAGGTCTCTGCCTGGCTGCTCCCCTCATACTGAAAGGTTGCAGCAGAAATTGCATGCTATTGATAAGACTAAAATGCTGAATACCACTCCTAGCAACAAACCATGTCACTCATGTCATTATTCTACTAGAAAGAAGAGCAACAGAGCTGGTGTAAGATGGGAAACATCACTATCTCTGCATGCACCTACTTTCTCTAGTGCTGCAAGCCATACATTGATTTTAGATTGAAATATAACTAAAAACGTTTAAAACTGTAGTATTGAACTTTTCATAAACACTTGCAGCCCTTGCTGATTAGAAGCCACCACACACAAACACTTCTCAACATGAGTAATTGAGTACATTCTCCCCCCAAAAAAAGATTTTCCCTGTCAATTAAGCTGCATTCTCTTCCCAATGTAGCTTCAGAAACAAACAATATGGCCCTAGCTAGTCGCCAGTTCAAATCTCGAAGTCAAAGAAAAATCTGAAGGCTGCTGACCTCGGGGCCGGACCCGGCGGCGTGTCGGTGGCACACAGAGCAGGGGAGCCGGGGGATTCGTCAGGGCCACGGGCGCCTTCCTCTCTGGTCTCGGGTGTGCTGGCCTGTGGTGCTCCACTCGGACGTAGGCTCGGATCTCCTCCACGGGTATGGTGACGGCGGGATTGGGGGCGGCGGGCTCAGCAGCGGGGCGGGATTGGGGGCGGGGGGCTCAGCAGCACGGCGGGATTCGGCGCTGGGGACGGCAGAGCTCCGGCTGGGGACCGTGGTGGAGTCCTTCTGCAGGCGCTCAGCGGTGGGATGGTGCGGCGGCGCCCAGCGCGTGGTGGGCGATTTTTTTCTTTCTGAGTCGTGACTTGGTGTTGGTGAGTGGAAGTCCAAACCCTAATGGGTTGCTGAGGCAGCCTTTTTTATTGGGCTCAACATTTAGCTGCCGCGCAGGACTTGTTTTGGCGCGTAGTTTCCCGCTCACCCGAATTGTTCTATTTGTGGTTCCCTGCCTACTCCTTCAACGACAGTTAGACAGTCGTTTGGTTGGGCTACAACGACACATATTTTGTCTAAAAACTTTCGCCGACACTTACTGTGTGTCGGGAGGAGCAACGCCGACACATTACGTGTTGGCTTACATAGTCATTATCGACAGTTTATGGGACGTGGAAAATGTATACAATTGCCAACACATTATATGTTGTTAAAATCCTTGTTTTCCCAACACATGAGTGTAGGGAAAAGTAGGTCATGGTGTAGTGACAGTCGAGAACGTCAACTTTTATTAGAGTTTTAGACTCAAGGGAGAACATGAAAACACATTAGTCTAGGGTATAAACTGACAATATCCACGAGTTTTGCATATTTTGTATTTTCTAGTGTCTATTTCTAGAAAAGCTAAAAAGAGGGATTCAAGTGCATATTTACCACAAAACTTATCTGCCATGGCAATATGACAAACGGGACGTGGGAAGACTCTGGAAGACACACAAAGAGCTGGGGCCAGAGGCCGCCACGTGGGGCCGGCCAGCCCCACCCTAGCACCGGCCGGCGCCCCCCTTTTAGGGTTTCGGCCCCCCTTCTGGAATGTTCCTCCACCGCATACAAGGAGTCATCTCGGCCCTTGGTTAAGTTGGTTTGATCCTGCGGTGCACGTCGATCCCACCGGGCTATAAATAAAGGGGCAGACCCCCCTCCCTGGAGGCATCAAGTCATTTGGAGATCAATCCATCAAGAGCCTTCTCTAGTTCATCAGAGCCTCTCTAGTTCATAGTTTTAGCCTAATTAGATTAGAAGTAGAAGAGTTCTAGTTCTTCAGCGGGATCCAGAGCCCCTAGCATCTGTCTGGAGCGCAGAGTTCGAAATAGTTCTAGTACCTTTCTCTTATTGTATTCAACATTATGATTTAGGCAACAATGTTCTTAATCTCTTATATATTCTTAATTGCAATAGTCATTGTCTACTTTGATTATATGTCTAGGATAGTTGGTTTGATCTTATTGAATTCATGTAATTGCTCGTATAGCGTTTACCTAATAGATCTTTAGGTAGATGGTAGACAATATATAGACGTGGTGTCTAGATATCTTGTGTATCTCTGAGTGCACACTGATGTGTCGAGATGTGTGGTACTCCACGTAGGTGATAGCTGTGTTGGTTCCTCTATAGTCCAACCAAGGACTAGCATGGGTATGGTCGCGAAGGAGGTGACCCTTGTATCTTAATACCCTCATTAGTTGATGCCTCTTTACATGTGATTATGATATAGGGTTAACTTAACAATGATTTTTAGATGTAATTGCACTAATTAGAGTTATTCATTGATGTAGTTATTGAATTACCTTAGTATTTATTCCTGAGTTTACCCATTGGCTAACTATTACTATGACTAGAAGAGCTCTGATATTTATCTATTTATGATGACTGATCATTATTTATCTTATATCTTTTATCAAGTGACACTACAAGGTTTTGACCCATTAGTCACAAAACACTTAGGCAACACCACTCATTTGATTGCAATTGGGGGGTCCTATGACACCCAAACACTAAATTGGTAGTAATAGGGGTACATATTGCTACACTTTTATTGTGTTGCGATATTGTTTTTTTGTTGCTACTAGTTCATGATAATGCACCCATTTTATGGATTTCTGTTGCAATTTGCGTGTTGTCTAGCTGCACAAATTTTGAGTTGCATTAGCATTTCGTGTGTTGCAAATGAATGGTGATATGGCAACCATATTAGCTTTGGTTGCTTATGAAGGGCACAATCACGACGATTGATTTAGGTTACAACATGCTTTGGTTCCTTGTCGCAATATCTAGATGACAATTGCATCCTTTCTTGCTGCGAGATGCAATATATATACGTATTACCACTATTAATGCGTGGTAGTAATACTAGCCATAGTCGTGGCAACTGTTATACGTCTATTGCAACAAAGGCTTACTTGGTTGAACTTTAATTTCTATTCCTCTATAAATAGGTGGGTCAGTAGTCCCCAATTCGCATGCCACATATCTTCCTTCCCAAATCAGCCCACCGCCGCCGCATCATCCCCCCTGCTCGCTCAATCTAGGTATGGCGGCACACAGGGAAGGTAACTCATCTAGTGGGAGTAGGGTATCGAGGAGGGAGGAACGATGAGCGCTAGCACCATATCCGATAGGTCATGAAACTAGGTTGCCTCTAGTTATGTGTCCAGATTGCAAGCTCGCTCGTGTGATCGAACTTCGCGTCATGTTGGAGAATAAAAACAAGGGCAGGAGCTTTATCAAGTGTCCGAGGAATGGGGTCAGTGAAGTTTTCTTGTAAATATTATTGTCAACCATCATGATTGTTTGCATAAATCTTTGTGTTAACTGTTGTAGTTCCAAGTTTTTGTAGAATCCTAAATTATGTGGCTACTATAAGTTTTAGAAGGAGTACTTAGATGACTTGATTGATACAAAGGTGGTTGTCATCATATGTGAGGAGCTTGAGGAGCTGGAAGTATTGATAGAGGCAAGTGAACATGCAATAGATGATGAGGGGATGAAGGACCTGGAGACAAAATTGGACCATCTAATGTGGAAAATGAATGTGGTCTTTGTTTGTGTTGCAATTGTTCTACTTAGTGTTGTAGTCAAGTACCTGATCTAATGAGGTTTGGTAATGTTTATGGATCAACATAGGTTGTATGTGTTCTAAAGGGATCTTTTACCTGTTTAATTTTCACAGTGTGGTTCATAAAACACTTGATTTCAACATATAGTATGTGAATTCTATACATGTTCACACCCAAACAAAATTGTATTAGTAATCAAATAAAAAAGTCATCATCTCAGGATTCTACCCCACAAATAATTGGTGCAACAACTCCATCGTCAATGTACATGTCATCTTCCTCATCTTCATCGTCATCTAATAAGGCCACATGGTCTGGTTCATCAGCTGCTTTGGCCTACATCTGGGCAACAACAGAGACATCCCTGGTTGTGCCTTCCTTGTCCGATCTGGTCTAACTTGTTGTCAAATCCTCTTGTCCACGAAGTAAATCATTAATCCTCTTGTCCGCATCAATTGAGTCCTCCAGTTCTAATTCAGGCATGGCAAACAAGTCCCTTGGTTTTATCGCAATAACACTTCTCCAACCAGGTTTGTTTACCACATCCACGTAGAACACTAGTTGTGCCTGTCTCGCAATAATATAGGGTTCATTATCATACCTGTTCTGAGTAGTATCGATATCAATAACCCCAAACTGATCCTTATTGTATCCTCTGCCTCTGCTTGTACTGGCAGCAGGCACATCATACCAGTCACACCCGAACAAAATGACTTCTTTTTGTCCAAGGAATTCTAGTGATATCATTCTTTTAATCACCCCATACCAGCACATGTTGCCAATACTAGCAGGGTCTCCCTTGACAAGCACACCACTGTTTTGTGTGACGAGGTTTTTCTCAATGTCAACTGCTCGAAACAGCCAACTATTGATATGGCATCTATGCAATATACGAGCTCGGTTGTCCGTCCACTTAGCAAGTGCAAACATCTCGGCACTTACGTCCCCTCTGGCATATTGCTCTCTCACCTTGCCCTCGAACCATCTTACGAATTGTTCCTCGTGTTGCTTTTTAAGATTTCTTGTACCACCACACATCTGCAGTTCTTCCATATGCGCACTGCACATAGAAAAGTTATATTTGTAATGTTAGTTTGAAATATAATATTTAAAAATAATGTTGTTTAATTAATATGTAACTTACTCGATGAATGGTTTAGCGTCATCATAATTAGAAATTATGTAGTGCTTAATCTTCCGCATTTCATCTTTGTCAAGGAGCTTGGCAGTCTGTCCTCTCCTGTTGTAATCCATTGCAGCAAATAAGCTCTGACCAGATGGTGGCTCATTCACGGCAACACTTTCATGACGATCAGCACGATTCAGTTTGGTGTCCATGTCCATGAATCTAGAGCAAAATGTAAGGCACTCCTCGAGTATGTATCCCTTGGCTATTGACCCTTCAGGGTGCGCCTTGTTCCTCACGTATCCTTTCGCAGTATGTAGGTACCGCTCCACTAGGTACATCCATCTATAACAAACGACCCCTCTAAGTTTAGACTCTTTAGCTAGATGAATAGGGAAATGCATCATGATATCGAAAAATGAAGGTGGGAATATCATCTTTAGTCGGCATAGAGTATCAACAATTGTAGTACTAAGTTTGTCCAAGTCTGCTTCCCCTAGCTCCTTGGAACATAGTGCATCGGAGAAATTACTAAGCTGGATCAATACAACGACAACTTGTTGTGGCAAAATCCTCCACACCACTAAGGGTAACAGTTTGTGTAGAATTAGATGGTAATCATGAGATTTCAAGCCAGACACCTGACATGCTTTTAGGTCAACACATCTTATATTGGAGGAGACCCCATCAGGCATTTTCACTCCATATAGAAATTTGCATAAATTATCCTTCTCATCATTATCTAACTTGTACAAGGCTGCTAGCAAGGTATACTTATCTTTCTTGATCATAGGATGTTGACCTGGTCTTATCCCTAGTTGCTGCATGTCAAGCCGGGCCTTCTCCCCATCCTTACACTTACCTTACAATTGTAGTAGAGTGCCTAATATGGAGTCACATATATTTTTCTCAATGTGCATGACGTCCAAATTATGCTTGATGAGCAAAGAAGACCAGTATGGGAGGTCAAAAAAATACTCTTCTTCCTCCAGTTGTGCCACCTTTCATCATCATCGCGCTTCCATTTTTTGTAGACGTCTTTCGAAAACTCACTTGTTCAAAACTTTCATACTGCTCAAGTACCTATGTGTAACACCCTAGGTGTTTGCCACTAGTTAGACTTTAGTTTTTGAGCTCAAACATGTCATGATATGTGGTGATGATCATGTTAAGGTCAAGCCATGAATGTGTGCCTCAAGTTAAACTTGGAGAATGCACCCTTGCTTACATATAGGTCCTTTTCAAATTGCATGCTTGGGTAACATTAATGGAACCTCTTTCATGTGTTCTACATCCATCACTACCTATAGTGATCACTCGAAAAGTTTCAAGAAGTTTGGAATAAAAAAGGTCACACGAAATGATATGTTGCATGCTTGTTAGAATGACCTCATTAAATGAATGGAACAATGAGTCATCAACCAATCCATGCAACCTTGCCCAAATGACTCATGAAGGGTTCATGTTGAGTTTGTGCCCAGAAAATGCTTCAATTGGCCTAAAACCTTAATTCATGCTTTATCAAGTTGTTGCATTGACCAAAGTGAAAGTTTGACTTCTGTACTAGTTCTGAGGTTTGACCTTAAATTAAATTTGTAGTTTAGCTTCTGTAAAACAAACTTTGTTTAATGTCAAGAGCTAGTTTGGTCCCTAACCTAGTCAAATTGATCTTACAATATTCAATACAGTGCTGTTTTGGAACTCCAGAAATTGGCTAAGTCAAAACTGTGTTTCAGTTTTGGGAATTCAAGTTAGGAGCCTTGTATCTTCCTAACCAGGCCAAAATAGTATAAGGTCCTTTAATAAAAGTTGTAGTATAGTTTGTATGCTACAAACTTTGTTAAAGTTCCTAAGTCCGAATCATCTTCTGAGCATGTCAATTAATGGTCACAAGATTGAATCTGCTATAGTTTTCAGCACTTCGAATTTCTAAGTCTTGGTTTGCAGTTCATCACGTTGGCATTCCGCGTTCTCCAAATTTTACTAAACAACTTGTTTGGGTCCTAAAATAGAAGTTGGAGTATATATTGTGGACAAGAGCATACAAAAAGATGACATCAGTTTGACTTCGTTGTGGTCATCAATTTTGAGTTTTGCTAATCATTATCAATTCATTGAGACACTCAAGGGTTGCCATCAAATTATCTACTAATCTAGAACTCTAATGGCCATCACTCTTAAATGAAACATGTAGAGCAGCATGAGGACAACAAACTTCGTTTTTGGCCCATGATCGAAATCGGCCTGGAAATGGCCCAAATCTACTTCCCACGTCGGCCACACGGTCATCCGCCACGTGTTCGACGAAATGTCACAACGAGTGACACGCGTCCAGTGCGTGTCCACCATGCAAGAGCACCGCGTGCCCAGGTCCCTGCTCCACACAGACGCGTGCCCCTACCCTCCTAAGGTGGATGAACGAGTATCCCACTCCTCCCTCACTCGTCTGCCCATTCCCTGCCCTCCTCCTTCGTCGCCTCTGCGCCGCATGCCGACACTAGAGCGCGAACCGCCATTGTCACCTTGAAGCTCCGCAGCCATCTCTTGTCAATGCAGTCCTAGCCTCCCTCGCGTTTGCTCGGAACCGCGGCCGCCATCCTCTCCTTCTTCGCGTCGTCAAGTGCTGCAGCTTGGCTGCTTCCCCTAACGACGCCGCCTGGCAGCTGCTCGTACCACCTATGGCTCCCAAGCCACCACTACTGAGCCATGCCCCTACAGATGTGTATGCATAGACCTAGGAGCTCCTCAGTATCTCCAGTGCCTCAGTCATGGCTGCTGTGGCCGGCCGAGCCACAATGGCAGGCCGGTGCTCCCCATGCCCGGTGTTCTGTACATAAGAGGACGGACCTCGGGTTAGAATATGAAATAACTCAGGGTTCTAGATACGAAGCCAACACTCATATGAATAGTGTTTCTGGGCTGCTGCGTCATTCATGAAAAATCCAGGGTTCCCGGTGCAAGATCTGTTCTCCTTTTCTTTTGATTTTGCAGATTTTTGGTTGAACTTTGGAAATGCATAGTAATTTATAGAAAAGTCATAAAATAGCAAAGGTAGACTTTTTGGAATCATTGTGAAATTCTCTATTCAGTAGATCTATAATATGGCATGGTTTAGTTTGCAGTTTTAGCCGTAAGAATAGATTTATGCAGTTAGGTTTTAATTGCTTGTTATATTTGTCTTTTTCATAACCACTGAATTGTTGCTCACATAAATGTGAAAATATTGTGACAAGCTTTACATGTAATGTTTGATGTCTGGTAAACTTTGCATGAATTTAGAAGTAACAGATTAAGAGTAATAAAAATAATAATTGCCCTGTGTTGCTTTGCTCATATTCTGAGTAGGTCTGCATGTTTATATTGTTTAACGCAGATAGGTTGGGAATCATGCCTGGATGAAAATATATGAGTTGTAGTACTTTTCATAAGCTTTCCATCAAGCTAAATAGCATAATTTTTGGTCAAGCATATGTTTAGTTATACTAGTTTAAAGTACTGTTTCAGTTTCTGTCTAAACCCAGACAGGGATGCATTGTTTGTTATGTAGGATCTTGTTAGTTGTAGATTTAGCTCTAGATGTTTATAACAAAGTTGTTCACAATTTAGTAAGATTTCTAGAAAGTATATAACCATAATTTATGGGCATATGAAACTCGAGTTATGGCTGTTTAATGTGGTATGATAGATTCTGTCCATGTTTTGAACAGATATGTTTTCATGGGGCTTGATAAATGGTCTATAATTATAAATAAAAATGTGAAAATGGAAAAACTTTGTGTAGCTCCAGTTATGATTTATTTTCTCACCTGCTGTTAACAGTCCTAGAAATGATAGATTCCTTGTATTGTTATTGCTTGGTATATTGCTATGTATGACTCATGTCTTTGATAATGGCCAAGTTAATACACCTGAGATCTTGTGAAACATGTATGCCATGACTGATATACTTGGTTGCATTCTTTTCTATCTTAGTATGTTGATTGTGTTAGGTTACTTAAGCAACATGAAACACATATGTATGTGTAGAGTAACATGATACTTCTCTGCTTACTGTATATCATGCATTGTCTATTGCACTTCTACGTGTTCATACACTTGCATCTTGCATCTCATTTAGGTACGCTAGATGAACCACGTGAAGGACATGATTGTGGACCTATCGGAATGATGGAAGGACTACACAAGTGTTGCGAACTTGGATGTCGTCAATATGGCGCAAGCTAACTTAACTGACTTGTGTCGGATTCCAGGCAAGCCCCGGAGCATTCTAAGTCTCCTACCCTCTCTTTTTATAAAAGCACAAGAGTATAACTTTATATGATGCATTATGTGATAGGAGTTGAATGAAACCATTGGTGCATATATTCCTACCTTATCCACTATATGAAACTACCTGAACCCTTACTAGTATAAGAAGACGTTCTATGCTTAGCTCGGTAGAAGTGAGGTTATTTCCTGTCACCTACGAGAGATAGGTGGATACTTGATCACGGTTGGCTATATTTGCTATCGTGGAAATGACCATGTGCTAATAAGGAATTTGAGACCGGGCGGGATGATGATAGTGAAGCAACAAGGCATGGAGGTCGTGGGTGTGAATCTGTCCCCGTCTTTGTCGTTTAAGGACCGATACGTTGTACGTCCTCTCGTCATGTTGAACGCATGCCTAACACTTAGTTGGCCAGATAAGTCATTCTGACCACGAAGCCTACGAGTGCAACTCAGGCCGGATACCCCGTTCTGTTTGAGTGCGCACCCCGGTTGGTAGTAAGGATGTGCGGAGAGTCAATAGCGTAAGACTGAGGTGTCAGGTTAGAGTCCTGACCCTGGCAGATTGGCGGTCTTTGGGGGTGCGGCGCTGGACGGACCCGCGAATTGGTCTGGAGTTGTGCTAAAGGTGACCTATGGCTGCTCTAGCTAAGTACGCCTGGGTGAGTGCTAGGAATACCCCTCCAGTTGGATAGGAATCGATTCGAATCGCCGTCTCTCCCGGATAGTGAGAACTTGACTTGAGCAGCGGCAACGTAGATACACTATGTGAAACTTAACGGTTATGATGATGATGATGGCTACATGATAAACCGGATATGGTTATTAATGTGATGCTTCTTAATCAACTGGTTGCTATTGAATAGGTGCAAAATCTAGCTATGGTAGCTTAATTGAACTTGATGCTAAATTATTGACTAAAAGGTTGAAAGTAAGGACTCATGACAGTACTGCTCTTTCTGGCAAAGTTATGCTATACAACCAACTCCACCAAATAAGCCTTGCATATCCTTGAGAGTCTTTTATTTTTCTCTCCTGTAGGGTAAGTCTAGCTGAGTACATTCGAGTACTCAGGGTTTATCCCAGCATGTTGCAGGTGAAGTTTTCAGTGTGCTAAGGATGGTGGCTAACCGCCGGTGGGCTCGGTGATTCTATATAGTGTTCTCATCTACATGCTTTTGTCAGAGGATGTCACTTATGCTAGCAATGTATTTGGAACTTATGTTATTGTAATCGTTTGAAAGCTATGTTGTTTTCTAATTAATTTGGAAAATCCAAACTTGTACTATTATTTGTGAACTCTTTTGTAATATTATTTCCGCTACAAATCTCCGTGTATGTGATGTGTATTTGCTTAATCATACGATCTTGGTGTAATGTTGATTTACCGTGGTCCTTCGTGACACTCGGCAGATTACCGGGTTTATATAAGTGAGAGTATGCACGTGTCAACGTGTTAAACAGAGATAGTCGTACTTGAACTTGTATAAATTGAGCAGTTCTGTCATAGCTGCTATCGGAGCAAGATTAAGTATAATACTATCAGGTACACTGTTTTAAAAACAAAGTTTTGGTTTTAAAAATCCTATTTGGACTAAAACTTTAGCTATAGGCAAAACTTGTCAAAACTAATTTACAAAAACTATGCTAGCCACAACCTCCAATTATGCCCAATTAAGGACTACTAGGTGGCTTTATGTAACTGATACTAACTATGGGGTTTTACTTTATTGTAACTTTTACTTCCGTCGTCCATACGGCGTGAAATTGTATGGATGCCACTTGTTTGAGTGGTAATGTATGGATCTACATACCTCGACACTAAGGTAAGAATGTGAGTTGTGAGAGCATGACCGTCCAACCATCGGTCTAGGGGAGAGTTAGATGTGGTTACTGGAATATTTACATGTTACACACATGTCTATATGAAGGTACTTAATTGTGGGTTAGTTGGTACGACCGTGTATACATGTCTCTGTGTATACATAGACGTGCTTCACATGCGTAGTATGCTGCAATATATGTTTGGGAATATATACTGGAGTATTTAGCTTTCAACCTAGAGAGCAGACGTTCATTTCTGTACTTATATTATTGTTGGGTTGGGCTGAAATGAAGTTCTTTTGCAGGTACACTAACCACGAATGCATAGATTGAACGTAGTTGACGACTAGCTATATGTCGAGAGAGTACGTGTTATGCCACTGACATAGAACGTGATTGCCACCTTAGGCTGGCAATTTTGTGAGGACGAATAAGACGAAGCATGCATCATCATTATTGTTGCATTATGCATAACTATTCTTCTCTCATCCTTGTTCTAATGATAAGTAACTTGTGATTGACATGATGTTGCTGTCTTCCTTGTGTAAGCTAGACAAAAATTGCCACATTCCATGCTACTTGAATAGTTTTGCTTGAAAGTAGTGTGTGAGGTGTCTAGCCTTGAATGTTTGCTTCTATAGGAATGCTAGGTTAGTAGTAGCAGAAACTACAATCCTTTGAAAACTAAAGCTTGTCAGTGAACATGTATGTGGATGTTTTCTGTGATGTCTCTAATTTTAATTAACTAAAAAAAATTTGGCCTACCCGTAATGGAAATAGTTGAGGCTATATGCTTGAACTTGTAGGTGTCTGCTTGTTTAGCCAAGTGGTGAATACGTTGCTCATGAAAGAGTTTGCAATTGCTTTAACCTCACATAAGCAATTGTGATTCTTATGTTGATCCCTCCTTGTCACCAAACTTAATTATTGTTTGTCTAGGTAATAATGTTTACAGCTACTGGAGTTATGCATGTGTGTGCTCTCTTGTTAATAGAACAAGGAAAAACATTGCTCGATATGTGTGTTGAATTTTGGCTGCTAGAGCAGTTTGTACTCTAGTGGTGTTTTCGTAACAATAATGGTGTTTTCTGTAATTACAGTAAATAACAAAGTTGTAGCCAACCTCCATATATAGTTTATCCTAAAATTTCATGACCATAGGCCTGATGGTTTAGGAGTTATGAACTTTTGAAGTTTGTTGTCAGATCTTGATTATGTTCTGAACAGATCTGAATGTTTAGTTTGTTTGACTAGTATGCCTATAGAATCATGTCTTGGAGTTAATAGAAGAAGTGTAGTACTTTTGTTAAGGTTTCCAAAATGTCTTAGATCACTACTTTTGGTGGTCTAAATCTTCTGTTATGAGCTTGTGAATTAGAATGACAAAATCTGTCAAAATCTGAATAGATGTCTTCTTTGTATTGTTTGTGCTTGTTAGATGTAGAAGCATCTTAAGATGATAATGAGAAAATGATAGATAACTTGATAAGTTTTTCATAAGATTAAAGATTATGTTTGTTCGATCAATAGAACTTTAGTTATCATTTTATAAAATTCATGTCAAGTTCTCTATCCTAGTTTAGGTAGAGTTGATTGCTATTCTTTTTCAACCTTGTTAAGTTTTGAATTAGCTCTATAGGTTTGATAACCTTTTCCCGCTGAGTTTTCCTAAATGCTAAACTCTTGCTTGTGGTATGTCCATTTGCATGATAGTACAACCATGCCAAGATCTTTTGGAGCCCTTTTACTGCCTATCTCAAAATCTATTGTCCATAAAAGACTAGGCCATGTCCAGGTGCTTTATGGCACATGTTGTATCACAATCCTTGTATGTGGGACAAATGTGTTGTTTGATGTAGATAGATGCTTGTTATATGTAAGCCTTGTGCTTAGTAATGGTTGTTTAAGCGTGAATGTTTTAGTTTTCTCAAGTACTTGCTTAAAACTGTTATGTTGTGTGGATGTTGGTTATCTAGATTGTGCCTTGGTTGTTTCTTGTTTTGTCCTCGACGAGCACGAGTGTTAAATAGCTTCATCTTATAATGGCACTCAAGTTATGTTAATTGTGTGTTGGTTGTATCAAAGTAGGTTCCCTTTCTTAGGAGCCGAGCTTATAGACTTGACTATTAGTTTTTGAATGTTGGAGCATCCATGCCTATGCTTGATACATAAACCAATGTCCAGACCCTCAAATGCTTGCATATACCATGGTTATCCTGCACCCGTTTGCAAATATCCTTGTCTAGCCAACTCGCTAGGATAAGTTCTCGCTATAGAAAGCTTGTGACTACAGTTGTCCTTTGCTGGCTACGGAGACCATACCAAATCCATATTGGACCTCCCGGTTGCCTGTCCCAAATCTTAGCTTGTGTAATGCAATCTCTTACTTCCTAATCTTGGAATCTTTTGCTTTACAAATCATGTAACTCCCTATCATCTAAATTTCTGATTGGGTAGCGTTTTTACCTTTGGAGTTTGCTTTCGTCATCTCCAGCCTCCCCAAGTCTTGGGATACTTATCGGCTTCGATCTCATATTCCTACCTAACATGACCGCATCTCATAAATTAATTATTGGGTAATGACCTTGATGGGCACAAGGCGTATCCATGTATGTCTTGTATCTTTTTCTTATCCTTTAACCTTCTAGTTGTTACCTCTAAATCTTGCTGTCATCTTTGCTTGCTTAATTTTGTCTTGCACATGATCCTTGTACATGCAAGACCTACCTATGTCATGTGAGATTGCACGTTGGTTGTAAGATCAGTAATAGCATCGTGATTAATGACTAACGGTGCCGTGACAAAACCGAGAGCCTTCTGTGGGTGCACACACAAGACTCTGCTGCTCGGCACGCGTAGGTATCGTGGTTGCTAGTCATGATCTATTATGAAACTACACTGATGTGTCATCTCATCGTGAGTTTTTCCTTGGTTATCATTCCTAAAGTCCAATAAGAAGATCTATATCAGACTTATGTAATAAGACTTCCTTCTGAAGTTTCTAAGAAGATAACCTTTGAAGAATAGGTCACCGACATAAACCTTAACAGACTGCAAGGGGTGGCAAACAAGAGACTCTATTTGTTACCCATGTAACAATATCAGTCGTTTAGTGAGTAACTTTGTCCTCCCTATTGAATCCAGAGGGCACACAACACTTAAAGTTGGACAAGTTACCAATTAGACAAGAATTGATCCAAATCTTGATCATGGTGATCACATAGTCATAATCAACCATCTCGATTGTAATATCTATTTGGCTGACTTTAATCTTGACTGCCTATATACGCATCAACTACAATTGTTGCCACCAGGAAGAAAGTTTTGGAACTTTTTAGTGTTCAGAGACAACTAATTAGTTATCAGTTAGAAGGTTAATCACTACCTTGGAAACGACTCCATGATATCCCTGAAGGCTACGTCTCATAAAATAGTGTCATGCGAAGAAAACAATAAGTTGATCAACGATGCAAATACTATTTCCTTCTCTAGGCCCTATGTTATCAAGTAAATTCAATCTTAGACCATCACATAGATAGTACCAAATGCTATATGAGTCACAAGCTAGAGAAAAGCACGTCTCTAGTCTTGTTCAGCATCATTATGTGTGTGGTGCTGTCAAAGGTTTTGTTTTGTTTGGTTAGCCATATGGTGTTTGGTTGTGTTGAATTTTGGTTAATCGTGAGAAGACTCTTGGATCTATATACACACTAACATTTCATGCATAATGAAACTAGTTTGCGCTGTGTGAACTAAACCAAGATGAACCTTAGGATGACCTATAAAAGACTCCTTTCACCATTGGACACCTAGTTGTTACCCTATCACATCAACCGATATTTGAGCAATCTAGGCGTTCTACAGGTCAAAAATAGTTGGAAAGGGTTAAACAACAAATCTTAGATTTATTATCTTAGAGCGGTTGTTTGATCCTAGGAAGGAATCCTCAATGTCGAAAGTAGTTTCACCATGCTATTTTGCTACTGTGCAAACCGACCCAACTTACTAGGAAACTACTTAGTGATGGAAAATTTTAGTTGACCTGCTTGGTAGTGGCTTGTTTCCCTAGTTCGGTGAATACTCGCAACTGTTGTTGTCCTCTATACCTTGCTATCATCCGTCTTTAGCATTGCTTATCCAATACTAACATGCCTTGGGTATCTTCTACGTTTATTTTACCCAAGAGGTTGTATCTGATACGACCTAGATAATTGTTAACACTTGTAGCCATGAAATTCCTTGAATGGTCAGCATTGACATAATAGACTTAGATAATACAGTGTGGTTATCAGAGAAAAAGAACTGCACACATGGAACCTTATGTAGCTTTCCATCGGTCATTTGAGTGATTAGACCTTATGACTAGAATAGACATTGTATGTTGGTTAGTTGGTTTCTCATAACCTCAAAGGTTGTTTATCTAGTTCATTATCTCATCTCCTACGGAAGGTTGTACTCAAGCCATTCTTGTAGAGGACTGCTTTTCAAACTTTGTGAACAAAGATGGAAACTTTGTAATGAGTAGTTTATGGTGCTCTGGACGCATCATACATTTGGAATAAAGAACTATGTTGTCTTGAATTCTTCCCAAAGTAACAATGCTTCATGGAAGTCAATGAAGGAAATTCTTTAGATAAAAATTCACTATGAAGAATAAGTATCAGAAAGTGTGCTAACCAAAATTAGCCCCTCTGACGCTCGAAGTTAAGTGGTTGACTGCTATCGCCAATGTTGGAAGTACATAACATGCTTCTCTACCCTTGGAAGTCTTTCGCCCCGAATCTCGGGACGAGATTCTTTTGAGGGGGGAGGGTTGTAACACCGTAGGTGTTTGCCACTAGTTAGACTTTAGGTTTTGAGCTCAAACATGTCATGATATGTGGTGATGATCATGTTAAGGTCAATCCATGAAAGTGAGCCTCAAGTTAAACTTGGAGAATGCACCCTTGCTTACATATAGGCCCTTTTCAAAGTGCATGCATGGGTAACATTAATGGAACCTCTTTCATGTGTTCTACATCCATCACTACCTATAGTGATCACTCGAAAAGTTTCATAAAGTTTGGAATCAAAAAGGTCACATGAAATGATATGTTGCTTGCTTGTTGGAATGACCTCATTAAGTGAATGGAACCATGAGTCATCAACCAATCCATGCAACCTTGCCCAAATGACTCTAGATGAACTCTACAACCAAAGTCATGAAGGGTTCATGTTGAGCTTGTGCCCAGAAAATGCTTCAATTGGCCTAAAACCTTAATTCTTGCTTTATCAAGTTGCTGCATTTACCAAAGTGAAAGTTTGACTTCTCTACTAGTTCTGAGATTTGACCTTAAATTAAAGTTGTAGTTTAGCTTCTGTAGAACAAACCTTGTTTAATCATCAAGAGCTAGTTTGGTCCCTAACCTAGTCAAATTGAGCTTACAATATTCAATACAGTGTTGTTTTGGATCTCCAGAAATTGGCTAAGTCAAAACTGTGTTTCAGTTTTAGGTATTCAAGTTAGGAGCCTTTTATCTTCCTAACCAAGCCAAAATGGTATAAGATCCTTTAACAAAAGTTGTAGCATAGTTTGTATGCTACAAACTTTATTAAAGTTCCTAAGTCCGAATCATCCTCTAAGCATGTCAATTAATGGTCACAAGATTGAATCTGCTATAGTTTTCAGCACTTCGAATTTCTAAGTCTTGGTTTGCAGTTCATCACGTTGGCATTCCGCGTTCTCCAAATTTTACTAAACAACTTGTTTGGGTCCCAAAATAGAAGTTAGAGTATATATTGTGGACAAGAGTATACCAAAAGATGACACCAGTTTGACATCGTTGTGGTCATCAATTTTGAGTTTTGCTAAGCATTATCAATTCATTGACACTCAAGGGTTGGCATCAAATTATCTACTAATCTAAAACACTAATGGCCATGACATTTGACGAAAAATGTAGAGCAGCACGAGGACAACAAACTTCATTTTTGGCCCATGATCGAAATCGTCCTGGAAATGGCCCAAATCTGCTTCCCACGTCGGCCACACGGTCACCCGCCACGTGTTCGACGAAATGTCACAACGAGTGACACGCGTCCAGTGCATGTCCACCATGCAAGAGCACCGTGTGCCCAGCTCCCTGCTCCACACCGACGCGTGCCCCTGCCCTCCTAAGGTGGATGAACGAGTTTCCCACTCCTCCCTCACTCGTCTGCCCATTCCCTGCCCTCCTCCTTCGTCGTCTCTACGGCGCATGCCGACACTAGAGCGCGAACCGCCATTGTCACCTTGAAGCTCCGCAGCCACCTCTTGTCAATGCCGTCCTGGCCTCCGTCGCGTTTGCTCGGAACCGTGACCGCCATCCTCTCCTTCTTCGCGTCGTCAAGTGTTGCAGCTTGGCTGCTTCCCCTAACGACGACGCCTGGCAGCTGCTCGTACCACCTATGGCTCCCAAGCCACCACTACTGAGCCATGCCCTACAGATGCGTATGCGTAGACCTAGGAGCTCCACAGTATCTCCAGTGCCTCAGTCATGGCTGCTGTGGCCGGCCGAGCCACAATGGCAGGTCGGTGCTCCCCATGCGCGGTGCAGAAGAGGAGGGACCTCGGGTTAGAATACGAAACAACTCAGGGTTCCAGATGCGACGCCAACACTCATATGAATAGTGTTTCTGGGCTGCTGCGTCATTCATGGAAAATCCTGGGTTCTCGGTGCAAGATTTGTTTTCCTTTTCTTTTGATTTTGCAGATTTTTGGTTGAACTTTGGAAATGCATAGTAATTTACAGAAAAGTCGTAAAATAGCAAAGGTAGACTTTTTGGAATCATTGTGAAATTCTCTATGCAGTAGATCTATAATATGGCATGGTTTAGTTTGCAGTTTTAGCCGTAAGAATAGATTTATGCAGTTAGGTTTTAATTGCTTATTATAATTGTCTTTTTCATAACCACTGTATTATTGGTCACATAAATGTGAAAATATTGTGACAAGCTTTACATATAATACTTGATGTCCGAAAAAATGTGCATGAATTTAGGAATGACAGATTAAGAGTTATAAAAATAACAAATGCCCTGTGTTGCTTTGCTCATATTCTGAGTAGGTCTGCATGTTTATATTGTTTTGCGCAGTTACGTTGGGAATCTTGCCTGGATGAAAATATATGAGTTGTAGTACTTTTCATATGCTTTCCATCAAGCTAAATATCATAATTTTTGGTCAAGCATATGTTTAGTTATACTAGTTTAAAGTACTGTTTCAGTTTCTGTCTAAACCCAGACAGGGATGCATTGTTTGTTATGTAAGATCTTGTTAGTTGTCGATTTAGCTCTAGATGTTTATAACAAAGTTGTTCACAATTTAGTAAGCTTTCTAGAAAGTACATAATCATAATTTATGGGCATATGAAACTCATGTTATGGCTGTTTAATATGGCATGATAAATTCTGTCAATGTTTTGAACAGAGATGTTTTCATGGGGCTTGATAAATGGTTTATTGTTATAAATAAAAATGTGAAAATGGAAAATGTTGGTACTGTACAATTATATGATATTTTTGTATCATGTTGACATATAATATGGTCATGTATTTAAAGAAAATATGATTTGTGCATTTATCTTGTTCTCACATGGTTAATTGCAATAGAAAATTGTCTTTTTCATAGATGTTGCTATGCTTATTCAAATGCAGTGAAATTGATACAGTAGTCTATTGATGGTATTCAGAGGCTATTGTAATTTTTTTAGAATTTACTGTGGATGTTTGGTATATGTTCTTTAATTCACCTTATTATCGAAATAAACTAAGAAATGCACTAAATAAATTTATTTGGTAATGACCACTATGTTTTCTGGTATTCTTTAGATATATGAAAACTGTTGGTAACAATGGTTTTGCTCAAATGCATATTTGAAACATAAGTTAATAATTAATTGTTTGCAATTGTTGTTTCTGGACAGTTTGTGGAGCTGTTTAGATTACAATATGTAAATAATGTTTTCTGGGAATCTTGTTTATAGCAAAGTTGTAAATAATTCATCAATCTAGCTGCTGTTAAAATTTGGTAGTATTTGGCCTTGTGGTTTGTGAGTTATGTCTGTTCAAAGTTGAATTCCAGAAATGGCTACTCTCTGTTTGTGAGGGATAAATTCTGAAACTTTATAATTTCGACCAGCTTAAGTTGAGAATCATGCGTTCTGTAGATAATTTCTTAAGCTTTCCAGAATGTCTTCTTGTATGTCTTTTGAAGTTGTGTAACTCAAGTTATGATTTATTTTCTCATCTGCTGTTAATAGTCCTAAAAATGGCAGATTCCTTGTATTGTTGTTGCTTGGTATATTGCTATGTATGACTCATGTCTTTGATAATGGCCAAGTTAATACACCTGTGATCTTGTGAAATATGTATGCCATGCCTGATATACTTGGTTGCATTATTTTCTATCTTAGTATGTTGATTGTGTTAGGTTACTTAAGCAACATGAAACATATATGTATGTGTAGAGTAACATGATACTTGTCTGCTGTTGACGGTCCTTAAGTATTAAAATTAATAATCAAATAAACATGAAAAAGGATTAATATAAAACAAACATCTAGAATTAGGGTTTTATCTGACAGAATTCCACGAGTTTTGGTGTTTATCTATTTCTGCACGGGTTTATCAGAGAATATGGAGAGAAGGCCCACATGTCATGTTTACAACGAGATAATTACGTGCCGCACAATTTTCCTCCATCTAGAAGGATCCAGAAGTCACGGGAACGAACAGGAGGCGATTCGGGCTCGGGGGCAGGGCGCCCGCCCAGGGTTGGAGGCCAAACAGGACTCTGCTTCAGGACAACGCTCCACCGACCTAAAGGATCAATCTAAACCATACAATCTATGTCGGTTTGATCCAATGGCTCACGTTCACTTGAGGGGACTATAAAACCAGACCCCGTGGCCCCTGGAGGAGGAGAGGAGAAATCATTATTCAGAGGTAGCCATCAAAGTTAGGGTTTAGAGCTTCTCTCCCACAGAGAATTAGAATTAGCTACTCCCTAATCCTTCAAGTTTAGAGGTTGATTAGATAGCAATTAGAGAAGTAGAGCACTACGCTCTGGATTCGGATCTTCGGTAATAAAGATTGGTATTATTCATATCTTTCTCTAATTCTTTGTTCTAATTGCATTATGTCTCTAATTATTATGTTCTTAGTTTGTTCTAGTTCTATATTTGATATAGTTCTAATTGATAATGAGTTTATGTATAAGTTTGCAAAGCGCTTAGCTCTTGACGCGAGGGAGTTAGGTGATAGATCACATGTGAGCGTGGTGCTTAGATGTTATTTATCTGCAAATGTATCCTATTGGCCGACTCGTGTGGTAGTTCGCGATAGTGACAGCTTCGTTGATTCTTATATAGTCCACCCTCCGTTGATAGGACAGGCAGAACCGGTATTGTGGAGTAAGTCATGCGATGCTCTGATTTACTTTATCAATGTTCCTTATACATGAATGAAGAGTCTTTTATGCTATATATGATCTTGTAGATAACTAGAGTAGATTATGACTTAGTAGTTAGTAGATAACTTAGAATCCATTCTCTAGCTAATCCGACATCACCTACATATATGAGGAGTAGTCTATTTTCTAATCGCTGTGTCATCTACCCATGAACTTATACTTTATTATCGTTATATTTATGGTTTACCCCCTGCTAAAGTAAGTGACTGTGTGACGAGTTTCTCATTAGTAATCATGTTCTAGCAAGTTTATCTCTAGTCTATGCCTTGATAGATTTTGCCCCCTTTTATTTTAATTTCATTTCCTTAGATCCCTTGAGCAAAATTATAAATAACGATACCTGGAATACTTATCCTGGTGAAATGCTACAATGAGGTATTTTATCTGTGCGCTTGCGGATAGAATAGATTATTTTCTAGAGAGCCTTTACATTTATAAATACCTTTGTACACTCTGGCGCCATGCTAGGGATGACAACCTAGTATCTAAGTGGTGTTAGCTAGTGTCAACAAGCATTTCTGGCGCCATTGCCGGGGATTTATAGGAATTATATGAGCCTCAGGAATAAGTCATAAAAGGGAACAAAAGGGTATTATTAAGGAAAGCCAGAAAATCAATCAAGGTTATTCATATAAAATATTAGACTAGACTATAGAGAAATAATTGCATAAAACAGCTACTAAGTGAGAAATCATAACAAGGCACCTCTGCTTTGGCAGGTTCACCCTGTTGTTTTTCTATGTTTTTATTTATACAGGGTATAACAGGATTGACTTTGGGTACATTCAACTCTTCATCATCAGAACCAAAGCAATCAAGAGAAGAAGAAGCTAGCTACCAATTGCTGAAGCTATGGCACAAAAGACCTTGCAAGAATTCTCTGCTCCAAGTCTTGAGAACATTCCAACTGGTCCAAGATTTGCAGTGGAAGAAGGAATACCTGAGTTTGAGCTCAAGTCAAGCCTCATCAATTTGGTACAAGCTACACAATTCAGTGGAAAGGCACATGAAGATGCCAGTGCACACTTGCAGAATTTCTTAGAGATTGGAAGCACAATCCACATCAATGGAGTTGACAAAGACGTTATACTGCTTCGCCTTTTTCCATTCTCACTAGAAGGAAAAGTGAGGAAGTGGTTCTACACTCATCAAGATAACATCAACAACTGGACGAACTTGTCAGATGCCTTTCTATCAAAGTTTTTCCCTATAGGCAAAACAACTGCCTTAAGAGGAAATATTGTCAGTTTCCAACAGCAGAAGACAGAAGCCATTTCAGAAACATGGGAGCGTTTTCAAGGATACATATTAGATTGTCCTCACCATGGAATGGCCACATGGTTACTTATGCAGACATTCTACCATGGATTAACCCAGAAGGCTCGTGAGTGCCTAGATGCATATGCTAAAGGATCATTCTTGGAGCTTACAACTGGAAAAGCAGAGATACTTTTGGATAAGATAGCAGAAAACCAAAGGTGGTTCCAAGATAAAACTCAACAATGTCATCAAACTGAAGAAATACCAGAAGAAGTAAATGCATTATCAACTAAGATGGAAAATTTGCTCCATTGGATTGACCAGAGGGCCAAGTTCAAAGAAGATCAAAGGGCCATTGAGACAGCATACAAATATCAACCTACCTCGAGTCAACCCAATAGCAAAGGTATGAATTCAGGTAATACTTTCAAGCAACTTTCATTAAAAGAGATAATTGCTCAACAAACCAAAATTAATGATGAAGTTAAACAAAGGCTAGATACAAATGAATCATCTCTAAAAGATATACACAATAAAATGGATTTTCTACTAACTGCCTTTGATGAGCAAAACACTCTTAATAAAAGGGTAGAGCTTAAATTAATAAAGTTAGCTGCTGCACTGCCTGTTGCTACTAACATTGAGCAGGTAAAGAATATAACTACTAGAGGAGGTAAAGCTACCAGAGATCCACCATACCCAAAAGAGAAACAAAGAACATCAGCACCAGTGCAACCAACAGTGATAGAAGAAGAAAGCCCAGTTGAAGCAGAAGATCTGCTACAACCACCGAGAAATGGAGAAATGAGGAAAGATTTTTACGACACCAACTATTTGCCATTTCCTAGAAGAAACAGAGGACTGCAGTCGGATGAACAGTTTGGTAAGTTTGTAGAGGTCATTCAGAAATTATATGTCAACATACCTCTACTTGATGCCATACAGGTACCTACATATGCAGAGTACATCAGAGATATTCTTAACAAGAAGAGACCACTGCCCACCACTGAGGTTATCAAGCTGACAGAAGAATGTAGTGCGGCCATCCTCAACAAACCACCAAAGAAGAAGGAAGATCCCGGATGTCCCACTATTGATTGCTCGATTGGAAACCAACACTTCAACAATGCATTTTGTGATCTCGGAGCAAGTGTCAGTGTGATGCCAGCATCAGTCTACAAAAAGCTTGAGCATGCAACCTTAGAACCAACATCAATGTGCTTGCAACTAGCGGATCAATCGGTTCGACACCCGCTAGGCATCGCCGAGAACATTCTAGTCAAGATCAGAGATTTCCTGGTGCCAGTAGACTTCGTAGTACTGGACATGAGTCCTGACTCGAAAGTGTCCATCATCCTTGGAAGGCCATTTCTGAGCACTGCCAATGCCCATATTGATGTCGGGAAGGGAGAAATCAAGTTTAACATAAACAGACAAGAAGAACACTTCACATTCAAACCCAGACCAGAGAGAGACTCTACAGTGAAGGAAGTTCATGAAGAACCACTGGAGACACCATCTCCAAAGGAAGGAAACTCAGAAGATTAAAAGATTTGGAGGTCCAGCTTGGGGGACCTAAAAATCCCAAACCCTCACCGGGAGGTAAATCGGTATTTACCTGCATTATTAATTTTCTCATATTTAACTTCTTGCATAATTAATTCTTGCATTAGTCATACATTCATAGCATAATTATAATAATAAAAAAAGCCCCATATAAATAATATTCGTGGTGTGTAACAACCCATATTATTAATTATTGTGGAGGCACAAAAATATTTTCCAATATCATTTTCATTAAGTTTCAATTCTCATAGATTTTCCTGCATTATATTTATTTATATTGATCTTCTAGAAGCATGACCCACACTCTTTGGGTCCCATATGTCATACACTTCATCTCACATACATCCCATCACATAATTTCATCCACCAATATGTTTCCACTCACTTGACATCTTTCCACCGTCCAACCACCACCAACACAATATTATTCTGCGTGAGATCAAAGCAAGGAAGCATGTGGAGGAGGCACACCCAGGATGGACACCAGGGGTGGGCGCCCGCCCTGTCCCCTGCTCAGCCTATAAAAGGCCACCTCCAGCTCCCCTTCTCTTCACACAAACACTTCAGAAAACCACACAAATCTCAGTTTCCCGAGAGGGAGCTTTTGTAGTGAAGAGAAGAGAGTAGAGAGAAAGAGGAGAGTGGAAGGGAAGGTTGGAGTTCTTTTGAGAGAGTGATTGTCACCTAGCAACTAGTGATCCCGTTGTCTAAGCAAAAGTTGTTTAGGGGGGCTCTACCAAAATAAAAACTTGTCTTGAACGATTAACCCCTGAACTACTGACACTCCGGACAGCTCACCACTAACATTTTATCTCACATTTTCCACCAGTTGTGTTTTTGCCAACTTTTGTTTGCAGGATGTTTAAGAAGGTGAAGAATGCAGGGACGGCTCTCAAGAACATTGGTACAAGGAGTTCCGCCCGACACTCCTCACAGCCATCAGAGATGAGCGTCGACCCGACACCCACACAAGCTCCATCATCTTCATCAGGTCAGCAAGTTAAGGTCCTTCTCAAGATAGGAGACCTTGGACTGAAGACCCGAAGAGAGAAGGAAGTCTATCAGCAATTGAAGAACAAAGATTTCATTCACACCCCTACTATCAATCCAATCCTACTACGAGAACGCACTTGGTATGGAGCTGACCCTGGACCAGAAGAAGCAGCGCACCTGCATTATTGCGATTACAACCCTCGAGTCCTTCGAGACCCATGGGCTCGTCATGCGCAACCACAAGAGCCAACAGAGGAGACATGGCCGGAGAGCCAAGATCACCAGTGGACAAACCCGCCTTTTCATACGGGCAGGTACTCCACCTTTTCCATACGGAGCTTCAGGATCCAGACCTCCGCCCCAATTTGATGCAGGACGATACTCCGACGCCTCCTACGCCTTCACGAATGACTACTATCAACAGGCCGGTGCTTTCTTCACTCGTACCGACAACACCCTCCTCAACATCTAGAACACGCAAGCAGAACATGAAAGACTCCTGGAAGAACAACAAAAATGGAACCAGGACCATGCCGCTGCAGTAGAAGAGCTAAGACAAGATACAACAACAATGAACGACAACATCACAACCATGATGCTGTTCTGGAACATCGGGTAAGACCGACGTCAACATCCAGCTTGGGGGAGTTCCTCCCTAAATTTATCAAGTAAGTTTTTATTTTTTCTTCTTATTTATTCTATTCTGTCTTAGTATTTAATTTATCTTAAAAGGAAAAACTTAGAAAACCAAATAAATATTTTCTTGCTTTAATTTACTGCATTTTAATAAACATGAAAACAAAATAAAAAGAGTCTGTAGATAGGTGTGCTTTATTTTTCTGTTAAGTTTAATCTCTAGAAAAAATAAAAAGACCAAAAAGATGCATGATGGAAATGATGAATAGCTGCTCTGTTTGCTTACTTACAAGTACCTAGCTTTTATATTAGAGTTCTTACAAGAATTACTAAAACTAAAATTACTATCTTTGAGAAGCATAAAACTAAAGTCTAGGTAAGAGAAAGGCATGATATAAAGTTGAGCTGCTGTTTATCTTGTTCCTACTACACTAAGTTCTAGAGATTTATTTTGAAAACTTACAAGTCACATGATGAGTTCCTAGCATAACAAAACTACCTACCACAGCCATACTTGCTATAACATCTTTTACTATATTTACATTGAGTTTGATCGAGCTGTGTTGACCCTTAGGAGCTTTTCATGTGGTTAAATTAAGATATTCACTTGCACACATCTACCATAGCATTCATCACCAATCATTAAAATTGCTAAAAATATTGTCACTCACTGTCCCGAATATTGTTATTCTCTCTCTCTAAAAAGATTCAATGCAGAAGAGGCATGAGTTATGCAAAAATATACGAGGAAATAAAAAGGGGCAAAGTGCCCGGAACCTCGGAAAAGAAAGAAAAAGAGTGAATTAGGGGTACAAAGATGCCCACTTGAGCGGAAAAAATGGACAAGTGTCCGAAGTAGAATTAGGGGTACAAAGATGCCCACTTGAGCGGAAAAAATGAACAAGTGTCCGACAGTAGAATTAGGGGTATCTACTACCCACCTGAAAAAAAAAGAAGAAAAGAAAAGAAAAAGATAGCCCATGTTCTCCCAAATCAAAGATCAAAAAGGAGGAGAGATAGCAATATGAGGAGCAATGAGAAGTAAATTTTATTATCACTTATGCATTTTCATCATCACAATCATTTACTCCACCACACATGCACATCTTGATTTAATTATATGCTGAGTTCCTTTGGATCCATGGCTCGATTAGACAACATATGTATGAGCTGTTTTTTTGACTCCTATGAGCTCCACTTAAATATTCTATTAGCTATAGGCAAGTGATATCATGGTAAGGATCCACAAATACCACATATAGAGAGAGACTTGAGAGAATCATTGCCGGGAACTCTGAGTTTTATTTTAAAAACTTATGAAAAACTCTGGAACAAAGGTGAAGTATAGACAGGAGGGATAGTGCTTGACTTAACTATTTTGTCTTTCGATTACTTAAGACTTAAGTGCAGGTACTAAACTTCATAACACTTCACTTTAATCTGGAAGAATTTTTATGTAAAAGCATGTGTGCCTGTCAGGAAAGAAAACATCGAAGCAACTCCTGATCCGTCTGAGTTTAGCTGTTTGCTCAGGGACGAGCAAAGGGTAAGCTTGGGGGAGTTTGTTGACGGTCCTTAAGTACTAAAATTAATAATCAAATAAACATGAAAAAGGATCAATATAAAACAAACATCTAGAATTAGGGTTTTATCTGACAGAATTCCACGAGTTTTGGTGTTTATCTATTTCTGCAGGGGTTTATCAGAGAATATGGAGAGAAGGCCCACATGTCATGTTTACAACGAGATAATTACGTGCCGCGCAATTTTCCTCCATCTAGAAGGATCTAGAAGCCACGGGAACGAACGGGAGGCGATTCGGGCTCGGGGGCAGGGCGCCCGCCCAGGGTTGGAGGCCAAACAGGACTCTGCTTTGGGACAACGCTCCACCGACCTAAAGGATCAATCTAAACCATACAATCTATGTCGGTTTGATCCAATGGCTCACGTTCACTTGAGGGGACTATAAAACCAGACCCCCTGTCCCCTGGAGGAGGAGAGGAGAAATCATTATTCAGAGGTAGCCATCAAAGTTAGGGTTTAGAGCTTCTCTCCCACAGAGAATTAGAATTAGCTACTCCCTAATCCTTCAAGTTTAGAGGTTGATTAGATAGCAATTAGAGAAGTAGAGCACTACGCTCTGGATTCGGATCTTCGGTAATAAAGATTGGTATTATTCATATCTTTCTCTAATTCTTTGTTCTAATTGCATTATGTCTCTAATTATTATGTTCTTAGTTTGTTCTAGTTCTATATTTGATATAGTTCTAATTGATAATGAGTTTATGTATAAGTTTGCAAAACGCTTAGATCTTGACGCGAGGGAGTTAGGTGATAGATCACATGTGAGCGTGGTGCTTAGATGTTATTTATCTGCAAATGTATCCTATTGGCCGAGTCGTGTGGTAGTTCGCGATAGTGACAGCTTCGTTGATTCTTATATAGTCCACCCTCCGTTGATAGGACAGGCAGAACCGGTATTGTGGAGTAAGTCATGCGATGCTCTGATTTACTTTATCAATGTTCCTTATACATGAATGAAGAGTCTTTTATGCTATATATGATCTTGTAGATAACTAGAGTAGATTATGACTTAGTAGTTAGTAGATAACTTAGAATCCATTCTCTAGCTAATCCGACATCACCTACATATATGAGGAGTAGTCTATTTTCTAATCGATGTGTCATCTACCCATGAACTTATACTTTATTATCGTTATATTTATGGTTTACCCCCTGCTAAAGTAAGTGACTGTGTGACGAGTTTCTCATTAGTAATCATGTTCTTGCAAGTTTATCTCTAGTCTATGCCTTGATAGATTTTGCCCCCTTTTATTTTAATTTCATTTCCTTAGATCCCTTGAGCAAAATTATAAATAACGATACCTGGAATACTTATCCTAGTGAAATTCTACAATGAGGTATTTTATCTGTGCGCTTGCGGATAGAATAGATTATTTTCTAGAGAGCCTTTACATTTATAAATACCTTTGTACACTCTGGCGCCATGCTAGGGATGACAACCTAGTATCTAAGTGGTGTTATCTAGTGTCAACATCTGCTTACTGTATATCATGCATTGTCTATTGCACTTCTACGTGTTCATACACTTGCATCTTGCATCTCATTTAGGTACGCTAGATGAACCATGTGAAGGACATGATAGTGGACCCATTGGAATGATGGAAGGACTACACAAGTGTTGCGAACTTGGATGTCGTCAAGATGGCACTAGCTAACTTAACCGACTTGTTTCAGATTCCAGCCAAGCCCCGGAGCATTCTAAGTCTCCAACCTTCTCTTTTTATAAAAGCACAAGAGTATAACTTTATATGATGCATTAGGTGATAGGAGTTGAATAAAACCGTTGGTGCATATATTCCTACCTTGTCCACTATATGAAACTACCTGAACCCTTACTAGTATAAGGAAGACGTTCTATGCTTAGCTCGGTAGAAGCCAGGTGATTTCCTGTCACCTACGAGAGATAGGTGGATACTTGATCACGGTTGGCTATATTTGCTATCGTGGAAATGACCATGTGCTAATAATGAATTTGAGACCGGGCGGGATGATGATAGTGAAGCAACAAGGCATGGAGGTCTTGGGTGTGAATCTATCCCCGTCTTTGTCATTTCAGGACTGATACGCTGTACGTCCTCTCTAACATCCCTGATGTTACGGTTACTAAAACTGGACCATGTCATCATAAGCATTGCATAGCATATTGGTTAAGCACAACTTGATGCACCAACTTAAAACAAGTTTACTTTGGTTGCTTGTGCTTAGGGAATTAAAGTGTGCTTACATTGTGCAATGATGTTAGCGTGATTGTGAAATCCCTGGTGTTGGAAGGTTTCCGAGAAGATGGGGGGGAAACCCTGATTTTAAAACCCTAGTTTTGCCTCCATTTGTACAATTTAAAAACCAAGCAAAATTTGAGGTTGAGTTCAAAAGCAAAGTTGTAGATCTTCTCAAGATGTACATCTTTGGTGTTTTGAGTTTTTGAAGTTTCAATACAAAATTCAAAGTAATTTTGAAAATACAAATTTCCAAAAACTGTCCCCTTTTCCAATTTCAAATTTGTTTGGAATCTTAAAAAGTGGCCAACATGAAAGTTGTAGAGCTCAACAGGTTGAACAACTTTTACATTGGGAATTTTTCAAGTTAATGAGAAAAATCAAAAGTAATTTTTGAAATTCTAATCCGCCCCAATTCAAATTGGAATTTTCCCCAAATTGGGATTTTGAAATTCAAACTGTTTTGCCAAATTCACACTCTTCCATTCAGAATCAGCTCTGGGCATTGAAAGATGTTTTGTAGCTTTTAAAATTCTGAACAACTTTGTTTTGGTGGAAATTTGACTTCAGTTCAAATTTTGGTGAATTTTGCAAAAAAAACAAAAAGGAGGGGATAGGGACAGCTACAGTGATCCGATGAGGATCACGAGCTCTGTCCAGCGCGGCCGCAGGGCGGGCAGGCGCCGCCTTCGAGCGCGCCGCCACGCACCTGGCCACGTAGCTGCTCGCCTGCTGGTGGTCGCAGTGAAGTGGACGAGCCGCTGGCATCCTCTCAACGCCGACGACCTTGCTGTGCCTGCGAAATTCGCCTCACTCGCTCCCTTTCCAAGCCACATGAGCACACCGCAGCTCTGCCGAGACCCTACCAACTGTTTGCGCCCCTTCTCGCAAGCTCTAACCCCTTGTAGCCCTCAACCAAACCGTTCTTCTCCAATCCCGGCCGAAACGCCGCCGTGGACACCTCACCGCGGCCAGACCTGCTCCGAGCCTCTCTACCGCCGCCGTTTGCTTCGCCGAAGTCGCGGTGAGCCACTGATGCTTATGCGCTTTTCGGTTCGCGTTCTACTCGCTCGTAGCGGGCGGCGCTTGTACGGCCGAGGTAGTCGTCCGCCGTGCCCGTTGCCATGGGGGCTAGGCTAAGAGAGAGCGAGTGCTAAGGGGTCCAGAGGTGCGCAGTGAAGCGAAGAACACGACCAGCGAGTCGCAAGGGTCGGAGGTAGGGCTGTTGGCCCGGTCGCGCCATTGATTCGGTCGATCGGAGCTTGAAGACGAAGCTGACAGCGGGGGCCCGCTGTCAGCGACACCGTGAGTAGGAGAGTTGGCGCGCGCAGCGCGCGTATGGGCCGAGCGTGCGTGGGCCAGCCGGCGGGCCGAGTTCCTGGGCCGCTCGCGGCACAATGACTTTTTCTTTTTCCTTTTGTGCAAAAATTTGATTTATGTTTGATTATGTATAGAAAAAGTTGTGCAGATTCAAAAATGATGAAAATTTTTGTGTAGGCTCTATAAAATGCGTAGAACACATGAAAAATACTAGATTCTATTTTCTGGTAGCTTACATGTGTATAAAATTTGCATCTTTAATTAGTAAATAAAATTTCCATGAATTTTAATAATTTATGGATATATCCAAAAATCACCAAAATATGTGGGATGCCACTGAATATTATTCCCTAGCCTCACACAAAATTTGGTGGCATTTGGATAATATTTGAATAAAATATTATTATACCCTTAATTAGTAATGTATTAATAATTCCAAAATAATTAATTAATGATTAGCTTAATCTCTCAAATTAGGGTTTGAGTGCTTTTGGGAGTGTGTGATGACCTGAGGTCATTATCCTTAATGACCTTTGGCATTTAATTATTGTTTGATGTTAATACTTAATTACTGTCATTAATAATTAATTAAGAATTAATTAAGGTAAAAATGCTTAGTAGTCAGTTAATTAAGAATAATTATGAATTAAGAGAAATCTTAATTTCTTGACGCAAATTCTTGGGTAAAAACACTAAAATGGTAAATAACTTGAATTACTGTTTAACCTGTCCTTGCACCGAGAAGGAAAGATGTAATCAACTCGGTCCTTCTTAAATATTTGTCATACGCATATCATGAGCATCCATCATTTTGCGTATAGTGCACGTGACCGAAGGAGCGACCGTTGAACCGAACCCTGAGGTCGGTGTTCCGTTCGAGGAAGTAGGATCCGAGACTTGGGAAGTCTCCGAGGAACGCACTCAGCTCCGCAACCAAGGCAAGCCCCGGATGCATTAACCCCTCCTTGAATGTTTTAAATCTTTTATCACTCATGAATTGAAAATGTTGCATTAGGTAGTTGAGAATTGGGTTAACCTACTTGTTGCATTTACTACCTTGATATTTGTTATCTTGTCCTTGGCACCTGTTTTATTTTAAAATTGCGTAGTGATGCTTAGCCCTGCTACTAGATAGGTTTTCAAACAAGAAAGTTTGAAGGGTTGTTGTGGAAAACTCTTATGGTCAATGATGTTTCAACTTGAGACCGATCGGTGGACTTGCTTTAAGAATGGAGTCTTAAAGTAGTGTCTCCAACTGTGTCGATTAAGGACCGTTCTGTTGATGGCCTGCTAGGTTGAGAATTTATAGTACTAGCCACTTGCCCTCGGTAAGCCCGGTCTTGTGATCCCTCGACGCGAACGGCTACTCGCGCACTGGGCGTGGAGCGATGGCAAGAGTAGCGTGTACCCTCCTGGCAAATGGGCGGGATGGTGGGGTACTGTGCTCTCGGGTGCCGCGAACTCGGTCAAATCTAGGGAGAGCTAGATTTGGGTTGACATATGCAAGATTTGGTTCTACATATGTCTGGTGGTTAGGAACTACAGCTGGATTGCTAAGCGATTCGAATCGTCGTTGCTCCCCGATTGGGAGACTCAATTCCTTCGACCCTCATCGTAGATAAATATGCAACTAAGCTATAAAATGAAAAAGGGGGAAATGTCTCATGAGGTTCGGATCCCAATTCCAGGACTCAGGGTGACATGAAGCTATGGCTGTTGGATGAATAATACTTTAATTAAGGACTAAGAACTTACAAACTTGTCTGTGAGAAGCAACTAGATAGACTGTCCTCAAACTCCTCGGCCTCTTGAGGAGAGGAATTCGTGGGTAAAACTTGAAAGTAAGGATGCACTATTAGTAAGCCTTTCAGCAAAACAATTTGGCTCCTTGCTCAACTATCCCTTGTCTACCCTAAGCCTGCATTCCTAAGTTCTCCTCTTTTTCTGTCGGGTAAGCCTTGTTGAGTACTCCTGTACTCAGGGTTTTTTAACCCCTGTTGCAGGTGAAGCTCAGGAGCCGAATTGTTTCGGACCTTGTTGTGTGACCATCGTCGAAGTTGACGATGAGGAGGAGTAAGCGTGACCCATGGGTAGGGTCTGTAAATTTGTAATCTGTGTACTATGGTTTAAGTTGCTCCGCTGGACCTGGCTTGTAATAACACTTTACTACTTGGAAGAACTACTTTTGTAAATTAAGTTATTTAACGCTTCCGTTGTTTTACTCCGAAATGCTATTTTGGTTACATTTCGTTGTTGATACTACAATGTCTTTGCAACGAATGATCCTGGTGTTAAGGTGGCCACTCGCTATCCTGTAAGGGCGAGAAGAAGAAGTTCTCATCAATTGGCCATCATCGGTGGTCAGAACGAGCTTGGTTGATATGCCACAGGTAGTAGTGAGATGGGCATCCTGGGGTGCTCATCGGGCTTCTAGAGTGGAAGGATTCCCGGCATCATCGTTAGAGGTCCTTAGGACAATGACAGGTGTCGGCGGGCCCAACCACTTAGGAGGTTCTGCCACAGCTGGTATCGGAGCATTCGTTGCTAAGATGACTGCTGTATCCTTTGAAAAACTTCAAACTTATTTGGATCCAATATTATAAGTTTGCCTATTTTGAGTCCAAGTGCTTTAGTTCTACCTTACCCTTGTCTGTAGGTTTTATTAGAATTTTCGGGTCATGTGGAGGAGCAACTTAACGTATAGCCCTATGTTGTAAAAGTTTAAGTGTTATAGTTATGAATTTATTTTGCGAATCGTAAGTACGTGCATGCATCATGATGTGTCACTTGGTTAATTACCTTCCTCTTTACTCAGGTTGGCTTGTACAGAATCAATCCCATTCTTGATGGCCTTTGAGGTTTCCCTTACTAATCCAAACTTATCCTCTACAGGATGGGTCGTTGGAAGCAGACTCCTCGCAAGAGAACCGGTCCTAAAGGGGTGCCTCGACACCAGTTGGCCCCGAGAAATGATCAAGCTAGGAGTAGCCGCTCCCCATCTCAGCAGGATACGGAAAGGTTGTCAGCGGAGTTGGCCGAAGTAACAAGAGAGAGGATGTATAACGTTATAGAGATTGTTGAACTCAAGGCTCAGTTAACAAATCAAAGACAAGCCACCGAGAATTGCGAGGCGATGCTATCCCGCATGGTGGAAGAAAGAAATGCAGCTATTGCTCAGGAAGAGGAGGCCAAGAGCACACATATGCACGAGCTGACCAGAATGAAGGCCAAGTTAACCAAAAGCAAGTACACTGAAAATCTGTAAATGAAGATGGTGGCCACTGTTACTGCACAGAGGGACGTCGCATCGCAGCAGGAGGATCAGCTGCAGCTGGAGATGCTCGAGTTGGCGCATCATCTGGACACCATCAACATGGCGATGCAATACTGCGATATTACATTCGACGTATACCATCAGCTTCATCCACCTGCGGGAGAAGGGGAGATGGACACTGACGGAGAGTTGGCAGATGATGGAGAGCCCGACCAAGAACCCAGCGATGAGAAGGAATCCGACTTCGACAGAGATAACCCGGGGGATGACCATGGCGATAACAACGACGACCCGGGCTACGGCTCTGACCACACCCACTAGTTCGGTAAGGTTGCGGGCGATGTCGTTATAGGGTTCCTAGTCTACCGTAATTGGGTCGGGTCTGTAGTGAAGTGTTTTTCTTTAAGTTTGACAAGCTGTTCTCGTTTGTTTTCAGTGTGCTGAACTGTTGTATGATAAACAAGTTGGAGTATGTAAAATATATTTCTAAGTTATGGGTTCCAAGTGGTAATGAGTACATATAATTTTCGTAGCAGATGCCGATGCACAGCATAACGGGGAGGGAGAAACTCGTTGCGTGGATTTCATGGAAATGAGGCCACCAGTGTTTACCAAGGCTGATGAGCCTTTAGAGGTTGACGACTGGCTCCGGACAATGGAGCATACATTTAGCCTGATCCGCTGTTCAGAGACTCAAAAGCCCCTATTTGCAGCACAACAACTTCGGGGAGCTACGGGGGCCTGGTGGGAAAATTTCCTTGCTATCCAAAATCTAGAACACCAGGTCACCTAGGCGGAATTCAAGGATGCGTTTCGCGCCCATTATATTCCAGAAGGGCTTATGGCCATGAAAGCGGAAGAATTCCTCGCCTTACAGCAAGGCGACAAAAGTGTGATGGAATACGTGGCCAAATTCAATCACCTTTCTCAGTATGCCACGGAACACATGAATACTGATTGGAAGAAGAAGGCCTGTTTTATGTGTGGTCTCAATACAAAGCTTCAAACTATGATGACCACATGCCAGAATGCCACGTACTACGAGGCAGTTAATACTGCCATCGCCTCGGAAGAAAAGAACAGAAAACATAAAGAAGCAAAGAAGAAGGCCACTTCTTCCTCCTTTTGTGGTCACGGTCAAAAGCGCTAGAGGATCATTTATCACCCACAGGGCCACGGACGCTTTCCAGCGCCGCCACCTTTTCATGGTCCCTTTCCTCCTCCATAGTATAGACCCGGGCAGCAGGTCTATCCTCGACCTACTGCCATCACCACTGCACCACGCCAGCCGAACGCCCCAGGTGTTCGTCCTACTGCTCCGCCAAACCACAATTATCCTTGCTATAATCATGGTAAGCCCGAGCATTTCTCTAAAGAATGCCCCTACCCTCGACAAAATAACCCCACTTTCCAAAGGGCACCCACTGGCCAACCCCAACCGAGCCAGTTTAAAAATGGGGCTCAAAAAGGACAGAATGCACAAAGGGGTAAACCTGTAAAGAAGGTGGGACAAGTTTTTTATACAGAGGTGGAAACAATACCAGAAGGAGAGCCAGTAATGATGGGTAGGTTCCCTGTTGCTAAACATCCTGCCTTAATGTTTTTTGATTCTGGTGCATCTCATACTTTCTTCAATCGCACCTTTGTGATGAAGCATGGCATACCCATCGGGGAAACAAAGGATCATTTCTATATACAGTCGCCAGGAGGATGAATGAGTTCTAAGGAAATGGTTTACCAGATACCCATCGAATTTGGTGGGCATAGTTTTTCCACTAGTATGATTGTCCTTAAATATCAAGATATTGATGTCATACTAGGCATGAACTGGATGGCACAACGAGGGGTTGTGCTAGACACCTTGCATCGAACCATTAAGATGCCATTGCCCAATGAAAATTCTTACCTTCTAATCTAATTATCCACACTAAAACGGGCAATTGAACGAGTTCATGCCACTATTGTGACTGAAGTTGAAAATATCCCGGTAGTTTGGGATTTTCCGGATGTGTTTCCTGAGGACCTACCAGGTCTGCCACCAGACCGGGATGTTGAATTCAGCATAGAATCGAAACGAGGGACAGCCCTAGTATCTCGAAAAGCCTATAGAATGGCACCGAAAGAACTGGCAGAATTGAAAACCCAATTACAAGAGTTGTTGCAGAAAGGTTTTATTTAGCCTAGTTCATCTCCATGGGGTTGCCCAGCCTTATTTGTGAAAAAGAAAGATCAAACACTAGGACTATGTGTCGATTATCGTCCCTTAAATGAGGTGATGATTAAAAACAAGTACCCATTGCCCCGTATTGACTTGCTATTTGACCAGTTAGCCGGGGCTAAAGTATTCTCAAAGATTGATTTGAGATCGGGGTACCACCAAATCAAAATCAAGCTGGAAGATGTACCCAAGACGGCTTTTACAACCCGTAATGGGTTGTATGAATACTTGGTGATGTCCTTTGGGTTAACCAATGTGCCAGCACATTTCATGTACTTGATGAACTCTGTCTTCATGCCAAAGCTGGACAAATTCGTGGTCATCTTCATTGATGACATTTTGATCTACTCCAAAACAAAGAAAGAACATGCTGAACATCTGAGGATTGTGTGGACCCGTCTCAAAGATCATCAGCTATATGCTAAGTTCAGCAAGTGTGAGTTCTGGCTAGGCAAGGTCCATTTCCTGGGTCATGTATTATCAGCGGAGGGAGTCGCTGTAGACCCAGGCAAAGTAGAACATGTTTTGAATTGGAAGCCCCCGACTACGGTGCATGAGGTCCGTAGCTTTTTGGGGATGGCGGGATATGACCGCCGCTTCATTCCGGACTTTTCAAGAGTCGCTACGCCAATTACGACCTTGCTCAAGAATCAAACAAAATTTGTTTGGTCGTCTGAATGTGAGCAGGCCTTCCAAACTCTGAAAAGGTTATTAACAACTGCACCTGTGTTAGCCTAGCCGGATATTGAGAAGCCCTTTGATGTGTATTGTGACGCATCAGGAATAGGGATAGGCTATGTGCTAATGCAAGAGGGTCGAGTAATTGCATAAGGCTCCAGGTAGCTTAAGACACACGAGGAGAATTACCCGACCCATGATCTTGAGCTAGCAGCCGTAGTGCATGCCTTGAAGATCTAGCGCCACTATCTGTTGGGAAACACTTGTCACGTATACACAGATCATAAGAGCTTGAAGTATATTTTCACTCAAGCTGAACTTATTATGCACCAGCGAAGGTGGCTAAAATTGATTAAAGATCATGATCTGGAGGTGCATTATCACCCTGGCAAGGCGAATGTAGTAGCTGATGCCCTTAGTCGTAAGGCTCACTGTAATTGCTTAACTGTGATGCCTAAAGAAATAACTTTGTGCCAAGAGCTGGAGAACTTGGGAATAGAAATGTTTTCCCAAGGAAGCCTTGCCAATCTAAAGATTTATTTCAATCTTGAAGCTCAAATCATAGCGGCATAAAAAGAAGACAAAGGCATGAATATCTTAAAGAGAAAATTTCTAATAGAGCACCCACAGACTTTAAGGTGGATGATGCAGTGGTAATCTGGTTCAAAAACCGGATAGTAGTTCCAAAGGTACCTGAGCTACGTGAGCAAATCCTAGATGAAGCCCATACCACTAGATATTCTATTAATCCACGGAGCAATAAAATGTATCAGGACCTGAAACAGAGGTTTTGGTGGACAAAAATGAAGATAGAAATAGCCCACTATGTGGCCCAATGCGACACATGCCGAAAAGTCAAAGCTATTCATCTCAAATCTGCTGGAGAGTTGCAACCATTGCCTATTCCAGTATGGAAATGGGATGATATTAGCATGGATTTCATAGTGGGATTGCCCAAGACGGCAAAAGGCTTTGATTCTATTTGGGTCATTTTGGATCGTCTTACCAAAACGACACACTTCTTACCTGTAAAGATATTATATCCTGCTTCCACCTATGCCAAAATATATTTTGATCGTATACTAAGTCTGCATGGGGTGCCAAAGACCATAGTGTCAGATAGAGGCACACAATTTGTCTCCCAGTTTTGGAAATGCTTACATAAATCTTTGGGCACCAAGTTTTTGTACAGTACAGCCTACCACCCTCAAACAAGTGGGCAGACTGAAAGGGTGAATCAAACACTAGAAGATCTATTGAGGTCATGTGCCCTAAATTTTCTAGACAAGTGGCATGACTGCTTGCCTCTAGCAGAATTTTCCTACAACAATAGCTACCAAGAAAGTATTAAGATGGCTCCATTCGAGGCACTATATGGCTGTCGATGTCGGACTCCACTACACTAGTCTGAACCCGGTGAAAGATGGTTCTTTGGGGTTGACTTAGTGAAGGAAACAGAGAACAAAGGTAGACAAATTCAAAATAACTTGAAGATTGCCCAATCCCGAAAGAAGAGCTATCCCGATAGAAGACGTCGACCCTTAAGATTTGCCAAGGGTGACCATGTGTATCTGAAAGTATCCCCAATCAAAGGAGTGAATCGTTTCAGGGTTAAAGGCAAGCTAGAACCTCGTTACATTGGTCCATTTCCAATCATTGACTGGTGTGGACAGGTAGCTTACCGCCTTAAATTGCCCGAACGATTCTCCGGGGTACACAATGTATTTCATGTATCTCAACTGAAAAAGTGTCTTCGAGTACCAGACCAGGCTCAAGATATTGAAGATGTGGAACTTGAACCGGATCTGACTTATGCGGAATATCCTATCGAGTATTAGACAAAAGGAATAGAGTTACTTGAAGGACAACTACCAAATGGTACAAGGTGCAATGGAGCCAGCACTCTAAAGAGGAAGCCACATGGGAATCTTAGGATTATCTAATGGAGAACTTTCCTGAGTTTCATGCTTCTCTTACACATAACATCCAATAAAAAGAAGTGTAATCTAGGAGGGCAAAAGGGTAGCCAAAACCATGTACTTAATGTACATATATGTTTATAATGAAGTATTCTTCCCCAACCTCTTGTCTTATGAAAAGGTTAATAATAAATTAACTTGACAAATTTCCTTTTCCATTACTCACCCTAAGGCTTAAAATCTCGGGGACGAGATTTCTTTAAGGGGGAAGGGCTGTAACATCCCTGATGTTACGGTTACTAAAACTGGACCATGTCATCATAAGTATTGCATAGCATATTGGTTAAGCACAACTTGATGCACCAGCTTAAAACAAGTTTACTTTGATTGCTTGTGCTTAGGGAATTAAAGTGTGCTTACATTGTGCAATGATGTTAGCGTGATTGTGAAATCCCTGGTGTTGGAAGCTTTCCGAGAAGATGGGGGGAACCCTGATTTTAAAACCCTAGTTTTGCCCCCTTTTGTTCAATTTAAAAACCAAGCAAATTTTGAGGTTGAGTTCAAAAGCAAAGTTGTAGATGTTCTCAAGATGTACAGCTTTGGTGTTTTGAGTTTTTGAAGTTTCAATACAAAATTCAAAGTAATTTTGAAAATACAGATTTCCAGAAACTGTCCCCTTTTCCAATTTGAATCCCTAATTCAACATTTGTTTGGAATCTTGAAAAGTGGCCAACATGAAAGTTGTAGAGCTCAACAAGTTGAACAACTTTTATGTTCGGAATTTTTCAATTTGTTGAGAAAAATCAAAGTAATTTTGGAAATTCTAATCTGCCCCAATTCAAATTGGAATTTTCCTCAAATTGGGATTTTGAAATTCAAACTGTTTTGCCCAATTCACACTCTTCCATTCAGAATCAGGTCTGGGCACTGAAAGATGTTTTGTAGCTTTTAAAATTCTGAACAACTTTTGTTTTGGTGGAAATTTGACTTCAGTTCAAATTTTGGGTGAATTTTGCAAAAAAACAGAAAGGAGGGGATAGGGACGGCTACAGTGATCCGATGAGGATCACGAGCTCTGTCCAGCGCGGCCGCAGGGCGGGCTGGCGCCGCCTTCGCGCGTGCCGCAACGCACCTGGCCACGCAGCTGCTCGCCTGCTGGCGGTCGCAGTGAAGTGGACGAGCCGCTGACATCCTCATCCACTTCTCCCCGTGGTTAACACCCTGTCGCGACCCTCTTTTTCTCTTCTTGCTCAACGCCGACGACCTTGCTGCGCCTACGAAATTCGCCTCACTCGCTCCCTTTCCAAGCCACCCGAGCACACCAACAGCTCCGCCAAGACCCTAGCAACCGTTTGTGCCCCCTCTAGCAAGCTCTAACCCCATGTAGCCCTCAACCGAACCGTTCTTCTCCAATCCCGGCCGAAACGCCGCCGTGGACACCTCACCGCGGCCAGACCTACTCCGAGCCTCTCTACCGCCGCCGTTTGCTTCGCTAAAGTCGCGGTGAGCCACTGATGCTTATGCGCTTTTTGGTTCGCGTTCTACTCGCTCGTAGCGGCCGGCGCTTGTACGGCCGAGGTGGCCGTCCGCCGTGCCCGTGGCCGGAGGTAGCGCTATTGGCCCGGTCGCGCCATTGATTCGGCCGGCCGGAGCTTGAAGACGAAGCTGACAGCGGGGGCCCGTTGTCAGCGACGCCGTGAGTAGGAGAGTTGGCGCACGTAGCACGCGTATGGGCCGAGCGTGCGTGGGCCGGCCGGCGGGCCGAGTTCCTAGGCCGCTCGCAGCACAGTGACTTTTTCTTTTTCCTTTTGTGCAAAAATTTGATTTATGTTTGATTGTGTATAGAAAAAGTTGTGCAGATTCAAAAATCATGAAAATTTTTGTGTAGGCTCTATAAAATGAGTAGAACACAGGAAAAATACTAGATTCAATTTTCTGTTAGGTTACATGTATATAAAAATTGCATCCTTTAATTAGTAAACAAAACTTCCATGAATTTTAATAATTTATGGATATATCCAAAAATCACCAAAATTTTTGGGATGCCACTGAATATTATTCCCTGGCTTCACACAAAATTTGGTGGCATTTGGATAACATTTCAATAAAATATTATTATACCCTTAAATACTAATTTAGTAATAATTCCCAAATAATTAAGTAATGATTAGCTTAATCTCTCAAATTAGGGTTTGAGTGCTTTTGGGATTGTGTTATGACCTGAGGTCATTATCCTTAATGACCTTTGGCATTTAATTATTGTTTGATGTTAATACTTAATTACTGTCATTAATACTTCATTAAGGTAAAAATGCTTAGTAGTCAGTTAATTAAGAATAATTATGAACTAAGAGAAATCTTAATTTCTTGATGCAACCTCTTGGGTAAAAACACGAAAATGATAACAACTTGAATTACATTTTAACCTGTCCTTGCACCGAGAAGGAAAGATGTACTCAACTCGGTCCTTCTCAAATATTTGTCATACGCATATCACGAGCATCCATCATTTTGCGTATAGTGCACGTGACCGAAGGAGCGACCGTTGAACCGAACCCCGAGGTCGGTGTTCCGTTCGAGGAAGTAGGATCCGAGACTTGGGAAGTCTCCGAGGAACCCACTCAGCTCCGCAACCAAGGCAAGCCCCGGATGCATTAACCCCTCCTTGAATGTTTTAAATCTTTTATCACTTATGAATTGAAAATGCTGCATTAGGTAGTTGAGAATTGGGTTAACCTACTTGTTGCATTTACTACTTTGGTATTTGTTATCTTGTCCTTGGCACCTGTTTTATTTTAAAATTGTGCAGTGATGCTTAGCCCTGCTACTAGATAGGTTTTCAAACAAGAAAGTTTGAAGGGTTGTTGTGGAATACTCATATGGTCAATGATGTTTCAACTTGAGACCGGTCGGTGGACTTGCTTTAAGAATGGAGTCTTAAAGTAGTGTCTCCAGCTGTGTCGATTAAGGACCGTTCCGTTGATGGCCTGCTGGGTTGAGAATTTATAGTACTAGGCACTTGCCCTCGGTAAGCCCGGTCTTGTGATCCCTCGACGTGAACGGCTACTCGCGCACTGGGCGTGGAGCGATGGCGAGAGTAGCGTGTACCCTCCTGGCCAATGGGCTGGACGGTGGGGTACTGTGCTCTCGGGTGCCGCGATCCCGGTCAAATCTGGGGAGAGCTAGATTTGGGTTGACATATGCAAGATTTGGTTCTACATATGTTGGGTGGTTAGGAACTCCAGCTGGATTGCTAAGAGATTCGAATCGTCGTTGCTCCCCGATTGGAAGACTCAATTCCTTGGACCCTCATCGTAGATAAATATGCAACTAAGCTGTAAAATTAAAAAGGGGGAATGTCTCATGAGGTTTGGATCCCAATTCCCGGACTTAGAGTGACATGAAGCTATGGTCGTTGGATGAATAATACTTTAATTAAGGACTAGAAACTTACAGACTTGTCTGTGAGAAGCAACTAGATAGACTATCCTCGAACTCCTCGGCCTCTTGAGGAGAGGAATTCGTGGGTAAAACTTGAAAGTAAGGATGCACTATTAGTAAGGTTTTCAGCAAAACAATTGGGCTCCTTGCTTAGCCACCCCTTGTCTACCTTAAGCCTGCATTCCTAAGTTCTCATCTTTTTCTGCCGGGTAAGCTTTGTTGAGTACTCCCATACTCAGGGTTTTATAACCCCTGTTGCATGTGAAGCTCAGGAGCCGACTTGTTTCGGACCCTGTTGTGTGACCGTCGTCGAAGTTGACGTTGAGAAGGAGTAAGCGCGACCCATGGGCAGGGTCTGTAAATTTGTAATCTGTGTACTATGGTTTAAGTTGCTCCGCTGGACCTGGCTTGTAATAACACTTTACTACTTCAAAGAACTACTTTTGTAAATTAAGTTATTTAACGCTTCCGCTGTTTTACTCCAAAATGCTATTTTGGTTACATTTCGTTGTTGATACTGCAATGTCTTCGCAACAAATGATCCTGGTGTTAAAGTGGCCACTCGCTATCCTGTAAGGGCGAGAAGAAGAAGTTCTCATCAATTGACCATCACCGGTGGTCAGAACGAGCTTGGTTGATACGCCATAGGTAGCAGTGAGATGGGCATCCTGGGGTGCTCATCGGGCTTCTAAAGTGGAAGGATCCCCGACATCACCATCAGAGGTCCTTAGGACAATGACAGGTGTCGGTGGGCCCAACCACTTAGGAGGTTCTGCCACATCCTCTCGTCATGTTGAACGGATGCCTAACATTTAGGTGGCCGGATAAGTCGTTCCGACCGCGAAGCCTACGAGTGCAACTCAGGCCGGATACCCCGTTCTGTTTGAGTGCGCACCCCGGTTGGTAGTAAGGATGTGCAGAGAGTCAATGGCGTAAGACCGAGGTGTCAGGTTAGAGTCTTGACCTTGGCAGATTGGTGGTCCTTGGGGGTGTGGCGCTGGAGGGACCCGCGAATTGGTCTGGAGTTATGCTAAAGGTGACCTATGGCTGCTCTAGCTAAGTACGCCTAGATGAGTGCTAGGAAAACCCCTCCAGCTGGATAGGAATCGATTCGAATCGCCGTCTCTCTCGGATAGTGAGAACTTGACTTGAGCAGCGGCAACGTAGATACACTAAATGAAACTTAACGGCTATGATGATGATGATGATGGCTACATGGTAAACTGGATATGGTTATTAATGTGATGCTTCTTAATCAAGTGGTTGCTATTGAATAGGTGCAAAATCTAGCTGTGGTAGCTTAATTGAACTTGATGCTAAATTATTGACTAAAAGGTTGAAAGTAAGGACTCATGATAGTAATGCTCTTTTTCGCAAGGTTATGCTATCCAACCAACTCCACCAAATAAGCCTTGCATATCCTTGAGAGTCTTTTATTTTTCTCTCCTGTCGGGTAAGTCTAGCTGAGTACATTCGAGTACTCAGGGTTTATCCCAGCATGTTGCAGGTGAAGTTTTCAGTCTGCTAAGGATGGTGGCTAACCACCGGTGGGCTCGGTGATTCTATATAGTGTTCTCGTCTACATCCTTTTGTCAGAGGATGTCACTTATGCTAGCAATGTATTTCGAACTTATGTTATTGTAATCGTTTGAAAGCTATGTTGTTTTCTAATTAATTTAGAAAATCCAAACTTGTACTATTATTTGTGAACTCTTTTGTAATATTATTTCCGCTGCAAATCTCTGTGTATGTGATGTGTATTTGCTTAATCATGCGATTTTGGTGTAATGTTGATTTACCGAGGTCCTTCGTGACACTCGCCAGACTACCGGGTTTATATAAGTGAGAGTATGCGCGTGTCAACGTGTTAAACGGGGACAGTCGTACTTGAACTTGTATAAATTGGGCGGTTCTGTCACACTGTGCACCAGTCAGTGGTACTGGTGCCTCCCTGGTTCCGACTATGTTGTTGAAGCTGACCATGTTCTAGCGCCAAATATGGTCCAAGGGTAAGAAACGTCAACTGGCCATGTAGCAGTGCTTTATCCCATGCTTCAACCACAAAAAATCAGTATCTATGTGGCAATATGGGCATGCAAACTTTCCTTTCGTGCTCCAACCAGACAACATAGCATATGCTGGGAAGTCATTAATTTTCCAAAGTAAAATAGCACATAAAATAAAGTTTTCCCTTGTTTGAGCATCCCATGTTCTAACACCCTTTTCCCAAAGCACCTTGAGCTCCAATATAAGAGGCCTCAAATATACGTCAATATCCATTCCAGGAGTTTTTGGACCAGGGATCAACATTGACATCATCCAGTTTGATTGTATCTGACACAACCAAGGAGGCAAATTGTAAGGTATTAGGACAACAGGCCATATGGAGTAGGTTGTACTTTGCATCCCAAAGGGGTTGAAGCCATCAGAAGCAAAACCCAGCCTAACATTACGAGCTTATTTTTCAAACCACCTATATTTGTTATCCACGTGCTTCCATGCCTTCGAGTCAGTAGGGTGACACATTTTCCGATCATTGACCCTCTCTTTCTTATGCTATTGCATGTCCTCCGATGTGCTCTTCGACATATACATTCTTTGTAGTCGAGGAATAAGAGAGAAGTAGTGTAGGATCTTGACCGGAAACCGTTTCTTGAAAGTAGTACCATCGGAGGTGTTCTCGACAACTTTCCACCTAGACTCCCCACATGTGGGGCATTCCTACAGATTTTCATTTTCCTAAAAAATAACACACAATCATTCTTGCAGGCGTGTATCTTGACATAGTCCAAGCCTAGATCTCGAACCACCTTTTGCACTTTATCCAAGGAGTCAGGGATACAATGGCCTTTAGGGAGAACTCTTGAGAACAATTTAAGTATGGCCTCCAAACATGTGTTACTAATACCATACATGCACTTTATCTAAAAAGTTGCACGATAAAAGAAGCCTTAGTTGCCTCTTTGCATCCTGGATACAATTCCTTCTTTGCCTCCTCTAATAATTTCAAAAATATCTCTGCACCCCTATTTGGTTTCTCATCATCTTGTCATTCTCCATGTATAGAGGCACTGATAATGTTTCTAATCAAAGTATTAGTGGCAGCAGGGTCATCGCTTATGTCTTCTTCATCGTCCTCTCCAAAATTAGGGGGTTCTGCTAAATCATCAGCAGTAGGTTGTGCATCTTCAGGTTCTGGTATAGCTGGATTCAGATCAGGATTGGCACTAGGATTGACACGTCCCTCATCTGACGAAGAAGTTTCTTGGCCTTCGAATTCATTGATGTAACAATCAGCAAATCCTTTAGAAACTAAATGAAGATGAATTTGAAACACATCACTCCATCTTGTCATGCATTGACATTGAGCACATGGGCACAGAAAAGATCCACCAGCTTGATTTGCTGATGTGCTAAAGGTTTCAACAAAAGTTCGGAATTTGTCCTTCCACTCCTCTGAATGTCGAGGCAAGCGCATCCAACTCCTATCTTTGTGTGACGACATTGAGCTGCATACAGATGCACCCAAGATCGATCATGATCTAGCATGAACTAGGGCATATGAGAGATGGAGACAACGTACATATTAGTGGCGGCGCAGAGATGTATATCGATGCTGAGGTACACCTTCAAAATTAGCTTTACTGATCCAGATCGACGACGAGGTGGCTTCGATTGGCGGCGCAAAGACATGCGTACCAGTGGTGGCCCTGAAAAATTATTTTTCAACAGATGTCGTTTCACCTCGCTCCTAAATTAACGCTAAAAATGTTTCATTCTTTTTTTAAATATCCTGTCGAAGGGACCTTTCAAAATAAAGTAGGAGGTCCAAGTTTAATGACAACACTCATTAGGTGAATCGGTTAGTGCACCAATCCATACAACTTGAGGTTTTGGGTTCAAAGCCTGGCCTGTGCAGGTGGTGATGTTTTTTATTTTTTTTGCTATTTGCCTGGTGAGAAGTTTTTCGAAATTTCCTAAACTAAACGAACTCGAGAAGTGAGAAGGTTTTGGGATCCAAGTCCTATCCATAAAATGGCTAGAGAACACAAGCCACCATCATAAGCTAACTGGGAGACAATGGCCCTATTTGGATCCCTGGGTTAGAGTTAGATTTCGCTATTTGAAGGTGAAATATCCCTAAAGCATCCAAACAGGAGGGTTAGAATAGGGTTAGATGCATCTAACCCACCTAAAAAAACTAACCCTTTCAAGGGATGATTATAAGGGTTAGATTTAGGTAGACACATCAAATCCACTTGCATGATGAATGAAACATGCTAATCTAACCCAATCTAACTCTTAAGCCAAACTCCACGAGAGTTAGAGTTAATTTAAGGTTAGATTAGAGTTAGAAAATAACTCTAACTCTAACCGAGTTAGAAGGATCCAAACACGGCCAATAAGAGACACAAGCCACCAGCATAAGCTAAGTGAAGTTTTACACAATAAGAGACACAAAAGCTAACTGGGAGCATGAAGTTTTTGGAGATCCAACTCCTGAAGTAACAGATGTCCAGAGCATGAAGTTTTACACAAACGCATCTTAGTTCTTGCACCAAATTATTACTTTACTCCTATCTAGATACCACTATATCATCTTCACACAAAAGTAAGAGACTGCAGGCCACCATCACCCAGTTGATGAGAAGTTGGAGTCGGAGAGTTCGGCGGGGTCGATGGTGATGTTGGTGACCTCATCGTCCCTGTTGTGGTACTTGCGCTTCAGCCAGACATGAAGTTTCTCACCCAGTTTCTTCAACTGTCAATTCAAAATGGGGCAAGTTAGCAAATACTACCTCCATTAACATTTGCAGTAATCTATACTTCTTATAATCCTAATCCCACTAACTATTTTTCTAAGCATGCAAGCTATCCACATCAACATCCATTAAAATTTGCAATCAAAGCCAACTAGCACATATTGTTAATTGATAGTTATTTCTTCATCCACTAATTTAGACATTTGTGGTATACTCACATCCTCAAATTAATTGTCTCAAATTTTGCAATGCAAAGCATTGTCACATGAACCTTAATTAAGGTAGAGAGGAGGCATATGTTACCTCCCTGCCCCTCGGGATGGGCCAGTCACCGGTGTCTTCATCGCTCTCCTCAGTAAATGTGCAATGAATTGCAATTTTATCATTGACAATGAAAACATTGTCATGATCAGGATAAGTAACCTTCATCAACAAAAACAGATTCTGTATTAGAATCTAAAACACATATATAGTCAGCATTGGAATTAACTCTACATCATAATCATAGAATGAGTAATAAGAAGTATAGATTAATTAGGGACTTCTAAATTAATGATACAAGCAGAGTGAGCACATTAATTAGGATTTTACCATATATAGTAATACTTCCATATAAATCTGAAGCACTTGCACACAATGAGTAGGGTTTTTTATTAACAGATTATATCTACCAAATCCGATCTAGATTAGAAACCTAGTGCCACTGTAGTACTTCCACATAATTAAATGATAGGCATCAATGAGACAAATTAGCATGAAGCTTGCATGAAAAAATTGCATGAAGTTTGCATAACATAATAATGGCTATACCATATATAGGAAGCATTGAAATTAACTCTACATCATAATCATAGAATGAGTAATAAGAAGTATAGATTAATCAGGGACTTCTAAATTAATGATACAAGCAGAGTGAGCACATTATTCAGGATTTTACTATATATAGTAATACTTTCACATAAATTTGAAGCATTTGCACAGAGTGAGTAGCGTTTTTTTAGAATAAAAGGGCATTGCCCCTGTCTTAGCATTACCAGGACAACATTAGCATTCATTACATTGTTCTCAGGTGGATTACACCTTTCTCAATAGGGAACGACACTCAGGCCAACACTTCACCAGCGAAACAACCATCCCTAGGCACTTTCTCAGAACATCATCCCTGACAAATACCAGCACACATAACTAAACAAGCAAAGAAACAAAACAGAACAATGAAACTAAAGACACTTCTCAGGCTTGTACACTTCCAGGCTGAACCAGGCATGTTTAACAGATTATATCTACCAAATCCAGTCTAGATTAGAAACCTAGTGCCACTACAGTACTTCCACATAAATGATAGACATCAATGAGATCCAAATACTGAAATTAAAGAACCAAATCATCACTTGCATATATGATGGACAGTAGAAGTAGAACAAGAAAACCCTACCGCGGGTTCCTCGAGGGAGGGATGCTGTGCCGCCGCCGGGCCCCGACTCATGTCGTGGTCGTGCGTTCTGGATGCAGGAGGGAGATCGGGATGCCTCTGCACCGCCGCCCCCGTATTGACATTGCATCACCGCATCCCCGGCGTCGTCTAGCTCAGCTTACGCACAAACCTACCATTTCTATCGCGCGGCCGCTGGTTGGAGTGGTGCTATGATGGCGGTGAGGCTAGTGCAGCAGGGGAGCGAGAAGGTGCAGCAGGGGAGCGGGGAGGCTGGTGGCTGCTGCGGGTTTTGCGAGCGCCGACCATTTTGCCAATGGAGAGGTTGCGCTCTTTGCAGTCGAGATGAGAGCGAGACGAGTAGGAAGTCGATGGGACAGTTTGGGGGCAATGCAGATGAATCCTTGTCTTCATGGCAGTATTTACGTGTGGGCCCGACCATCAATAGTCTCTGGTGTCATTTGAAAGTTGTGCTGTACATCCCTTATATCCCTATATACCTCATTGCACAGTGACTAGGACATGTGGGAGAGATGAGGACCTCTACGAGCACGTGCATGACCACTTTCTCAGAATTGACTGAAACTTTTTCCTCAATACTATACAGCTAAATTATGTGACCATGCAAATTTTTAGATTTTTCTAGGCACCTTAGGCATTTTTTCCATTTTTTCATTAGAAAATCAACAAATAATTACCAAAATAGGTACAATTTTTCCAAAAATTGCCTAGGTGCACACAACATCATCCCTCACCTACATAAACATCGTAAAAAAGTTTTAAGTGGTTTGGTGAAAGTTGTGCTACACGTCTCTTATATGCCTATGTACATCATTGCACAGTGACTAGGACATGTGGAAGAGATGAGGGCCTCTGCGAGCACGTGCATGACCACTTTCTCAGAATTGACTAAAACTTTTTCCTCAACACTACATAGCTAAATTATATGACCATGCAAGTTTTTAGATTTTTCTTGGCACCTCAGGTATTTTTTTCATTTTTTCTTTTGAAAATCAACAAATAATTACAAAAATAGGTAAAATTTGTCCAAAAATTTGCCGACAGCGCTGCGCACACCTGCGTCGTCGTAGCTTACTACAACCATGGTGACACCAACAACTACACCATCCATGGTCGCGCCTAGCAGATGTAGGGCGAAGGCTTCGCTCTTTGCTGCACAGAGTTCGGCCAACGACGACGCAATCCACGACAGCCAAGAAGAATTTGTACCTGCGTCTTAGGACACAATCGAGAACAGGTACATCTCAGGATCGGTTGCTATGTATTAAATTCGTTTGGAATGTATTAGATTTGTTAGCTAGGATTAAACTAAAAGCATGTGCAGAAAATATTGTCACATGATCTATTGCATGGAAGTAGAGAATCGTGTGGATCTTGTTATTAATTATCATGATCTATTGCATGCGAGTAGGAAATATTTGTTATTAATAGTTTCAGTAGTGTTCTTATCAATCTCTGCTATTGCATCATTCTCTTCTAGCAACTTAAAGAAATTGTCATCGCTTAATATGCAGAATGGAGGATAAGTGGACAATATATGTCGTTTGCAAATAGATTGAGGAGGGAGAACAGTTTCATAGGTCATTTTCTATTGAGAAGAGTCTTCTCACTCCAGGTAACTTAACAACATTGAAATCAAAACTGGGGTATGGGTCCAGGGACTACATGTATTACAAGAGGAGAAGTGTTGATGATCCTGAGTCAACAATACTACTTGAACTTTAATACGATGTTGATCTATCAGACATGGTAGATAGTTGCCAGGATGAGAGTGAGATTAGATTAGTTTTGTCGAAGAATCAAGCAAATGACCTATGTGTTGCTATAACACCCATTAAAAAGAAAAAAGGTAGCACTGATGATGAAGAAGACAAAGCTTTTGATCTAGATGGTTACAAAGATTGGCTAGCTTATCTGCATTCCAAGGGCGAAGCCTTGGGTGAGTTACATAAATCCCTGGTGTATGTGTTATTGTTCTTTTTCAGAGTTACAAGATATATACAGGGAGGACACAATCAATACATTTATAGAATGGTTGAAGGTTCAAGGATATCTTGATGACATCAGTAATATCTTGATGGCAAATTACAATTCTTTTGCAAGCTTCAAATTATGATAGCTGATCATGTGACAATATTGTCTGTAGATGCTTTTAATGATCCTAGCAATCATATATATTCCAGTCAAGACAGCAACTGATCACCAACAGAGAAGGCACCATCTCATGCTCGACGTTGGAAACCAGTTTAAGGTAATTTTCTTTGATCTCTTAGCTCTAAGACATAAAGACAAACCAATTTTCTTTGATCTCTTAGCTCTGAGCTTAGGCATTATGTTGTTTGATATGCAACCATAAACAAAGTTATGTAGCCATAAAGACAAACAAATTTTCTTTGATCACTTAGCTCTGAGTTTAGGATCAGCAAATGTGAAGAAAAGAAGAAGTGGTACCCTCATCTGCTGTCGTCGTTTAATATCCGTTGTAACATCTTGTTGCCATGGAATAGGCTCAGAAAATGGGAAGAAAAGAGGATGTGGTACCCTCAAATGCTTGAAGGCACTCTCTAAGGGACACAAGTCTGGCAATCAGAAGCTCCATGTTGAGTTCTCCAGACTTGGAGGAGCGGTAGGTGACAACGCACGTTCACTGATGAAATAGTGCTGTTTACAAGGAAGAGGGCGTCACTCATTGGATTTAGAACAAGGAAAGATATCCATGATGATGTAAAACAATCAATAGCATCTGACAAATTGGTAATAATATTCGCTTGTGTATAGATTTTAATTATTGCAATAACGTAACAACTGACCATGTATTTGCATGTCCTTTGATTATATAACAGGCTAGGTAGGACCTTGAGGATGGACATGATTCAAAGATAAAGATATGGGCTATTGCTAAAGAGCGTTGCAAAGGGTGGCGATCAACTTTAAGTGCTACAGCCAAGGCATACAACACGTACCAGGAGAGAATGAGCCATAAGCCTAAAAAATTGGACACTGTAGAATGGCACTATTTGTTGAAATATTTTAATAGTGCAAAGTTCAAGGTTTGTTCCACATTCTGACTATTCCTAATAATAGCAATTTTGGAAAAATGGCAATGTCTAAATCATTAAGATGTCTGTTCAAATTGCATTCTGTAGGAAAAGAGCGTGAAGAACACTGGGAATTGATCCCAGAAAAAGACCACTCATTTGTGAGGATCTAAGCCTTTTTCTCAGTGTCGCTATGAGAAGGTAATTAATACAGAAGCACATCTACAAGCTTTATTGCTGCAAGATTTACTAATTTGTTCTATTCTTGTCATATCAGAGAGACCCAGAAGCTAGTGAGGAGCCCAATGACTTGGACCTTTGGTACATTACTCACACTAAGAATGGGGCATGGAAAGACCAAGCATCTGAAGAAGTCTATGTAAGTTCCTAATGCACGTGTGCATAATTGCTAGTGCATGCAAGTAGATAATGCCTACAATGTCATCATCAACTAACTCTTTCATCTGCCCGTTGTAAATTTTAGGAGACAGCAAGGAGGGTTATTTCTGATAAGGAATCAAATGTAGAGGGAAACTTCCTTTCGCTAAAGGAGAGGAACGTGCTTTTCTAGGAGGCATACAAGGAAGTCACAAAGTGCAAATCAAAAAAACTTGCATGGTAATGGGTACCTTGCAAAAAACCAAACTAGAAGGCATCTGCTGAATGCGGATCGCGAGGAACAAATTCGTAGGGCAGAGCAACAACGTTGGGAACACCTCGAACTCATGGAAGAATTTGAGAGGCTACAAGAACAAATGAATTCATGGGAAGCTGGTAGGGCAGCTAAAAGGCAAGCTCAAAGGGCAGTTTATGCAGCACAGATTGAAGAAGTTATGAGGGCAAGGGAGGCTGATAAATAAGCGTTTAGGCAAGAGATGCAAGAATTGCTAGCAGGACAAGCTCAACCAGGGTTGCAGCAGGTACTAGTAATGCAAAATGTTAATTTGTAAAAGCTAGTTATTGAATGACTTTATTTCCTTTGGGTCCATAACTAACCATCTGTATATGTTTGTTCATGCAAAAGTGGATCTGCAAACACAAAGGGCTAATACCCGATTCAACGTTAAGGCGTGCCAGCCGATTTGACCTTACAATCGACAAAGGTGATAACTCGAATACTTTGGTCCCGATAACAGCGATGCGCCCGGATGTCACGGCCAAGAGGTATTCACGCGGAACTCGAGAACTCGTCGAGTATGACTCAAAGAATTCTTAAGAACTCGTAAGTAAAGAGAAAATATGCGAGTTGATGAAGTCATCGAAAGTAGATGCAATAATAGATGTAAAAACTTGTGTTTGATTGATTGGATTCTCTCTTACATCGCTACTAGGTCCATATTTATACCCTATCCTAAACAACCAGGTACGACTAGGATTCTAATTCCAAACTAAACAAAATCTGTATACAAAACAAACTCTAATAATTATGGAAAACAACAATTCATCTATCCTAGGCGATCGAGACGCCATCATCATCTTCTCGACGATTCCTACGCCTTCTTCCATCATCATCAGCATATCATCCTTCATCGGCATCAACAACCGTCAATATCAACCATCAGCATAGATTAACCATCATCCCTGGACTTGGTCATACCCTGCTGCTTTATTATCAGCATCATACTCCATAGGCAATTCCTTTGTCAACCGGTCATTACTTTTTCGCCTGCCGATCCAAGCTCCATTAAATTTCCAAATACGTGTCCAAAAATGGTGTCAACACATGCCCCCAATTTCGGAGTATAAAATCATTAATGCTCCGAAATTCTCTCCTAATAATGATGCCCTTTTCGCAGTTACTCGCTTCTGACGGCAATCAATTACCAAATCCAAACAACCTTAACCCGGATCTCCAGCATGCACCTTGAATTTCTCAACCTCCCGAACCAACTCTCCTAGACAACTATTCCATTAGAGTGGACTGCTGATGAACCAACCAAGAGATCCTGCACAGTAAAATATCTCCTAAAATCATGACCACTTGCTGTGAAATCACCTACACAATCCCTTGATTACCGTGCGAACAGTTACCAGATCCATCTGAACACCCTCGAATTTCATAGATACGACAAAGAGATAAGTCAGAAATGCCCCTGCTCACTTTACCCTATAAATACTTCCTTCCTTGGTACTCTTTCTCTACCTTGCCATCCTTCATACTTCAAACCCATCTCTCTGGCGGAGGCGTTGTCGAAGAGCTCAAGAACTTCTGCAAAATCTCCCCCAACGGTTTTCAAGTTTTCGATCTTCTTCTTCTCCGAAAAGAAATGGCCGTCAACTTCGTCGTCCGTGAGGTTAATCTATTCCCATCTTTCCTTTCTTTACCGCACCTCTTTACCTTTTGCAAGTCTACTTACTTAGCATCTTTCTTTCTTCTTTCTTTTTCTCTGTTCTTCCGGTCTTCAAATCTTAGGAACTGAGAAAGAAAATTGTTATTCCTACCAAGCAACCTCACCTTCAATGCCTCGGTCCACTGGGTAATCTGGATCCTACCGATCTGATTAATGCGGAGACAAATATAATTCCCTTTAGAGCCGAGAACTTTTCGTTAGATCTGTGGAAAGATACCTTCCGATCCTGGCCAAGTTCCACCAAAGGATGGAAGGATTGGTTCTTGAGGGTAGGCAATACAAATGAAGTATACTGGGGTGAACGCCAACTAGACCAGTGTATCAGGCTATCTATTGCCGATATGGAAAGGAATGAATCACTACTGATAGCTGCTTCATACTTCTGGTCGGATACTTTCAATGCTTTCCTTTTCGGTCACGGCCTAGCTTCCCCTATTCTCGCCGATGTCCTCATGCTCACTGGTTTAGACATCGCGTCTGCCGATGATGGTCAATTATTCGATCGCAAGGCCGAATGCAAAGTAGAAACCCGCAACATCGGCGGCTGGTCAGGGTATATCCAGAAGTATCAAAGAACAAGGCTGGTTGGTCAGAGAGAACACGCCATTTTTCTGAACATGTGGCTAGACAAATTCATCTTCTACAGCCGATCAGTAGGACCAACCTCCGTCTACTTATCGGCAGCAGAAAAGTTAGCCGATGGTGGCCGATTCCCTCTTGCCCAGTATCTGTTAGGCTCCGTCTACCATCTCCTCCATCAAGTAACCCAGAAACTCTTGCTAGGTGAACCCATCGGCAATCTAGGATGCCCTTGGTGGTTCATCAACAACTGGCTCAATGTTCATATGCACAAACGCCTTCAGTTTGATTTCTTCACACAGAAATTCCCCAAAGACATTGCCGAAGATTATGAACTGGCCGATGATGAATCAACAACTCGCTCACCCCTCAATTATGGTGAAGCTGCCATAGTTCTCCCTGGCACCGGCTACAACGAAAACCAGATCGGCCGATTCTTCCAAACCTTGTATGATCGTCTCTCCAAAGATCAGCGAGCATGGATGCCTTATGAAGATCCAGAAACCACATCCCCGCTCACCTTCCATCTTTTTGATGATGCTCTCAACAAGGATAATGACTCGATGATGGCAATCATCACTCCGAGAGCAATCCCAGTGAACACTTTTGGCAGCGGGAAGAACACCAACCCCACCTATGAGTTTTACAACCTATCGGCACTAGCTCGCCAACTAGCTTTTGGCCAACTACTGATTAGACTTTGTTATGCCGATGTGGTGAAACCAAGGGAGACAATAACCAGTGGACTTGAGCGGATAAGGATAGCCCAGCTCCAACCAAATGCCAATACGACAGACATCGATCTATTGGCCTGGGTTCCAGCTCTCTTCATCACTCAGTTGTATAAACATTGGTGGGAAGAATGGAAGGAGCATTTGTTCAGGGCATCGGCTCATACATACCGCGGCATGATCGACTCCGGCTACAAGGTCCCTGATAACATTGTAAGTCTCTTACTGATACCTCAGCTCCTTTGTCATCTTTAATCTTATCGGTAATTTACTTATACAATTTTTTAATAGGTCGATAACCTAGCACCGACAATTAGCAGAAGTGGAAGGCCGATCCAGCTTCTTCAATCAGGCCCGATTTCTTTGATCGACCACAACGCGCCAAGTCTAGCAGCCCTGATGCATCGGAACGTACGCTTCAAGAAGACGACCACCAAATGGTCAAAAGTATCTCCATCGGTGGCTGCTGCTACCCTAGCACAGGCTTTCAAGGTAAGAATCTTAATAAAATTTTTTATATATATACCGAATTCATTCCATACTCACTTCATCTTCTCAGGGTACATCGGCTGCAACGGGAACTTCATCGGTAACTTTCATTAAATCTTCATCAGTACCCTTTCTTATACCCAACTCTTGAAACTTTATTTTCTATAATAGCAGACTGGCAAATCGGCAAAAACCAGGAGTGCTCTAACATCGGGTGTCGATGCCCCCTAGCCCAGTCAAGCTCCCACTAAGAGAAAGGGTCCTAAAAGCACCAAGACCCAACCGAAGCGCCACAAGACAACATCATCTTCTCCACCTCATCCAGTGTCCCCGATCCCGGTAGCATCATCTCCTTCTCCACCAGAACCACAGACTCAAGAAGCACCTTCTCCTCGACCAGTATCCTAGCCGTAAGAAGCACCAGCCGATGTTTCTGAATAGATCACCGATCCGGCGGATCTGGGCACATCATCGGTCGTCCCTCCAGAACATACCATCACTATACCCCCTCAAGGTAAAGTACGGATCACAAAATTATTACTAATGAATTTGTTTAATAAGCTATAACTATCCTTGTAACTTTTTAGTTGAACTCACTCCATTGGCAACCTCAGCCGATCAAACTATAGCACCAGCTGCATCTCCATGCCAAAGGCAGGAAATTACCTTGAAGCAAGTAAGTTATCTGATCTTCAGACTTCACATTATCAATACTTAATCTTTGAGTAACTTATCTTCTTTTTTTCTAGGAACAAGACTCCCTAGACAGTCTGTTTTGCTTTGCCATCAATATTTCCGGTGATGAAGGCGAAGAAGCAAGTTTTTCTCATGCATTTGGGATCTCATCGGCAGAAATCAAAGCCAAGTTGGAAGATTGTTAGCTCTGCTGCACTAGGACACAACCCATCTATTGGACGATTCCGATCCGGCTAAAGCTATATTCAAGACCCTCCGTGGTCAAATTCCAGCCGATGCAGAAGAAGTCCTCTTCCAAGCTGCCCACTTAGATAGCCGCCAACTCCAGTATCAAAAGGCCACCCAGCGTCTTGCCGGTAGAGCTGCTCATGCCCGGCTCGCAGAGGAAATGATACAAGTAAAGCGTGCTGCCGATGAGAAACACAAGAGCAACAACATTCTGTAGTCCTCAGGGGATGAGCTCAAACAAAAGATCTTCGATATATCGGCAAGAAGAGAACCCCTGCTAGCTGAACTCAAGCAAGTGAAGAGGCCATGACTCAAGTTCAGCAAGAAGAAAGCCAGCTGCCCGAGGTGCTCAAAACTCTTCAGCAAGAAAGAATGTCCAAGCCCGCAATGCACTGCAAGTGAAGAAAAAGATGAAGCCAGTGGAGGGTTCTGCCGATGAAGATACTCGAGAAATAGAAGAAGCCAACCAGATTCGTCTGCGCGCCATATCAGCCATCCAAGCTCTGCTGAACCTGTGAACTCTTCAGCGGCAGCTTGTTTAATTTTGCTTTAAAAAATTTTAAATCATTTTGGTCTAGCCGATAGGACTGTTATCGGCACTTAAACACTATGCATGGTCCCAGATACATTTTATCCAGCCGATAGGACTATTATCGGTATTTGAACCTTTATGCATCAATCAGATACTAAGATAGTATTTCTTTAAATATTTTCCATTCAATGCTCTGGGAAATTCAACTCCTTCGAGAGATTCTAAAATATAAGCATTGCCAGGATCAAACTCATCAAACTCCTCCGATGTAAACATAGTACCTTGATTGTCAGCATAGTAAGGAGAAGAATTCAACACCTGAATTCCCATACCGATTGCAAACTCATCAAACTCCCCCGATGTAAACATAGTACCCTGATCGGTAGTAATCGTTTGAGGAATACTAGATCGGTAAACAATATGCTCCTTTACAAAATCAATCATATTGGCCGATGTTACTTTCTTCAAAGGAATAGCCTCAACCCACTTAGTAAAATAATCAGTGGCAACTAAGATAAACTTATGCCCCTTGCTTGATGGTGTATAAATCTGACCGATGAGATCAATAGCCCAGCCCCAAAACGCCCAAGGTTTACTAATGGGATTCATAGCCGATGCGGGTGCCCTTTGAATATTGCCAAACTTCTAACATCCTTGACATCCCTTGAAATATTTAAAGCAATCTTCAAGTATAGTCGGCCAATAATATCCATTTCTCCTAATCATCCATTTCATCTTGAAAGCCGATTGATGTGCCCCACACACTCCTTCATGAATTTCGCCCATCAAGCTTCTAGATTCATCGTCACCCAAGCACTTAAGCAAGACTCCATCTATCGTTTGGTAATACAACTCTTCTTCACAGAGTACATACTTTGTAGCTTGAAACCTAACATGCCTCTCAACTTTCCTGGATGGATCTTTTAAATAATCAATAATTTCCTTTCTCCAATCATCGGCACTGACTGCCGATAATATGTCCAAGATGGGTTGATACCCCGAGGTGTGTTGAGCCAAACGGTTGGCTTCTTCATTATGCAACTGAGGAATATGCTCTAATCGAAAATCCTTGAATTCCCTTAACAATTGTACGCATCTTTCATAATAGGCTATTAAAACATCACTTCAGCATTCATAAATTCCAGCCAATTGGTTTATAACAAGCATGGAATTGCTGAAAATCTCAACAGCATCGGCATGAACTTCCTTCAATAATTCCAATCCTTTGATCAAAGCTTGCTATTTAGCTTGATTATTTGTTGACGTAGCAACAATTGGCAAAGAAAATTCATACTTCTTTCCCCGAGGAGAAATTAGTACTATTCCGATTCCTGCCCCCCCCCGATCACATGTAGATCCATCAATGAAGAGCGTCCATGGAACAATTTCTAGAGCATCCACTACACCGCAATGCTGAGTTACAAAATCGGCCATAATTTGCCCTTTAACCGCTTTAGCCGATTCATAGCGCAGATCAAATTCCGCTAATGCTAATATCCACTTCCCAATTCTACCACTCATAATTGGCATTGATAACATGTATCGGACCACATCATCTTTGCATATAACAGTGCATTCGGCCGATAGCAGTAATGTCTCAATTTGATACAAGAAAAGTATAAACATAAGCACAACTTTTCAATTGCCGAATACCTTGTTTCAGCATCCACCAATCTTCTACTTAGATAATAAATTACACGCTCCTTCCCCTCAAATTCCCGAATGAGAGCCGAGCCGATGACCACATCATCGGTAGACAAATACAATATGAAGGGCTTCCCTTGTTGCGGTGGAACCAAAACTAGAGGATTTGCCAAATAATTCTTGATTTCATCCAAGGCTAATTGTTGCTCCTTTCCCCACCCAAATTCTTGATCGGCTTTTAGCCTAAGCAAAGGACTGAAAGCACAAATTTTACCTAATAGATTATATATAAATCGTCTAATAAAATTAACCTTACCGATCAATGATTGAAGTTCAGTCTTATTGGTGGGAGCAACTATTTTGTTAATGGCATCAATAGATCTCCTGCTAATTTCAATCCCTCTTTGATACACCATGAAACCAAGAAATTGTCCTACCGATACATCAAATGCACATTTACTAGGATTCATTTTTAAACCATGCTTTCTTGTGCATTCCATCACCTTTCGCAAATCGGCTAGATGCTTTATGAAATCTCCAGACTTAACCACCACATCATCAATATAGATCTCTACTAACTTGCCGATGAACTCGTAGAAAATAAAATTCATGGCTCTCTGATAAGTAGCACCAGCATTTTTCAAACCAAAAGTCATGACTATCCATTCAAACAATCCAACATGACCCGGACATCTAAATGCAGTCTTAGGAATATCTTCTTCAGCTATGAATATTTGATTGTAACCTGCATTGCCATCCATAAATCTAATAATTTGATGTCCAGCTGCAGCATCAACCAACAGATCAGCAACTGGCATTGGATAACCATCCATCAGTGTAGCTTTATTGAGATTCCTAAAGTCAATGCAAACACAAAGCTTCCCATTCTTCTTATAAACGGGGATGACATTGGAAATCCATTTGGCATACCGACACTGCCGAATAAATTTAGCTTCAATAAGTTTGGTTATTTCAGCCTTGATATCAGGAAGAATATTAGGATTGCATCGTCGTGCTGGCTGCTGATGCGGCCGAAACCGAGACTTAATAGGCAACCGATGTTCAACAATTGATCGGTCTAAACCAGGCATCTCGGTATAATCCCAAGCAAAGCAATATTTATATTCCTTTAACAAATCGGTTAATTGTTGCTTACACTCAGAATCTAATTTAGCATTAATAAAAGTAGGTCTTGGTTTATCACCATTACCTATATCTACTTCTACTAAATCATTATCCAATGTAAACCCCTGACCTAACTTTCCATCATCGGTGATCCTATCCATTAAAACCCCTCATCAGAACCGACTGCTTGGTCGGTGGAATTTAGTAATCGGCAACCTTGAGAAAATCCTTCTCCCAAACTTCCCCTGAAATGCATCTGGTCCTCTCATAAGTATCTGATTCTGCCGATGCAATGACATATGAGGAATCTCCTGGGACAATTTCAATCTTGTCACCTACCCACTGAACCAGGTATTGGTGCATTATAGAAGGAATACAACAATTAACATGAATCCAATCTCTCCCCAACAGCAAATTGTATGCACCTTTTCCACTGATGACAAAGAAGGTCGTCGGCAAAGTCTTGCTACCGATAGTCAATTCAACACATATGGCCCCCTTGACTGGAGATACATTCCCTTCAAAATCTTTTAACATCATATCAGTCTTGGTCAAATCCTGATCCCCTTTGCCAAGCTTCCGATAGAATACGTATGGCATAATGTTGATAGCAGCTCCACCATCAATGAGTATCTTGGTCATCGGCTGCCTATCAACCCTGCCTTTAACAAACAAAGCTTTGAGATGCTGCCTTTCATCATCATTAGGCTTCTCAAACATAGCCGTCATCGGATCAAGTGCCAATTGAGCTATCTGACTAGGGATATTTAATTCTTCATCATCACTAAAGGGTGCAAGAAACTCCATCGGCAACATAAATACCATGTTAACATCTGCCGATTGTCCCTTTCCCTTGTGATCTCATTGCTGCTGATTCTCAAACTTAGAAGAATTTTCTTCCCTATTTAATTCTTCTTGCCATTCTCGCTGCATCCTTCATTTCTATGTCCTGGTCAATCCCTCTGGACACCATTGGGGAAGCTGTGTCCTCTGCACTGGTTTATAGCAAGCCTCCCTTGATTCCATCCGATAAGTGTTAGCATCCCTGCAAAATATAAACTCATCGAGAACTCCTGCATTTGCCGTCTCTTCAAGCTCCTCTTGGTTTCTTGGAAAATAGCTAACACGTTCACCAAGCCTGTCATGCACGCTGAGCCTGCCCCCAGCCGATCATGAACTGACATTCTTCCTCTAATCGGCCCATTAAATCGTCGATCATCGTTCCGATGTCGCTGATCTGATCGATCATGCCGATTATAACCATTACACTTAGGACAGTCTCTGACAGTTGGTAGTTTAATGTTTTGTTCCCAAAAGTGGATGAAGAACGGGCAATTCCAATGATCTTTATGCCGATTCTATTCTTGTCGGCATCTTTCTTCTTCTCGGCGACGATCCTCTTACTGGCGGCGATACCGATCTTCACGCTGCTGCCATGTTTCCCGATGCCGCCTATGAGTGATCACAATGCCGGACCAAGGAAGTCTCCCAGGACTAGTACCTTCTTGGATTAATCCTTTACCCTTGGCGTCATCGGCAATGATTTGATGCTAGGGATCTACCGATGCGCTCTTCTCAGTTGCTTCTGATGTCAAGACTTTAGTCATTCCCTTAGCATCTAGCATGTTTGTAGGGAAATGATGCTGATCAATCTTTATCGGCTTCTGAGCGTTGGAGCTATCAAATTTAATCCTCCCAGATTCTATAGTTGATTGCAATTGTTGCCTGAACACCTTGCACTCATTTGTGCTATGAGACATTGCATTATGCCACTTGCAATATTTGATCTTCTTCAACTCTTCTACCGATGGGATAACATGAGTTGGTGACAACTTAATTTGCCCCTCCTGAAGCAGAAAGTCAAAGATCCTATCGGCTTTTGTAATATCAAAAGCAAACTTTTTTGGCTCTTTATGACCGAAAGGACAGGACATCAGCTTTTTATTTTTCACCCACTCCGCCAAACCGATGACTGGTTCTTCATCAGAATCAGAACTTGCTGCCTCATCAACAATTGACACTTTCTTATTCCAAGCTTTTCTTGGTTCAAAAGTTTTGATATCTTGATCAGTAATTCTCTGCACCAAATGACTTAGACTTTCAAACTCTTGAGAAGCATACTTGTCTTTAATGTGTGGCAACAATCCCTAGAAAGCCAAATCGGCTGACTACCGATCATCCAGAACCAGACTATAGCATTTGTTCTTCACATCCCGCAACCTTTGCACAAAATTTTCAACCGATTCATCATTACGTTGCCTCAGCCTAACTAAATCGATAATCTTCTTCTCATGAACTCCAAAAAAGAAGTACTTATGGAATTGCTTCTCGACATCGGCCCAAGTAATTACTGAGTTTGGAGGCAATGAAATGAACCAAGTAAAGATCGATCCAGACAAAGATGGTGAGAATACTCATCTCGGTTGGCAGCTTCTCCACACTGGATGATGAACCGATTAACATGTTCCATAGTCGACGTGTCATCTTGTCCAAAGAATTTAGTGAAATCTGGCACCTTGTATAGATTTGGAAGTGGAATCAAGTCGTAAGCAGGAGGATACGGTGTCTGATAAGAATAAGTATCGACCTTCGGTTTTATCCTGAATTGATCTCTCATAACTTCAGCTATCTTATCGGCCCAATAGGCATCGGCATCCTGCCGATGTGCAGGTTGAGGTTTTGGCACCTGCTGATAAGCTTCCACGTGTCTCTGAGGTGCATGATCTCCAGGGAACATAGCATTAGCCATAGCTTGTTGGCCACCAATTTGTTGAGCAAGATTCATCGGTTGATTGGCTGGTCCTTAATTCTGAAAACCAACCTGGATCTGCCCTTGCTAGAATCCCGTAGCCTGATGATTTTGTTGCACCATTTGTGGAAAAACAAACTGCCCTGTCCATCCACTGTTGGCATTCATCGGCACAGACCTTGCCGATTGCTGATAATTGGGTCTCATCATTTGGTTGACATACCCTATATGAGTCATAAACCTTTGGTGCGTCGGTAGTGGATCCACCGATGCAATAGGCATCTGGAATGTTGGCATCTGAAAGTTTCCAATAACAGGCCTTACAGTAGTAGTTGTAGAGTCATCGGTGATACTGGAGGTACCGATGTTATAGGGGCCTTGCTTGTCAAATCAACCAGCTGAGATGTTCCAGAACTATTTCCAAGAAAATCCAGAGGCATACCATATCCCAACCAATTGGGAGGAACTTGACAATTCTGGAACACAGACCCTGACATTGCCGATGCCGATAGATCTATCTTAAGTTGAATTCATCCATCTGATGCAGCTGGATTAGTTCTCGTCGGTGTAGATTGCCCATTAGTCATCCCTAATGTGCTTGGAGGAGAAGTAACTTCTGTACCCGCAACGGCCGAAGGTGCCGATGGAGCTGTAACAGATGACAACCCAGGCTAATGATAGGATGTGCCAACATATAAAGGTGGTGCTTACCCTTCCTTGAAAGTTCTAGCCACAGCGTTGAAAACAGTATTGGACAGAACACTGGATTGATTGATCAAAGCACGATTAATAGCATTGTCAACAATATCTTGCAATTTACCACGATTGGCTTCACAAGTGATCTACCGAGGCATCGTTAGTTCTTGTTTCTGGATCACGTCACCACTCCTATTGACACTGAAGGATTTCAAACAGAGCTGCTTGTACTCCTCCATAGCTCTTGCCATAGCTTGCTTCTGTTCATCCTTAAGATCATCCTTCATCACAGCAATGATGTTCTCCATGTCGAACTCAGTATTAGACAAGTTGATCTTGATGATAGATCTGTCCCACTGGGTGTGCCAAAAGATGTGTTGATGCAAAAGTGGATATACAAACACAAAGGGCTAATACCCGATTCAACGTTAAGGCGTGCCAGCCGATTTGACCTTACAATCGACAAAGGTGATAACTCGAATACTTTGGTCCCGACAACAGCGATGCGCCCGGATGTCACGGCCAAGAGGTATTCATGTGGAACTTCAGAACTCGTCGAGTATGACTCGAAGAATTCTTAAGAACTCGTAAGTAAAGAGATAATATGCGAGTTGACGAAGTCGTCGAAAGTAGATGCAAGAATAGATGTAAAAATTTGTGTTTGATTGATTGGATTCTCTCTTACATCGCTACTAGGTCCATATTTATACCCTGTCCTAAGGAGTTACAACCAGGTACGACTAGGATTCTAATTCCAAACTAAACGGAATCCACATACAAAACAAACTCTAATAATTATGGAGAACAATAATTTATCTATCCTAGGCGATCGGCACGCCGTCATCATCTTCCCGATGATTCCTACGCCTTCTTCCATCATCATCGGCATATCATCCTTCATTGGCATCGACAACCGTCAATATCAACCATCAGCATAGATTAACCATCATCCCTAGACTTGGTCATACCCTGCTGCTTTATTATCGGCATCATACTCCATTGGCAATTCCTTTGTCAACCGGTCATTACTTTTTTCGCCTACCGATCCAAGCTCCATTAACTTTCCGAATACGTGATCAAAAACGGTGTCAACAATGTCCAGCCAAACAACAATGTGACTGCAATTGCAGAGGAGGCGGCTGCTGCCGAAAACACAAGTACTCAAGTTGATGACCCTACCACAGAGATTTTGGTCTCCTCAAATCAGGTTGACTGTGAATTGACAACTTTTTAATGCTATCCTCTGATACTGCACAAAATGGTGCCTAATTAATTTTATCCTTCCACCTTATTTGTTCCCAGGACAAGGAGCATGAAGGCAACCTGGAAGAATCTCAAGAAAGGGCAATTGGCGCTCGGCTGACAAGAAGTGGTAAAGCTGCAAGAAATGAACCATCTAAGTAGCAGCGGGCAAATTCGTTACTCTACAGCAGTTGAAGCAGGTACCTAAGAAACGAAACGACAACATCAATAAGCCAGCAGGTGAATGTTTCTACTTCAGCTGTCAAAGTGTTTATAGTTGAGTTCATTACATGTTGTCATTCTGATAATTTTATGATGGTCAATTCATTTAATTTTAATGGAGAATTTATATAATTTTATGATCAGTAATGAAACTTTGGTTTAGTGTCTGCTGCTATGTACCCTTAATGTTAATTTCAGTTTACTTGATGCTAAAAATATGTCATTCATTCTTTCCAGGAAAGTAAAGGCATTGTGATGGAGCGACAAGTGATGGGATCGACTTTGAGTCTTCATCCTTTGCTGATCAAGTGATGGGATTGCTGATCAAGTGCCTAGGATGATATTCATTTCAATCCATTTCATTGCCATTTTGATTTCTTTGAACCAGTGGAGTGTGTGTGTGCTTGTCCCCAAACATTTTAATTCAGTGCTACCTGTGTGCACATGGTTGGATGGAGAGTGAGAAACATTTAAGTATGTGGTGTGCTGTAATTTGTGTGCTACATTTATGGTTAAGTTGTGTTTTGATGCATGTTTTATTGTTTAATTGTGATGATTTTATATTATAATATTATTTTTAATTGTTGGTGACACATGGCAGTATGTACAAAAATATTAAAAGCGACACCATTCGTTGCAATAGATAATTTATCCTATCGCAACCTACTTTTAAAGATGTCACAACAGGTCATGGCAATAGAGGGAGGTACACATGTTGCAACCTACTTTTTTCGATGTCACAACGGGTCGTGGCAACAAAGGGAGGTACACATGTTGCCACCAATTTATCACAGCTGTAATACAGATAAGAACTTTACTCAACCAAAACGTTTTGGACGCAATAGAGGAGATCATATATAACAACCGACCACATTGTGTGGCAATAGAGTGTCTAGTCTCTTGCCTCCAAATGCACCTGGTAGCAATAGAGAGGACACCTTATTGCACCGAGATCCATTTCTTGGCAACATAGGACACCACATATAGCAACCAATTCACATTGATGGCAATAGAGGGGTTGCCCTTGTAGCAACCACAACTAAGGTGTAGCAATACAATATTTTGCAACGCCTCATTTTACACATTGCAACGCTTTATAGATGATGCAATTGGAATCTCTGGCATCACCTGATGTGTGGCAATAGGATACATGGCAACCAACTCGAGCGTGGCAATGTGTAATTGTTCCAACTTCAACATGTGTTGCAATACCTAAACTCCTGCAACCACCAAAAGACAGTTGTGGCAGAAGGTTAATACCACCAGGCTTTACACATCACCATCTGATGAAATTGTTTAGTTGCAATTGCGCATATTGCAACCAAAACAGGCATATTACAACGTATTTTTGCCAGTGCTATTGGGTCAAAACCTTGTAGTGTGACTTATCCCTGTTATGAGTAGGATTCTAGTTATGGTTTAGCGTTCACATCAATAGTATAAGTTATAGTTATAAGTCCTACATATAGACCTTCCCTGCGGATATGATATTTAGAATCTCTGGGTAAAATGTGACATTTGTACGATATCTATGTGCTTGCGGATAATCTTACTTAAATCTTATTTAAAGGAGTGCAGTTAATTTATACAAACACCCTCTTTGTCTAATTCAGAGAATAATGAACTCTTCTATTTTCTCCTTCTCTCTAGGGGGACAGGGCCTTTATTTATAGCCCCCTAGGAAGCACCACAGCCCTTGGATAAAACTGACTTAAACGCATGCTTAAGATTAATCCTCAAAGTCGGGGGAGGTAGGATCTGCATTGTTCAACCTGATTGGTTGAGACCTCCGGGCGGCCGCCCCTGCCCTATGGCAGGTGGCCCCCACCTTTCAGGTGGTGTCTTCCCGAGCATTCTAGAGTATTCTTGAGTTGATGTTTCATGTGATGTCTCTATGTAAAGTTGACATGTGGACCTCCTTTTGTTCTTATTCTGATAACCCCCTACAGAAGTAGACAATCACCAAAACTTGTGGAATTTTGTTAGTGATAACCGCTATAGCCAGATAGTATTCTCATTTTAATCCTTTCTCATGCTATGTTGACGGTTAAGAAGAGTACTTATCTACCGTCAACAAAATCCCCCAAGCTTATCTTTTGCTCGTACCTGAGCAAAGATAGATTCAATGATGGATCAGGAGTTGCTACAATACTTTCATGCCTCATGTTGATATTTGGGAACGCAATAAGGAATTGATCCGCAAGCGCACGGATATCGGTGAGCACTTCACCCGGGAAATTATCCAGAGTATCGTATTTATTTTTTTACCACTAGGAGAAAGAGTGCATCTGACTAACCGGTCTATTACTACTAACCTTTAGGCACAAAGAATGTCTTTCGATGTGAGTGATAAATAGAGAAGACTGCAACCGTAGTCTCCTTCTAACCTTGGTAAGGATGATCTACTGTTCTAATGGGGAGGCTAACGGAATCTAGACACCACAAAGGATGTTCAACCCGCACCTATAAACCCTATCCTTCCTGCTAACGAGATGTGATCTACAAAGGTAGCTCGGAATTGTCACGTTCCTCACTACTACCACGGTCCAGCTAGTCAGGGAATATCTATGAGTACCCAGCCTAAACACCACGTTTACGCCAGCAATGATTACTCTAAACTCTACGCGAAGAGATTAAAGTAAACTCATAAACCATAAGAACAATAAAACAAGAACTTACTAGAATTTAGAAGTCGAATTACTGAAGAATCCTAGGAGCAAGCTTCGGGTTAGGAGAACTTGATCCCGCAGGTACAAGCTTGGAGTAGACACCGACAGGCCGGGCTTCCTCCACTCTACACCTCCACTCTATCTCTCTCAATCTAGTAGAAACTAGAAGATCTATTTCTACCTTACATTGATTGCTAATCCTAAAAAGAAATATTAATTAGAGAAGAGGTTTTCCTTCGAGGGCACCCCTCAGTCTCTATGATAATTTCTTCATGTCCTCCAGGGGCCAGGGGGGCCTCGCTTATATAGTCCTCCCCTTCTATGCGTTTTTGGGTCGATAGCCGAGGTGGTACTATGTTTTTCTTGATCCAATAGGTCGGTGGAATATCCCGAGCGAAGGAGTCCTGAATTGGCTCCAGCAGGGGGGCGGGCGCCCAGGCTTCCAGGGCGGGCGCCTTGGGCCTGGCCGAGTTTCGCCTCCGCTTCGGTCTCGTGGCTTCTGGAGTCTTCTAGATGATGTAAAATTGCGCGGTGCGTTGATATCTCTATGTAATCCCGACATGTGGGCCTTTCTTCCTTATTTCCTGATAACCCCCTGCAGAAACAGATAAACAACAAAACTCGTGGAATTCTGTCAGATCAAACCCTAATTCTAGGTGATGGTTGCATATTGGTCCTTTCTCTTGTCTATTTGATAATTAAAATTGATACTTAAGAACCGTCAACAAATACCCCCATACTTAGTCTTTTACTCGTCCTCGAGAAAAGGATGGTTAAGAAAAATATCTGCGGTAAACATTTAAAACATTCTCTTTATAATTGCAGGGTGTTAAAATTCCACTGTGTACCATAATCAGGGATGTATATGATTAAGAGTAAAGATCCTTTCTTCTCAATCCTGTCACTTGGAGTTTTTGTATATTTTTGAAAGAAAATTAGCATACCTTTTTATCCTCATAGGTTCTCTCAGATCACTCATTATCTTTTATATATATCTCACTGAGGCTGTTTTAATTTTGCAAAAAATTCTCAAGCATTCTTACTTTGCATTTATTGCCTGATCAAAACGGGATCCGAGGAGGGGAATATCATACTCTTAGATCAAAGACTTTGGAAATTAAAAACTTTGTCAACTCTTGCTGGCATATTGCTTATTAGAGGGACCATGGGCTATCATTTTTTTCTCTTTTCTCTTTTTTTTCCTAAGTGGATACCGAGGTACCCCTAATTCTACTGCCGGACACTTGTCCATTTTTTTCTGCGAGGTTGTCGAGCACGTGCTCCTTTTTATTTCCTCGAAATATCTTCTATTTTTGCATAGCCCATGCCTCTAATGCAATAATACTTCGGAAGAGTGAATCTTACTGAAATAGTGTCTTGATCTTGGGAGCATGATAAATCTCTCAACAAGGGTCTAACTCATTTTGAACAAACTCAATACAGAGCAGATAGCTTTTATAATCATAATTAATATTTCAGTTTTATCAGGCATATAAAACACTGAGGATGGTAGCTAGAAATTTGAATATTTTGAAATAAATTCTCCAAGCAACCATGATATCAAGAATAAGAAACTCATACTCTATCATCACATATTCCATATTGACTTGAGTAACACAGGGTTTTAAAATGATTTTATACTAATTGCAAGTTTTCAGGAAATATCACAGATTGAGATTAATCATGATTAGAAATATTTTAATCTTTTTATTTTATCATGTTGGAAACAGTAATCTGCATAATCCAAAATAAATATATGTGTAAAGTAAAGTGTGCAGAGTGTGTACCTGAGTGGTGGAGTGGTGTAGTCGGAGTGTGGTTGGCATGTCGAGGGATCTCCCCCATACTTGTTTTCTGCTTTCTTGCACAAAAATAAAGTAGAGACACACAAGACATAATAATAATAGTAATACTCTTTATTGATCTTGAGGCATTTATTACAAAAGACTGATAACAAATTGATAGCAAACTGATAATAATAGTAAACTGATGATAATAGTAAACCTAAACCGAATTTAAAGATAAATGAGATGTATTGCCTCAAGGTCTAATCTAGATAACTTAGCGGCGCTCTAATTCCTTGATCTTCTTGTTGGCACTGGCAAGATCCTGCCTAAGGCCTAGTATAATGGTGTTGTGGTTAGAGAGCTGCCTAGTGAGGGAATTAATCGAGGACTGGAGGTCTATGATAATTCTATCTAGCCTGCGAACTTCCTCATCAATATCCATTATAGTCTTGCGACGCTTGGGAGGTGTCTCAAAAGCATTGAGAGAGTGCTTCGGGGCTGCCTTTGGAGGGATGAAACGGACTTTGGCTGCTCTAATCCCTTCGAAGTAAGGCCTCTCCTCCTCCGTAGTGTAGCGTACACTGCTGATCTCGCCGCTTCGGTTGGTCTTGACTCCAACGACCCTTTCATTGGGTCTAGGTGGAAGGACCCTTGTGCCGATTGGCACCTTGATAGTGGTCTTCGTCTTGGATGATGATCCTTTGAGAAGTAGGAGTTGTGGTGGTGCGGTGAGAACTGGTTGAGTATGGTAAGATTGGGCGGAGCTGCGTTGACGTAATGGCATGGCTTCTAGCTGACGTTCTGTATTGGCCGGGACGAGAGCACGGGCATCGGGGTCTTCCACTGGCTCCATGTTGAGGTTGAAGGGGACGACTTCCCAATCGTCGTGGTACTTGTCGGCCATTGGAGTAGCAAGGAACTAATAAAATTTTAATTGAAGGAGAGCTAATCAAGCTCTAATTGAAGGAGAGAAAGCTTGATGGCTTGGTGTTTGAAAACTGAGGTCAGGGGTCTGTTTATATAGGGGTCAAAAGGATGCCTCTATGGGTTGTTCGGGTTGCTCCCGTCGATGTGCGTGCGAAACTTTCCATCCGAGGAGTTATTCGGATCACCCTAAGTGCATTTTCCATAACAGAGAAAGTCGGGACCGAGGGGGAACAGGGGCAGGGCGCCCGCCCACTTGACCTGGGCGCCCGCCCTCTCTCTGGCCCCTCTGTGGGCCCACTTCTCCGAGCGCGTTTCTAAATGCGAAATTATTTAGAAAAATATATATATATGACCCAAAACCATCAAACCAAAAGTGTCGGGCTCTAATTCTCCATGGGAAGGTAAAAATGGACTACGTCTATTTCTTCAAATTCCTCATTGGACTCTAAAAATAATTTAAGACGTTGACCATTTACCTTGAATAACGTACCTTCGCTATTTTGAAGTGTGATAGCTCCGTGGGATGATGAATTGATTACCTTGAATGGTCCTTCCTATTTGCTCTGGAGTTTTCCATGCCCGAAAAGCTTCACCCTGGAATTAAAAAGTAACACCTTATCTCCGGGTGTGAACTCCTTCTTCTTGATTCTCTTATCATGCCACCTTTTGACTCTTTCTTTGTAGATCTTTGAATTGTGATATGCCTTCTCTCGCCATTCTTCCAATTCTAATAGTTGCATTCTTCTATAATCTCCAGCAACATCCAGGTCCATATTCCATCTCTTTATGGCCCAGTGTGCTTTGAACTCTAGTTCAACAGGTAGATGGCAAGTCTTCCCGTACACCAATTGGTATGGAGACATTCCAATTGGGGTCTTGTATGCTGTCCGGTATGCCCAGAGTGCATCGGGTAACTTGTCTTTCCACGCCGTTCCCATTTCATTTACTGTCTTCTGAAGAATATTCTTGATTTGTTTGTTGGAAGTCTCTGCTTGGCCACTTGTCTGAGGATGATAGGGGGTAGCGACGTTGTGACGGATTCCATGTCTTGATAGATATTGCTTGAAACGTTTGTCGATGAAGTGTGCTCCTCCATCACTTATCACTACTCTGGGAACTCCAAATCTTGGAAATATAATTTCTTCAAACATCCTCTTTGAACTGACGTTGTCGGCATGCTTGCAAGGTAATGCTTCTACCCACTTGGAGACATAGTCAACCGCCACCAAGATGTACTCGCACTTCTTTGATGGAGGAAATGGACCCATGTAGTCTATTCCCCAGACATCAAAGAGTTCAATCTGAAGGTTGTTGGTGAGTGGCATTGCATCCCTTGTATTTATGTTTCCGTGCCTTTGACATGGCCCACATCTTCTGATATATTGCTTCGTGTCTTCATACATTGTAGGCCAATAGAATCCACACTGCCAGATCTTTGAATGTGTACGGAATGCTCCATAGTGACCTCCATATGGTGATGAATGACATCTGTCGATGATCTTCCATCCTTCCTCAGTGGTCACACATCTCCTGAGTAAGCCATCAGAGCATACTCGGAAGAGGTATGGCTCATCCCATATATGTGAACGACTTTCTTGAATAAGCTTCTTCTTGTTTGCTCCTGGTGGTACATACGCTGAAACCATAAAATTAACAATATCTGCATACTAGGGGTCAGACCTGTTAATCCCGTAGAGCATGTCGTCCCGGAGTGAATCATTGATTGGGGTTTCCTGTGGACTCTTAAAATACATTCTAGACAAGTGATCAGCAACAAAATTTTCTACTCCTTTTTTTATCTTTTATTTCTAAGTCAAATTCTTGGAGTAATAAGATCCATCTAATCAGGCGAGGTTTAGCATCTTTTTTAGTGAGCAAATATTTTAGTGCAGCATGATCAGTGTAAACAATTATTTTAGCTCCAACTAAATAAGATCTAAATTTATCAATGGCAAAGACAACAGCCAGAAGCTCTTTTTCAGTGGTTGCATAATTAAGTTGAGCTCCTATCAAAGTTTTACTGGCATAAGCAATTGCATGATGCTTCTTATTTTTAGTTTGCCCTAATACTGCCCCCACAGCATAATCACTAGCATCACACATAATTTCAAAAGGCAACGACCAATCAGGGGGTTGAATGATTGGTGCAGAGATGAGTGCTTTCTTTAATAAATTGAAAGATGTTAGACATGCATCATCAAATTCGAAAGGAGCATCCTTGGCTAGCAAAAGAGTAAGTGGTCTAGCAATAAACGAAAAATCTTTTATGAATCTACGATAAAAACCAGCATGGCCAAGAAAACTTCGAATTCCTTTTATGTTCACAGGTGGAGGTAGTTGTTCAATTACTTCAATTTTAGCTTTGTCTACCTCAATACCTCTTTCAGACACTAAGTGTCCTAGCACTATTCCTTCTCTAACCATAAAATGACATTTTTCCCAATTAAGGATTAAGTGCTTTTCTTCACATCTTTGCAAAACCTTATCTAAGTTTTCAAGACAACTATCAAAAGTTTTTCCATAAACAGAGAAATCATCCATGAAAACTTCCATAATCTCTTCAATCATATCAGAAAATATAGACATCATGCATCTTTGAAAAGAAGCTGGTGCATTACATAACCCAAAAGACATTCTACGGTAAGCATAAGTTCCATATGGGCATGTAAATGTGGTTTTGCTTTGATCATCAGGATGGATCGGGATTTGATGATACCCTGAGTATCCATCTAAGAAACAAAAGAATGAATGGTTTGCTAACCGCTCTAGCATCTCATCTATGAAAGGTAAAGGAAAGTGATCCTTTCTTGTGGCTTTGTTTAGTTTTCTATAGTCTATGCACATCCGCCATCCTGTGACGGTGCGTTGCGGAATTAGCTCATTCTTTTCATTCATAATAACTGTCATGCCTCCCTTTTTGGGCACAACTTGTACTGGGCTTACCCACTCACTGTACGGCACAGGATATATAATCCCTGCATGCAGCAACTTTATAACTTCCTTTTTAACTACCTCTCTCATAGTGTTGTTAAGTCTACGTTGGGGTTCTCGAGAGGGTGTAACAGAAGGATCTGTTGGAATACGATGGGTACAAATCATAGGACTGATTCCTGTAAGATCTTGAAGTGAGTAGCCAAAAACTGAGTGATGTTTCTCAAGAATGGTCATTAATCGCAGAGTTTGATCCTGAGTGAGTTTATCGCTAATGATCACAGGGAACTCTGGATTATTGTTTAGGAAAGCATAGGTAAGACCGGGTGGTAATGTTTTAAGCTCTATAGGGGGTCTAGGTGTTTCTGCAAACTCATCTAAGGGTTCAGGCTCAGAAGGTTCGTCTTCTTCTTCTGTGAAGAAAGGAGTTTCGTCTTCTAAGTCTGGTTCATCTAAAAGCTCTAGAGATGCAGCCTTTACTTCCTCCATAGGATCAGGCAAAAGATATGACTCGGCCTTATTGTTTAAGGAGTGTGAAATTATCATTGGGAATTGAAAAGTTTTTCCAAAAGAAATGTGTAGCTTTCCAGTATGACCTTCATAAAGGAGTCTTCTAAAAGGTTGTCCTATTAATAGGTCGAAGTCCCATGTATCAAAGATATAGAAGTTCAAGTGAACCATGGAGCCTTCTACCGTAAGAGGTAGGACATTAATAATTCCAAGACTGGGGACTAATCATCCCGAAGATTCCTTTATGACCTTTGTTGTGGGGGTTAAGATAAGATTTTTAAATAGTTTAAGTGCAAAGGATTCAGACATAATGTTGATCCCCACAACAGGATTATAAAGAGCATTAAATCGATCAGAATTATAAGCACAGCGTATAGTTATAGAGGGTGTGTCCAAACGGATCACATCAGAAGAAAGCTCTGATTCCTCCAACCATTCGCTACTCATTACTGAGATAAGCTCTCTCAATTGATATTCACTTGGTAAATAAATGCTAAACTGGCCGTTTTGGGGTTTGTCAATAGAATGGTAGTTTGAAATATTTCCAAAATCGGCAAAAAGATCGGATTCTATATCCAGCATGAAGTCCGGTAGAGGAATTTCTTCGTCTTGAGGCTCAGAACTTGGGATAGCTAAAGTAGATGAAAAATTTTGCAGAGTGTCTACTTTGGCTTCGTAGGTTTCATCATGAAGGGTATTATCCATCTCAGCTTCTAGGATTCTATCTAGGATCACTCTAGCTTCATCAGCAGGGATGCGAAAGAAAGAACCTCTAGACATTGTGTGAAGCATTTGTTTGTGATTTTTCTGAAGACCTCAAAAAAAAGTGAAATAAAAGAACAGGGTCTTCAAGATTAAGGTTTGGACCAGATTCTAAAAGATCAGAAAAACGTTTCCAGGATTTTCCCAAAGTTTCATTATCTTTTTGTTTAAAAGATAGGACTTCGAGTCTAAGGTCGGCTATACGGTCAAGGGAATAGAAATCTAGAAAAAAGTTGGCTCGTAAAACTCCCCATTCACCTTGTTGTTGACTTACCTTCTGACTGTACCATTGTCTAGCTTCTCCCCTTAAAGAAAAAGGAAAAAGCTTCCAACGTAAAGTCTTATCAGAAATGCCTTCAATGCGAAGACAATCACATGTTTGCTCAAAATCTCTAATATGAAGGTAAGGGTTTTCTTCTTCCTTTCCCGAAAAAGATAAGTTTTGAATCATGGCAATCAACCTAGAACTTAACTTATACTGGGGTGTTTGGATAGGCTGTGATGATTCCCATGGTAAAAGGTCAGTTGCTAAAGGGATTGCAGACTCATGGATCGATTTAGAATTTTGGTGTTCCATAAGGTAAGAGTAAAGGAAAATAAATAAAGGATATAAAAGATAAGAAAAGATAAAAGTATAGATACAAGCTAATAGCAAGACACAGGTTATCTCAGCAACCGTCTTTCTCCCCGGCAACGGCGCCAGAAATGCTTATTGATATTTGGGAACGCAATAAGGAATTGATCCGCAAGCGCACGGATATCGGTGAGCACTTCACCCGGGAAATTATCCAGAGTATCGTATTTATTTTTTTACCACTAGGAGAAAGAGTGCATCTGACTAACCGGTCTATTACTACTAACCTTTAGGCACAAAGAATGTCTTTCGATGTTAGTGATAAATAGAGAAAACTGCAACCGTAGTCTCCTTCTAACCTTGGTAAGGATGATCTACTGTTCTAATGGGGAGGCTAACGGAATCTAGACACCACAAAGGATGTTCAACCCGCACCTATAAACCCTATCCTTCCTGCTAACGAGATGTGATCTACAAAGGTAGCTCGGAATTGTCACGTTCCTCACTACTACCACGGTCCAGCTAGTCAGGGAATATCTATGAGTACCCCAGCCTAAACACCACGTTTACGCCAGCAATGATTACTCTAAACTCTACGCGAAGAGATTAAAGTAAACTCATAAACCATAAGAACAATAAAACAAGAACTTACTAGAATTTAGAAGTCGAATTACTGAAGAATCCTAGGAGCAAGCTTCGGGTTAGGAGAACTTGATCCCGCAGGTACAAGCTTGGAGTAGACACTGTTGACACTTCTTAACGCAACCACCGGATATCGGCGACGGCGCCAGAAGTGCCCTGGTAGGGTAACTCTATTTACTATTGGATAATTCCGCAAGCGCACAGAATGTACCGCTGTAGCACTTCACCAAGGAGTATTCCAAGGTATCGTAATTTATATTTTCCCAAGGGAAAGCGGCTAAGTGTGTTTAACAAAAAGGGGAATGAGATTCCTTGAGTTATCTAGTATCAACTAGTGAATAAGGGTGGTAAATAACGAATAGGAAGGGTAGTGGTGAATCCAAGGTCCTATGCTAAAGGTAAATGGTAGAGTTAGCTAGGTGGGAGGACAACGAGTGAGTAAAGGACTCCTATGTATCTAACTTGACTTCTGTGACTTACTTTAATAGATAATTGTCTTAACTACGCTAGAGCCTTACTAACTGTGTGCGAGGGATAGCCGAGCTGGTAAGACGCTTAGAAGGTTTTTCACCTAACCCCTTACCGAAAGCGACTATTGGGCTTATGGACGCCTTACCTTTTAAGAACTAGCCTGTACGTGAGGAGAACCTAATGCCGCCCACGATCTGTCACCTACTAGGGAGTGCGCTCCTACTTTCCGTTCAAGCCAGCGGTAATCAAAGGTAATCTTAAGTATGAGCACCACGCTCACACTTAATCCTACAACGCTAACTAGTTGCAGCTAGCTAGAGCTCCTATACAAGATAGGACGATGATGCACACACAGGAGTGGTTACAGGTCACTAACTTCACTAAGACAACTATATTACTAAAGTAAATGCACAACAAGACTAAAAGACTTGCACTAAGTAAGAACTCAGTAAAGTAAAGTAAGAATAATATATTAATAAAAGGAAAGTCTTACAAAAGTAGAAAGGTACAAGAGCTATACCAGACTCTCCAGAAGACGACTCCGGAGACCCCGAGCTTCGCTCGACTCGACTCTAACTCCCACTCTAGACTAACTACTACTCTACTTGTATGCTTGGAACTTGTAATGCACTTGGCCTTGGAATTGCACACTTGAAATGAAGGGTGGAGGCTGCCTTTTATAGAGGGAGATGGAGTAGGGGTTACTCCATCGCCACGTCATCGATCCGCATGACATCTTCTCTCCACCCTTGGATCAAACCGACCTCACAACCGCCATTTGATCAACGGCAGGGGCAAATCAACATGTGGGACATGTGGGGAAGGTCGGTGGGAGGCCACCGACCCTGGAACCGCCTTTGATGTGGGGTCGGGCGACCCCCTCCCTGTGGGCCCAGGGTGTCACCTGTTGTCCCCTCGATCTCCTCTTGATGATTCTGATGTTGGCTTTGTCAAATAATGTCTTGAATTTGTTGTTCCTGCATAAACAAGTTAAGAGTACAGGTGGAACTAGTTATGGATAAAATATGTTCATGTCATGTCGTTTCCCCTTGCAACCGAGGCATGTTGACGGTGTTTTGTATGTGGATTTCTATGGTATATCCACCGTCAACAAGATCCCCCAAGCTTAACCTTTGCTCGTCCCGAGCAAACAATCAAACTTAGCCTCGGTGGATCAGGTATTGTTACTATGTTCACATTTCAAGAGTACCATGTGTACAACAAAGTTCTTCTCTTTGCATGAAAAATTTAGCTATGTAAACTTACCCCTATTACCTTAGTCCCTTATGGGGCTTATGGCTTTTCCTTTGTCTTAGGTGCTTGAGAGACAGAACAGTTTGACTTGACCACTAACTTTCTCATTCTTAGCAAGTTTCATATCAGAGGTTTTGTGATATTTTCAAAAGAAAGCTTAAATGTTCCTCTTATGGTTCTCTCATGTCACTCAAATGGTGTATGATTCCTCACCAAGGCATATGGTAAGAGTTGCCTTCTCTATTTCATCCTATTTCTAAAAGGCTTATGTGGAGTTCAACGTAGGGATGAAAGGAGATAGCATATTTACTTTGCATGTATTGCGAAGTCAAAGCTCGGATCCTTGAAGAGAAGTGTCATACTCCCAGATCAAGATGTGCAAGTGTGATATATGGTGGACTAGGTTGCTCCTTTATTTGATAGACTCTCTATGTATTGAGACATGGCTAACATTTTTTTCTTCTTTATATATATATATATATATGAGCTTTCATGTGCTCAATTTTCTTTTTCTGTGGACTTGCACATGTCCATCTTTTTATTTCATTTTGCCTAGCCTTTTGATGTCTCATTTACCAAATAATGCTTAGAGAGATGTTCTAACATTTAGAGTATGGAGCAACCTATTTAGTGGATGCGAAATACATGTGGTTGCGTACTTCCAGTGTAGAAGCAGCATATATATATGTGGTGTGTACGTGATCTTGATCTTAGGAGCATGAAAAGTCTCTTAACAAGGGTCAACAAGACTTGACGACACTCAACCCAAAGCAAATAGCTTATGTGGAAAGGTTGCAATTATGTAAAGTAGATATGGCTATGGTAGGAATTCATCACCATTGAGGAACAATTAAGGTTTTGATCATTTTAAGAATAAATCTCTGATAATCATGCATGCTTAGAAAAATATTATAGTAGCTCTTGTCTTACTATCTCATGTCCCACAACAACTTAGACTTAGTTCTAGCACTTGCAACCCACAAAGTTTTTAGGTTCATGGCAGTTTAAGTGAGCTAAGTGATCCATACTTAGAGAAATACTAAGTTGTATAGTAGGCACTAGAGAAACATTAACAAGCAACTAGTCATCATTTCCATGAGGGATATAAACATACATGAAGCATATATGCTAAAAGGGAAATGCTAATAAATATTTTTTTTTAAGTAAGAATGATAAAATGCATGAAAATAAATAGGATAGAATACTTACCTTAGTGGGGGAGAGGATCTCCCCCAAGCTAGATCTTCGCTCACTGTGGTGGCGGGAAATTCTGGTACCATCCAGCCCAGCGTTGTGCGTCTTCCTCTCGCACACGTCGGATATGTTGGCCGTTTTGTAACGCCAGTTGCAATGTTGCTTCTTGCCCAATCTGCAATTCGCCCATGTCATTAATGAGACTGTCCATACCTGTGGGCTGGTGACGCCTAGCCCTGCCCCTTGGGCGTGGAGTGCGTTGTGGAGGTAGACCCATGGAGTCTGAAGCATCCACTGACATCGCTTCATCGCCCTCTTCAACGTCATGGTGCGAGGATCCTCCTTGCTCCATCTGGGCGGCTTGCATCATCCTTCTTGTCACCCTGCGTGTCCCTGCAATATCTGGACTTGCCACTTGGGCTAGTCTAATGGTAAGTGTGCGGACCCCATACAACCGGCGCCTCGCACATGGGAGAGGAATTTCGGTTGTATAGCCCGGATAAATCATTTTAAGTTCACCATTTGGATCTCTTATGAGCATGTTAGCATTGATAAAGAAGTTCTCATCTACCACTCCTCTAACATAGCCAATGTCTTCAAAATAATGTGATTCAAGTAATCCAAAAGTATCGGCTATTCGAGTAATAAAGGATGTGAAATAGATGGGCTTCCCATACTCAATAGAGTTAAGCCAATAGTTCACTAGCAGTTTCACAGGGGAGACCTTGATTTTACTAACCATGGCATAGAGAATTTTAAGTTCATCATCAATTAAAGTATCAGTTCCCATGCCAGGATATAGAGTGCACATGATCCAGAAGTGAAGAAAGCGCAAGGTTGGATTATGGATTTCAATGGGAGTAGGATTTGAACAATCATTAGAGCCAGAAATTGCTTTCCAGAATCTAAATTTATCGAACATTCTAGTGGCATGATCTAGATCAAGTTCACATTCATGTTCACACCCTAAAGCAGTGTTTAGCAAACTCCAATTTAATTGATGTTCTTGCTCACACATGCGAAAAGATATTCCATTATTTGTGAGTTTTAGGGTGCATAGAAATTCCTTAGCAAGCAATTCTTTTCCAAATTCAGGCACTTGCCAAAAACTACTCCAACCAATTGCTCTAAACACCTTATCGAATTCAACATCCATACCTGTGCGGGCCAAAAGGTCCGGATCGATGATGCTAGTGTGTAGGAAGAGACCCTCTCGGATGATGTAGTACCTTTGCAACTCTTCTTGGCTTAACATGAGGCCGCTCTCGGGCTCTCTCATCCTTGATGGAGGCTCGTAGGGTACCATCCCATGGTAACCTTCTTCTTCCTCCCTTCCATGAGCATGGTGAGAGCCTTGAGAAGAGCTCTCACCCTTTGCTTTCTTGAACTTGCCGAAGATATGCTTCTTCATCCTCCTACACAAGTGAGGCAAACCAAGCTCCTACTACTACTACTATGCAAGGGGAATCTTTTTGGGTTTTTGTTTTGATGACTATTTCTAAACTAAACTTGAGAAATGCCTTGTAACAAAGAGAGAAGAGAAAGGATTGTGAGCTCGAAATGGTTCTGGTGGTTTTGGGTGTGGAGTTGAGCTCACAATGCTGTGGTATTTATAGGGGGAGAAGGGCAAGTAGTGGACCCACAATATAGGGGTCGGCCGACCCCCCCTAGAAGCACTTTGAATTTGAGTTTAGCTTTATACAGGGAACCATTCTGCATGCTTTCAAGATTTTGCAGAGATGGTCCAAAATGGGGGTCGGCCGACCCCCATCCTAGCCCCTCCTCCACTTTAAACATTGTGTCATTGATTGTCCGGAAAAGTAAAGGCTAGGTGTGGACCAAAAAGTTTTCAAATTGTTTCTGAGATTTCCTGTTTTAGTGCTTTGTGAAAGGTAAAAGATGAATGGCAAAAGTGGAGACATGTCTAAAGTGATTCCAATGGACCATGGGAGCACTCAAGCATGCCTAGGTGACCACTTTGCAGAATTTAAGCTAGTGGAGTGGTCCCAAAAGAATCAAAGATGAAAGGAGCATCTTATGACTAAAGTAAAGGATCAAGGGACCACTCTTTTTCAAACTTTAGCTAGTGTTACAAGCATAGGACTCCATTGTGATTCAAATGGTGGCCAGCAGGAGGCAAGTGGGGCCAATATGGGGGTCGGCCGACCCCCACATTGGAGCTCCCAGAGCATCCAAGTGCTGGGTTGGAACCTCTATGACTAGCAAGGTTGAAATGTGGTGAAGTGGGCCCCAAGGTGGGGTCGGGCGACCCCCCTTTGGGAGCTCCAGCAGCTCAAATTTTTATGACAAGTTATTCTCAAGATTTTATTTATTATGGCTAAACATTTTGTCGAAATAAGATATGCAAAATTCAAAGTAAGAATGCAATTGAAAAGTGAATAGTAGAAATTGAAATGCAGAAAATAAATATGAGATAACTACTGATTTACCTTATCAGCAAGGGCTCCATGTTTTAGGTCCGTAGAGCAGGACCTCTCCATCTTGTTCATCCTTCGGGTGCATCAGATGGTCCCGGAGACGTGGACCTTGATTGCACCTCTTTCTCCCGCCATACTTGCTTGGTATTGATTTTTGGTTCAGCGGGTTCCTCTTCTTTCTTTTCGGCCCTTTTGGCCGACTTACCTCTCTTGTCCCTTCGGCGTCGGATGTGGCGAGGCTTAGTCGGAGGTTCTTTGTCCTTCACCTGCATGTTAGCTTTATAACCATTGAATGGACATTTTACCTTCCATCCTGGGAATTGGAGGTGAATCTGGCCGGACCCCACATAGATGACTGCATTGACCGTGTTGAGGAATGGCCTTCCCAAGATGATCGAGACATCATTATTGGATCCCATATCCAAAATGATGAAGTCGGCAGGGACGTAGTCGTCTTGGACCTTTACCAGTATGTCCCTTGCCAACCCCTCAGGGAACCTGATCGTCTGATCTGCCATCTGCAAACGAACAAATGTGGGGTGCAAAGGCCCCCCTAGCAAATTATCATAAGTTACCTTGGCCATGATGTTGACACCCGATCCAAGGTCGCAGAAGGCGTTGTGGAAGATTTGCGGTCCGATCTCACAGGTGATGGTCGGCAGGCCTGGGTCGTCTTTCTTGGTGATGAAGGGCGAATCCAGAAGATAGCTCCAGTTGGATTGTACCGGAGGCTTACCGAACCTCGTAGTAACTAGTTTAACTCCTTCAATTGGGTCCTCAGGTTTCCCTGGGATCTTACCTTGCTCGAAGGATGGGACAGCTGCTGCTAATTGAGCTAATTGTGTTTCTAGCATTTTGTTAAAGCTCAACTGATTTTTCATAGCAGAGTTAAAGCTATCCAACTTTTCACTTAAGTTTTCAAGGATCTTATCATTAGCCATCATTTTCTTGTTAATGCTATCATTGATTTTAGATTGGCCTAAGACAAGATCTCTAAGAGAAGGTTGGTTACCAAAAGAATTATTGAAATTTTGATTGTAACCATTACCTTGATTACCTTGGTAGAAGGGGCGCGAGTTCCATTGCTGTTGTTGGGGCCGGTACCCATTGTTGTTGTTGTTGATGAAGCTCACTTCCTCCTTTGTTTCGGGACAATTGTTTCCCGAATGATCATCTCCTCCGCACACTTCGCACCATGAATCAGATTCAATGGCCCGTGCAGTGGCATAAGGTTGAATGGTCTCTTGCTTGGAACTTTCTTCCATCTTCTTCATTAAGAGGTCCATCTTAGCAGAGAGCATGTCCACCTCATTCAAGGCATGGACACCTCTTCTCTTGGGTTGGAGGCGTTCCTCATTCCATCCTTGGTTTATAACCATCTTTTCAATGAGGTCCTTGGCATCCTTGACATTGTGTTGCAAGAATGCTCCTCCAGCGGCCGCATCAAGGTGACTACGGGCCAAACCGGTCAGGCCATGGTAGAAACCTTGGATTAGGAGCCACTCCTCTATCCCATGATGAGGACAGGCGCGAATGTACTCCTGCAGACGTTCCCATGCTTCGGGAATCGTCTCATCCGCTTGCTGTTGGAAGCTGGAAATCTTTCCACGAAGGGCGCTGGTCTTGCCCATCGGAAAGAACTTCTTGAGAAATTCATTGGCGCACCTCTCCCACGTGGTCACTTCACCCTTGTTGGCGTAGAACCATTGCTTCACCTTCCCCAATAACGAGAATGGGAAGAGGCGAAGACAGATGGCGTCTGCGGCGACATTCTTGATGGTGAAGGTGCCGCACACCTCCAAGAAGTGTTGGAGATGGGCATTGGCATCCTCGTGTGGCTTTCCACAGAAGGGATTGGCTTGCACCATATTGATAAGCGCAGGCTTCAACTCAAAAGTCGCATCCCCCAAGTTAAGCTGCGGACCCGTGGCGACATTGTCAGCCGACGGCGCAGAGTACTCAGAGATGGTCTTCTGGGCCATAGCTTCTTTGATAACCGGTGCAGATACTCCTTCCTCTAACGGATTCAGGTTCGAGATGAACCTTTGAGGTGGAACTTGACGACGTCTAGTTCTCCTCAACAGTTGCTCAGGATCTTCAACGAAGTTTGACGGCAATTGGAAACCGCTCATACACTGTCAGGCTTCACAATAAAGGAAGACAAGACAAGTGATGGGTTATCCCTATCACTACTTGATAACTAGCAAACTCTGGATTCTCTTTTTGTTAAAACTCTTAGACAGACGCTCTCCCCGGCAACGGCGCCAGAAATGCTTGTTGACACTTCTTAACGCAACCACCGGATATCGGCGACGGCGCCAGAAGTGCCCTGGTAGGGTAACTCTATTTACTATTGGATAATTCCGCAAGCGCACAGAATGTACCGCTGTAGCACTTCACCAAGGAGTATTCCAAGGTATCGTAATTTATATTTTCCCACGGGAAAGCGGCTAAGTGTGTTTAACAAAAAGGGGAATGAGATTCCTTGAGTTATCTAGTATCAACTAGTGAATAAGGGTGGTAAATAACGAATAGGAAGGGTAGTGGTGAATCCAAGGTCCTATGCTAAAGGTAAAAGGTAGAGTTAGCTAGGTGGGAGGACAACGAGTGAGTAAAGGACTCCTATGTATCTAACTTGACTTCTGTGACTTACTTTAATAGATAATTGTCTTAACTACGCTAGAGCCTTACTAACTGTGTGCAAGGGATAGCCGAGCTGGTAAGACGCTTAGAAGGTTTTTCACCTAACCCCTTACCGAAAGCGACTATTGGGCTTATGGACGCCTTACCTTTTAATAACTAGCCTGTACGTGAGGAGAACCTAATGCCGCCCACGATCTGTCACCTACTAGGGAGTGCGCTCCTACTTTCCGTTCAAGCCAGCGGTAATCAAAGGTAATCTTAAGTATGAGCACCACGCTCACACTTAATCCTACAACGCTAACTAGTTGCAGCTAGCTAGAGCTCCTATACAAGATAGGACGATGATGCACACACAGGAGTGGTTACAGGTCACTAACTTCACTAAGACAACTATATTACTAAAGTAAATGCACACCAAGACTAAAAGACTTGCACTAAGTAAGAACTCAGTAAAGTAAAGTAAGAATAATATATTAATAAAAGGAAAGTCTTACAAAAGTAGAAAGGTACAAGAGCTATACCAGACTCTCCAGAAGACGACTCCGGAGACCCTGAGCTTCGCTCGACTCGACTCTAACTCCCACTCTAGACTAACTACTACTCTACTTGTATGCTTGGAACTTGTAATGCACTTGGCCTTGGAATTGCACACTTGAAATGAAGGGTGGAGGCTGCCTTTTATAGAGGGAGATGGAGTAGGGGTTACTCCATCGCCACGTCATCGATCCGCGTGACATCTTCTCTCCACCCTTGGATCAAACCGACCTCACAACCGCCATTTGATCAACGGCAGGGGCAAATCAACATGTGGGACATGTGGGGAAGGTCGGTGGGAGGCCACCGACCCTGGAACCGCCTTTGATGTGGGGTCGGGCGACCCCACTTCTGGGCCTCTGGGCCCACCAGCAGTGTCCACAGGGGTCCCTTATGTCGGTGGACTAGGTGGCACACCTGGGTCCCACCAAAGAGGGGTCGGGCGACCCCCTCCCTGTGGGCCCAGGGTGTCACCTGTTGTCCCCTCGATCTCCTCTTGATGATTCTGATGTTGGCTTTGTCAAATAATGTCTTGAATTTGTTGTTCCTGCATAAACAAGCTAAGAGTACAGGTGGAACTAGTTATGGATAAAATATGTTCATGTCATGTCGTTTCCCCTTGCAACCGAGGCATGTTGATGGTGTTTTGTATATGGATTTCTATGGTATATCCACCGTCAACAGACACCGACAGGCCGGGCTTCCTCCACTCTACACCTCCACTCTATCTCTCTCAATCTAGTAGAAACTAGAAGATCTATTTCTACCTTACATTGATTGCTAAGCCTAAAAAGAAATATTAATTAGAGAAGAGGTTTTCCTTCGAGGGCACCCCTCAGTCTCTATGATAATTTCTTCATGTCCTCCAGGGGCCAGGGGGCCTCGCTTATATAGTCCTCCCCTTCTATGCGTTTTTGGGTCGATAGCCGAGGTGGTACTATGTTTTTCTTGATCCAATAGGTCGGTGGAATATCCCGAGCGAAGGAGTCCTGAATTGGCTCCAGCAGGGGGGCGGGCGCCCAGGCTTCCAGGGCGGGCGCCCTGGGCCTGGCCCAGTTTCGCCTCCGCTTCGGTCTCGTGGCTTCTGGAGTTTTCTAGATGATGTAAAATTGCGCGGTGCGTTGATATCTCTATGTAATCCCGACATGTGGGCCTTTCTTCCTTATTTTCTGATAACCCCCTGCAGAAACAGATAAACAACAAAACTCGTGGAATTCTGTCAGATCAAACCCTAATTCTAGGTGATGGTTGCATATTGGTCCTTTCTCTTGTCTATTTGATAATTAAAATTGATACTTAAGAACCGTCAACACCTCACAAATATAGAAGCATTCAAACAAGGACTCTCCTCCAGATTAGAGTGAACTATTCTGACTCAAGACTCATGCATATTACCTTTAGCCATTGAGCTTAGCTGCCACTTAGGTCTTGGGCAGTTGAAAGACAGAACAGTTAAATCGAGCACTATGCTACTTACTCTTTGATCAATTATTATTCTAGAGTTTTGTAAGATTTTCAAATAAAACATAGAGTTTCCTTGTATGATACTTTCTAGTCTCTCATATGTGGTATTTTTTCATCCTCTCCAAAGTGAGTATGCCTTCTCTCTCTCACCCTACTTTAATTAGCTTATGTGGAGCTTATAGGTGCGAAAGACTATTCAAACCTATTTACATGTGTTGCATAGTTAAACCGTGGATCTAAAGAAACTAATTATACAATCAAGTTATATGTGCATATGAGTGAATGGAGTGAAGTGATAAGAATGAATGGGGTTATGAGGGATGATAACTAATGGTGAATATCTCATTCTACATTTGCTCCTTGGGGATAACATACCTCCCTAATCTGAGAATAAGGACTTGGCTGTCTTCCTTTTCTTTTGCATTGGGACTTTTGTCCTCTTTCTTTCTTTTCTCTTTTTTTGAAATATCAGCCAACCCTTTTAATTTACTGATAACAATAGGGAGTATCAACTAAAATAACTAGAGCTTTATTGGATAAGTAGAATAAGACATAATGTCAATCGATATTTTTGGGTATTCCCTCCTAGTGTAGGAGTAGATCATTTTCTAAGTGGATGTGGAATGTATGTGGGTGGATAATGGAATGCGTACTCCTAGGCTAGGAGCAGCATAAGTGCATGTCTCTAGGATAGAAACAACACCGAGTGTAGTGCATATACATGGGTGGTACTTCCAGGAACAGAAGTAGCACATAGTGAATGTGGTGGATGTAAGTGGTTGCGTACTTCTGAGGATAGAAGTAGCTAAGATCAATGGATGGAGAGCACATAATGTTGACTTTAACTACATGACTAGTTCCTTAGGGTATACATAGCTTCACTATCCTCAATGCTTATAGGTTGAAATATAAGTGGAGGTTTTCCTAATCTAGCAAGCATGAGTATCTGGCTATGGTAGGAATTTAAACTCTCGTTATAAAGGAACTCATCATGTAGCAATTTAAGATTTTCAAAATAAAAATTCTCCAGAATTCTAGCATCTCTAGGAGCAAGATTGATAGCAGCTCAAAAACCTTCCCATATCATATCTGTCAACTACCTAGACTTGGATCAAGCATTTCTACCTACAAGTTTTAGGCTCAGAGAAAAATCTTAAGTCTAAATAGTTGTGTCTAAAACTCAGGAGAGTACAAGGTTGAAAACTAGATATTTGCAAGGAATAACGGCAGAGCAACTATTCATCATCTCCATATAAGAGTTTATTCTAGAGGTTCATTTTAACAGATTCATTAAGATCTCTCCATAGCTAGCAAAATTAACTATGAAAGATAAAATATTTATTGGGTTTCTAAGGTTATTCATCTTTTTATCTTGTCATAAAGCACTACGAATAGATAGATGAGTAGGTAAGAGATACTTCGCTCGGTATATAGGGGTTGCTCTCCCCAAGCTGGATGTTGACATAGTCTGCTGAGGTTGCTGATAGGTAGTGAAGGCGTACTGGTCCTCCTAGAGTGTCGTAGGTGCTTGCTATTAAAAACAACACTTGCCTGATGTGGACAGTACTATAGAGGACATGACTTCCTTCAGCCTATTGATTCTTCTTGATCCCTTAAAGCCTGTGAAGCTTAAATAGACAACAAAGCTTGTGGAACTTAAGTGTTTGTAATAAACTTTTAAGCCTTGGGAGTCTAGAACTTTCTTATACCCATTTATCTTTTAACAAGATCAATATATTTTTATGCTTTTCATATTTATGGTATGCAGACAGGGAAGTAAATATGCTAAAAATTATTTTTGTGCCTCCACATTAGATAAGTATGTGAGCTGTTGCATCACATATTAAATACATGGGTCTTAGCAATTTTCTAGAGGCATGCAAAAAAATTATTTTCTTTTCTAATGCAGCAATAAAAAACAAAGATACAATTACTAATGTAATTAAGAGAAGTAAATATAAAGGAAAATGCAGATAAATACCAAGTTACCTCTTGGCGCGGAGTTTGGTGATTTTAAGTCCTCCAAACAGGACCTTCTTGTTTGATCACTGATCGAGGGGGACATCGGACGGCGCCACAGGTGTTGTGTCCTGAGTAGGATTTAATTTTGAATTTACCTTGGGCTTCCATACCTGCCTTGTAGGTGATGGCGACTTGGAGGAGAGTGTCTAGAATCACTATCTCTTCTTCTGCTGATTCTTCTTCCTTGATGATGTCTGTAACACCCTAGTGTTATGGTTGGATAAATCACATGCATAACATGAGCATCATCTTCTACTCAAAGCATATCATGATCATCATCTACCTTGAGCCATGTCATTCTATGCAAAAATGTGATTTTAATTGTTTAAATAGGCTCCCTATGCTTATGTTTGAGTGAACCATGCTTGTGTTTGTGCTCTATGTCTTGGTAATTAGTTTATCTATGCTTAACTCAACATTAGGAACAATGTTCATGTTGATCACTTCTCCAAAATAATCACTTAAGTCATACTTACACAAATAGGCCCTAGAAAGCTCTTTTGCTTAGGCTTTTAAAAAGTGTTTCATAAAATGTTTGCATGTCAAAACTTTCTACAACAAAGTTGTAGCACATTTTATAAGGAACAAAAGTTGTTTTATGGCCATCTCATGAAAATGACCACAACTAGCTCAAAAATGACCCACAAGGCAGATTTGGGGCTGTTTCCAACACTTAGAAAATTTTCTAAGTCTGGAATCGCTGCAGTTTGCTCGAGGGTGTGATGTTCATCTTCCAGTTTGAATTCTAGACCGAATCAGTCCTCAATCTTGTAAGCAATGTTGGAGTACTCATGTAGCTCTCTAGCATAGAGCAATTAGCCAGCAAAATCATTGAGTGGTTTAGGAGATAATCGCAGTGCAAGATCGGGTTTCAGTCGGGATCAACGACTGAATGGAGTCGCCGTCAGTGCAGGGGAGCTCGCCGGTGACGCCACGTGTCTGGACCCGTGGCGTCCGTACGTCGCCATTGGTCCTGCTCGTCAGCCCCCAGCGTGTCCTACAGCTCGCCACGGCGTCCCCGGTCGCATGGACAGCGTCATTCCACTCCCGGCTCTCTCCCTCTCGCGTGCGTCGTCGTCTCCACGTCGCCGCCGTTGCTTCGGCGAGCTCGCGCGCGCGTGTCTCCGTGTCTTCGGCCAAGCAACTCCGCCCAGTGCTCTGCCAGCCTCTCCACTTCACCGTCGTCAAGTTGGCTGCAGCTGCCGAGCCTCGGTAAGCCTGCATTGCCTTCTCCGTCGCGAGCTTACCTCGCCGGAGCTCCGCCATGGTCACCGGCGTCGTGGCCAGGGCTCTGTAGTCCACCATTCTTCCTCATTCTTGTCCCAAAAGCTCCGCTAGGTCATGCTGATGCTCGTCCGCATTCTGTTCCGCTCTGTCTCCGGCCAGAGACGTCGGCGGTCGGCCGCGCACCACCGCCGTGCCGCCATTTGCGAGGGTGAGGTACCTTGTGTCCAGTAGAGTTAGGGTTTCGGGTACCGCTCGATGCGGAATGGAGTGGGGAGCACGATGGTGCCCTTGGCCATCGCCGAGACCTCGCCGTCGATGAGATCTCCGGCGGTCAAGTCGCGCCTCTGCTCTCAAGTCACTGACGTGTGGGGTTCCTTGACTCGTGGGGCCCCTCTGTCAGTCTCTCTCTCTTCTCCTTTGTTGGTTTAGGGTTGAGCTGTTTTTGCAAAAATCATATCTCTGGTTCTGCTGATCCAAAAATTGTAAAACCAATTTTGTAGTGTTCCTTGAGATGGCTAGTTTTTAATAAAAATATAAAATGAACCATGTTTTCTGGGAAAAGTATTTCTTAGGATTTAATCTTGTTAATCATGAGTAAATTCATATCTTTTGTTATACTTCTCCTTTTGCCATGAAATTTTTATGGTAGCCTCTGTGTGATACTAGAATGCTAAGATAAATATTTCATGATTTTTGGAGTAATGCATCTGTGATGTGTAATTTATGTTTGAGGTTTGGCTTGTTTTCTTATTAAAATCATAGTAAATAATTGATGCTTATGCTGGTGCTCTACTTTGGTGTCACATTTCTTTATGATAATAGTAGCATGTAAATAATCTGAAATCTGTTGTTTGACACCATATAAACCATGATTCTGAAATTATGAAATAAACCCCTTGTCTCATGTTAAATGCTTATCTTAAGTTTAGCATGTGCAATGCTCTGAAATTTTTATGGTGATGTCACAATGCTATGTTTGTGCTTCTGTAATTTTTGTAGATTTTTCTGAGCACTTTTCAGGTATCTTGTAATTATGTCCCTTTCTAGAATTAAATTAATAAATGCCTTGTTAGTAAATGATTAGAGGTTAACATGTGATGTTCTGGTAGTCTTATGATGTGTTTGTACTAATAAGCCATGTGGTTGACACTGTTTATGTTTTGGCTATGTCATTAAATAATTAATTAAAGGGTTGAAAGCTGTTCTGGACAGCAAGGGAGTAATTTAACTTTTGCTTAATGATAACTGGATTTTCTGGGAATCTTGTCTAAATCAAAGTTGTTGTGAACTTTATGAATTAGCTGTGATTTAAATTTGGGATCATTTGGTCCAGTAGTTTGAAAGTTATGGCTGTTTCAAGTTGGATTCCAGAAATAGGTGTTTTCTGTTTTTCTGGGACAGAACCTGGAACTTTATTTAAATGGCTTGTTTAACTTATGAATCTTGCTGTGATGTTTAAAGATGGTTCGTAGACAATTTCATAAGCTTTCCTGAATGTCCTCGCTCATGTTTGTTGGATCTGTCTAGCATTAGTTATGATCTGTTTACTGAGCTAATTCTGTTATGTGGTGCTTGCGGTTATAGTAACTTGGTAGGTGTTGGTTAAGCTAACTTATCATCTTGTGTAAACTTGTTATAACCTTTACTCTGTAAATGAGTGTCTAGTGAGCTTAATTATGTGTCAAGCATTCATCCTTTAGTATGCACACTTTCTTATTCTTCGAGCATGCAATAGGTGCATCGGACGCGACAGCCTCCTTCGAACTACAAGTGAACCCCGAAGGCCAGGAGGGCAACCCGGAGGTGGAGGTCCAGCAAGCCGGACTCGAGGAGCCCGAAGAAGAAGTTGTGTGCCCGAACCACGAGCCAGCTTCGTTCGTGAAAGGCAAGCCCCGGAGCATTCTAAGTCTTCCTTTACTTTCGAAAGTTTACTTAATGTGTTATATCTATTGATGCATTAAGTATAGGAGTTGTGATGAAACCTTTGCTGCATTTTACTCCAACCTTGTCCAGATACCTTACCACTACCTGGTTATAGAGTTAGGATCGAGTAGCCGCTTAGCCATGCTTTAATCGGTAGAAGTCGGGTGATTTCCGGTCACCTGCGCGATATAGGGTTATGTCGGATCACGATGGACTATATGTGCTGTCGTGGGTGGAACCTGTTTAACTTGACTTAAGCCGGGCGGAGTTTTGCAAGGTCGTAGTAACTCCGTCTGTGTCAGCTAAGGACCAACCATTGTATGTCCTCTTGTCATGTTGAACACATGCCTGACACTTAGTTGGCCGGATAACTCGTTCCGACCACGAAGCCTAGTAATATGACTCAGGCCGGAAGGCCGATAAGTATAAAGTACGCACTACCGGAGGAAGTGCGGTGTGCGAGGGACCATTGGCGTAAGTCCAAAGGCAGGTGAGTTAAAATTCCTGACCTCCCTGGCAGAGTGGTAGCCCTAGGAGTGCGGCGCTAATCGGAACCGCGATTTCTGAGTCGTACCAAAGGTGACCCGTTGGCTCTCTGACGGGGGATGCTTGGGTGAGTGCTAGGAATAACCCTCCAGCTGGATAGGAATTCGATTCGAATCGCCGTCTCTCCCGGTCAGTGAGAACTCGACAGAGCAGCGGCAAACGTAGCATTCACTAAAGAACTTGGATCATAATAATGATGATAGCAAGAAAAAACATATGATGATCTTGATATGGTTATTATTGCTTGTAATAATCAAGTGAAGTGCTTTAGTACAGGTGCTAATCTAGTGCTAGGCTGATGATGATTAAATATGATGCTCTCACAACCTTGTAGCTATTATCTAAGCTTTTGGCAAATGTTGAGTCAACCAGCTCTACTTGATATTAGCCTTGCATGATTCTTGGTGTCTTTTATGTTATACTAGACAGGTAAGTCTAGCTGAGTACATTCTCGTACTCAGGGTTTATTCCCACCTGTTGCAGATGATATCTTTTATGATGGCTTCTGCAAGACCTGTCTCCATCCCGCTGGGGATGAGGACAAACCGTTGGGCATGGTTCTCTAACAAACTCGTATCTGCTGCTTTTGGATGGATGGTGTACGACTCTGGCTATAACAAGAACCTGTGAACTGAACTTTGGAAAGTGTGTGTAATTATTTTGCTTCTGCTACTTTGAACATGTGTTGTAATAACTTAATAACTTCGATGTGGTGCCGCTTCGACGGCAATGAATGACTATGTAACATTCGCTGTGTTATGTTGACCTATTACGATCTTGGTTTGTTGCAAGTTGGTTTGAAGTCCTTCGTGATTTCAGTTGACTACCAGGATTATATGGGCTCAAGTATTTAAACATGATTGCTTGTCGATCGTTTCTACACTTGAACTCTTATAATTTGGTCGGTTCCGTGACAGCTGGCATCGGAGCAAGTTCAGCATTATAAATGCAGCGTCTGTGTTTTTAAAGACAAAAGAGTTTTTAAATAAAATGGTGTAAATCAACACTTAAGTTATGCCAGTGGTCGAATCCTCCTTGCCCATATAAGGACTATAGGTGGCTATTTAAGTACTGACTTGGGGGTTTTATTTATGCATCTCTGGCAGTACTCAAGTATGGATGTGTGATGACCGCACTATGCTACCCTGTAGTCTAATGGTAGAGGTAGTCTTCATATGTGAATTAGCCACATATGTCGCTAGATTTAAATTATGCAACGTCGCACCTACGCTCTGGTAAATGTGAGCTGTGAGAGCATGATCGTCCAAACGGCGGTCTAGGGGAGTGTTCGCGGTGGTTTTCTGGAGTGGTTACATGTCAAAACCATGGAACCACGAAAGAAACTTAATTGGGGAGCATTTAATTTCTCGGGTAGCTGCGGTGTCATTGTTTGTGCATGTTGGGCATGTCCAAGCAATGTGCACTTAGTTTACTGCTTTCTTGCGTGATATATTGGAAACTGTTGGGCTGAAATGAAGTTTTCTGCAGATACTCTAACAGCGCACGTGAAATTCACTAGTTATCGTATCGAGAGACGAATGTATGCCACCGTATATCCGTTAGAATATTAATTTTCTAATTTTGTGAGGACGTACGGTTCGTGCATGCATCATGTCGCATTCATACATACATTCTATCTACTCCTTCCCTTACTATGTCGTCTCTTTTAATTAAATAAATGTTGCTGAAAATTAATCCTCTCTTACCCATGGTATTCCTATTCCTTTCCACAGATGGACGTGCCCGCTTCACCTCGTCCTAGTGACACTTTCTTGAGCGAGTTTGGCACTCCTACCTTGCTCTGGAGGGTACTACAGTCTGTAGGGTATACTGAGCCACCTCAGTATTCTTGGTGGGAGGTGTATTTGACAGGAGAGTTGCAGTGGTTTGCCGTGCAGGGAGTTGTCCCTCCACATGGGGGCAGGCCTGCACGGACAGGGTGGACCTGTAACTCGGATGGGCAGACTCCTTGGGAAGCAGCTCAGGTTGCAGCCCAGGCTATGTTGCTCAATATCTATCAGAGGTTTGGCAATGAGCTGACAGGAGGACCAGCGGCCTCCATTCCCCGTGCTGACCCAGTAGCAGCGGAGTGGAAGCAGGCGGATGGCTGTGCGTTGGTCTGAGGCAGGGGAGAGCAAGCTGAGAGCTCCGGTCCTGCTATGAGTGCTATGGTGGCTGTGCTCAAGCTGTTCAGTCAGCGAGAGGACACTTATGAACAGGTGATGGTGGCTGTTCGCCAGGCTCAGGAGATGCAACAGAAGGCTGAAAAGCGTGCTCGCAAGTTTTGCAAGAAGGCTAGACTCCTGGAGCAAGCTCAAAAGGACCGCGATGACTGGGAAGACTTTGCAGAGTACCGTAGGCAGCAGTGGGTGAAGGCCATTAGGGAAAGAGATCATAAGCAGGATCAGATGGGTCAGTTGGCTAGAGAGAAGGCGACAGTGCAGGAGCGTGTGGTGCAGGTCACTCGTGAGAGGGATACTGCACTCCGTGTGTCAGAGAACAGGCGCCGAGCATGGGAGATGCACCGGATTCAGTCGCTTGAGCGGGAGAACTATTTGTAGGATCAGATTGAGGCTGGTCTTGTGGAGATTCACTGTCTCAACAACTTGCTACACCCTATTCCTCGCCCTGTACCCGTGTACCCAGAGGTGGGACCTCAGGTGATTGTGGCCGATGATGATGGTATGGAGGTAGATGGACCAGCAGCGGCTGCACCACTCTTGCACGAGGACGTGGAGGACGAGAAGCTTGAGCCAGTTAGCGACGAGGATGGAGAGGCAATCTTCGACGCTGACTCGGGCGACGAGCATGGAGTGTAGTGAGTAGTAGGGAGTTGTTATGTGAGGATCTTTTGTAGTTTGGCAGTTAGCAGTGGTGCTTTTGTAATCATGATGTAATCCGGAACCTTGATCTTTGCCTTATGTCATGTACTGAGATGGTGTAATAACTTTATGGACCTTATGTGTAACTTTAACATGTTTGATCTATTATGACGATGTTTTCTGTTGTGGTGCATATTGCGGATATCTCTGTCATGTGTTGGATTGGTGATGTTGTTTTGTGGAATTGAATTATTGTGCCTTTTTCTGTAAAGCTATTCTCTCGAATACTTTCAGGCATAACTATAAGTTCTTCTACAACAAGTCTTATCATCATCAATGCTCACTGACTGTATCTTTACAGATGTCTCATGGCACTCGAGGTGCGGAACAGCGTGCGAACATGAACCCACCCCCTCCTCCTCCACCACCAAATCCAGCTGAATTGATGCAAATGATGGTGGAAAATCATAGGATGCTTACTGAGACCATAAATCGGATGGCAAATTAGGGTGGTCATAATGCATATGAAGGGCCAACTCCTAATCAGTATAGCAGTTTCAAGGATTTCATGGATACTAAGTCCCCACCTTTCAGAGAGGCTGAAGAACCCCTTCAAGCTGAGGAATGGCTGAACACGGTGGAACAAAAGTTCCGCTTACTTCGGCTGACTGAGGGTTTGAAGGCGGAGTATGCAGCTCACCAACTGCAAGGTCCAGCAGGCATCTGGTGGAATCAGTATCGGGAGGCTCTTCCAGCCGACACTGTGCTTGACTGGAATCTTTTCCGTGAGGCTTTCAAGGGGCATTTCATTCCTCCTGGTGTCATGGAGATGAAGCATACCGAGTTTATGCAGTTTACTCAGGGCAACAAAACTCTGAAGGAGTACTTGCATGCTTTCAATCATCTGTCAAGGTATGCTCCTGAGTTCGTTAACACTGAGACAAAGAAGATTGCTAGCTTCAAGCGGGGTCTTAGCCCCAAGTTGCTGAAGACTATGGGCCGCACTAAGTGTGCAACTTTCAATGAGTTTGTCAGTGATGCTCTTACCCAAGAGAACTACAACACTGTGTACACTGCGACCAAGACTCGCAAAAGGGTTTTTGAAGCCAGGGCAGGGGCATCCAAATCCAAGGCTCCAGTGGCAGCTAGGCCACCAATCCGTGCTCCAACTCCTAACCAGCGGTATCGCCCGCCTGTGAAGAAGAATCAGGCGAAAACGGGTTTCCGCAAGGGTTACTCCATTGCTCTTCCCAGGGGCAACACGGGTCCCAACTATGCCAAGACTCCACCTGCCAATCGTCCGTGCTAGAACTGCAATCAGACCGGGCACTGGCAGAGCAATTGTCCTTACCCGCCAAAGAAGGTCAACCAAGGGAACGTCCGCCAGGGGCATGTTCACTACACAACTATGGAGGCAATCCCTGCTGGTGAGGTAGTTACAGCTGGTAAGTTTATGGTTAATCAATGTGATGCACTTGAGGTTTTTGATTCAAGAGCATCACATTCTTTTGTGAGTTCATACATGGTGTCTCAGCATAATCTCAAGGCAAGTACACTTGATAAGGGTAGTTATTGCATTAGTGCTGCTGGGAATGATATTTCTACCAATCAAGTGGTTTATGGGGCAACTCTAGAAATTGGAGGCCGTCAGTTTCTTGCTGACCTGGTGGTTTTACCCGGTGTGGGTATAGATGTAATTCTGGGTATGAATTGGATGAGTGGTAACGGAGTTCTTATCGACACCACCACTCGTGTAGTGATGTTGAGAGAACCAAATACCAGGGAAGCGTTCTTAGAGCAACTTCCTCGAGATATCCATATCCGTAACACTGTGAATGTAGCTACAGCTAAGGCCATCTAGGATATTCTAGTGGTGTGTGAGTTTCCGGATGTATTTCCTGATGATTTACCCGGGCTTCCTCCAGATCGGGATGTGGAGTTTAAAATTGAATTAATTCCAGGTACCGCTCCTATCTCTAGAAGACCTTATAGAATGCCACCAAATGAGCTAGCTGAGCTTAAGACCCAGTTAAGTGAGTTGTTGAAAAAGGGTATTGTCCATCCTAATTCTTCTCCTTGGGGTTGTCCGGCTATCTTTGTGAAGAAGAAGGATCAATCCTTGCGCATGTGTGTGGACTACCGTCGCTTGAATGCGGTGACCATCAAGAATAAATACCCTCTTCCTCGCATTGATATCCTGTTTGAACAGTTGTCTAAAGCTAAGGTATTCTCCAAGATTGATTTGCGATCTGGGTACCATCAGATCAAGATCCGTCCTGAAGATGTACCTAAGACAGCCTTCTCGACGAGGTATGGGTTGTATGAGTAGTTCGTCATGTCCTTCGGTCTTACCAATGCACCTGCTCACTTCATGTATCTCATGAACTCGGTCTTCATGCCCGAATTGGAGAAGTTTGTGGTGGTCTTCATTGATGATATCTTGGTATATTCTTGTAATGAAGAGGAGCATGCAGAGCATCTGCGTGTAGTGTTGTCGCGTTTGCGTGAGCATCAGGTTTATGCAAAATTCAGCAAATGCGAGTTTTGGCTAAAGAAAGTACCTTTCTTGGGCCATGTCTTATCTGAAGCTCATTCATCCAAATTGTCTATCCATCTTGGTAGTAGCAAGATGTATCAGGATCTGAAACCTCTGTTTTTGTGGACAAAGATGAAAAAGGAAATTGCTGCTTTTGTCGCTCGTTGTGACAATTGTTGTCGTGTGAAGGCCGTTCACATGAAAGCTGGTTTGCTTCAACTCTTGTCAATTCCAGGTTGGAAATGGGAAGAAATCAGCATGGATTTCATCGTTGGACTTCCAACATCTGTTAAGGGTTACGACTCTATCTGGGTGATTGTAGATCGTTTGACCAAGGTTGCTCGATTTATTCCAGTTCGAACTGACTATCGTCCACATCAATATGCGGAGTTGTACTTCGAGCACATTGTCCGTCCGTATGGTGTGCCTCGAACTATCATATCATATCGTGGACCACAGTTCACTGCTCATTTTTGGGAGTGTCTGCATGAGCAGATTGGTACTCACTTAGTCCGTAGCTCGGCATATCATCCCCAAACAGTAGGTCAAACTGAACGTGTTAACCAAATCCTAGAAGACATGCTGAGGGCATGTGCTCTCTCGTCAAAGGGTTCTTGGGTTAAGTGGTTGCCATTAGCTGAGTTCTCCTACAACAATAGTTATCAGGAGAGTATCAAGATGGCTCCATTTGAAGCCCTGTATGGTCGAAAGTGTCGAACCCCGTTGAATTGGGTAGAATCCAGGGAGCAAAGGTATTATGGCATCGATTTCATGAACGAAGCGGAGCAGCAAGTCCGTACCATCCAGCAACATCTGGAAGCTTCTCAAGCTTGTCAGAAAAGTTATGCTGACAAAAGAAGGAAGCCGATTGAGTTTGCGGTCGGTGACTATGTGTATCTAAAGGTGTCTTCGATGAAGGGTGTACAAAGGTTCAGAGTCAAGCGCAAGCTTGCACCTTGTTATGTGGGACCTTATCGGATTCTTGAAAGGAAAGGAGACGTAGCATACAAAGTTTAGCTTCTAATTGAGCTTCGAGCTATTTTCCCTGTCTTCCACGTATCACAATTAAAGAAGTGCCTTCGTGTTCCGGAGGAACGAGTGGAAGTTTGGGATATAAAGTTGATGTCGGACTTGGTGTACGAGGAGAAACCTGTAGTGATTCTTGACCGCAAGGAACGGGTGACTCATAATCGCGTGGTTAAGTTCCACAAGGTGTTGTGGAGTAATCACGGGGAGGAAGATGCCACTTGGGAGACGGAGGATTATTTAAAAGAAGTTTACAAAACATTCTTCGAAAATCAGTAAGCTTTCAAATCTCAAGACGAGATTTTTGTAAGGGGGGAGGGCTGTAACACCCCAGTGTTATGGTTGCATAAATCACATGCATAACATGAGCATCATCTTCTACTCAAAGCATATCATGATCATCATCTACCTTGAGCCATGTCATTCTATGCAAAAATGTGATTTAAATTGTTTAAATAGGCTCCCTATGCTTATGTTTAAGTGAACCATGCTTGTGTTTGTGCTCTATGTCGAGGGTATCGGTAACGGGTACCCTCAGCGATGCGCATTATGAGATTGCCCGTACGAAGGTCGAGACCCTCAATTCGACGCTCTAATCTTACGTATGCGCCGCCATCGACGGTCGCAGCCTCGAAGACGGAAATAGCGTCGAGCGAATCGGTCAGGGCTCGAGCGACGACTGCCGTCGAAAACGGAAGCGGGCTCGAGCGAACCGAGAGGCGTCGAGCGCAAGGACACTGTCTGCCGCCTGACACGCGCACGCGGGCCGGAGCATTAAATGCACCTGACGCTTCCCCACCTAACACACGGGTCACGGAAGGCGTGATAGGGAACAAGCTTCTGTCCCATCGTTCTTTTTGCAGCCTTCCCACCGAACGACCCAGGGCGTGTCAGGACGCAGGAAACAAGGATGGAACGTCTAATCGGGACCCCCTCGAGACACCCAAGGTCAGCGCTCCAGATATCAGCATATTACACGGCGTCCGACCCTCGACCGAACCGGGTCCCTTCCTAGGGACAAGTTGGGCGTCGACTAACAACACCACAGCTACCCCGCCGGATCCGCCACCATACCGTACAAGCATGCGACCTCAGAACCAGCACAAGGCGGCTGGCAGGGCAGAACGCAGGAGCACGCGTAATCATCACCGGGCTATCAAGATGGGACGGCTCGAGGCCATGCCGTACGGAAGCCTCGAGTAGGTCAGCGCTCCATGCGGCTATCGATCCCTACTCTAACATCTACGCATGTACCCTGTGTCTCTCCTTGGAGCTATAAAAGGAGAGACTCAGGAATAGAAGAGAAAGAGATCACAACACAAGACCACGCTCATACGTAGTAAAGCTCCACACTTCATACCACGCCTGTATTCGCCCCTGTACAAGCACTTAGGTGCAAGATAATACAAACTCTCTCCCCCCGCTGGACGTAGGGCCTTCTCTTGCCCGAACCAGGATAAATCTTTGTGTCTTCTTGCATCACCATCCAGAAAAAGGAGCACGCATACAAATTTACTCGTTGGTGTGACCCCCCCGGGGGAAAAACACCGACAGTTGGCGCGCCAGGTAGGGGTCCTGCGTGTTTTTCATCGATTTCCCACTCCTTTCTGGATGGCTACTCTTGCCTCGCTGTTTCCGCGCTCCACGGTGATTTGGTTTGGGAGTCTCGAGTTCATGTCTACGGGCTCCGGCTACGACATGATCTTGCTCTCAGTCAAAGGACCAGGAGGAGCCCGCGTTACGCCAGCACGGTTGAAGGCCCCGAGACGCCCTCATCACCACGCCTCCCCGCCTAAGAAGAGGCACGGACAGCACCACCGCGGCCCTTCTGCTTCAGCACGACCAACAACTCGTGCGAGGCAGGATGTGGGCCACAAGTCGGCAGCACCATGTGACGGAGCAACAAGTACGACGACTCAGCACCGTGCGACGATGGGAGGGGACGCGTCTCGCGCCCTCTCCCCCACCGCAGCTAGGCTACTTCCACACGGGTTGTTCTCTCCAAGGGCGGCACTGCCGTTCGGAATGGACAACGCCGCGGCGTCGCTCGCCAGGACGATATGCCCAAACGCCCAGACGTACGTGGAAAGACCCATGGTCCTCCCACATAGCTCTGAAGCACGGCGGCCGGCGTCCGAGCTGCCGGACCTTTCCCGAGTACGAGGCCTCCGTCGTCTAGGCCCCGGACGATACTCGATCACCTCCCTCAGGCAACGATTGCTGGAGGAAGGACGTGGGTGTTTCTACGCCGCCGAACCAGACTCCGACTCCGAGACAGACAGCTATGACCCTACGAGGGAATGCTATCACGTCGACGGGGCGGCAGAAACCACCGACGAGACACGGGATGCTGCTGCGGGTGGTCGAGCCCCCGCGGCGCAAGAAGACCCCAGGACGCCTGGGAACGACGGACGGCTCGACCCTCTTCCTCAGGAAGATAGAACTGCGCAGCTCGCGCAGCTGCGGGAGCTCAAGATGAAGCTCGACGAAGATCGCGAGCGCCTCGTCCTGCTCGAGCAAATCCTCGAACAAGACCTGCCCTACCCGCCGGGCGGAAGTGTCCGCAGACGCGCTCGAGAGGTACATCGACAGATCGTCGGCGACGCAGAGGCGGAGCAACCTGTCAGCCGTTTCCCTCGAGCAGGCCAGAATGTAGTGGCAGCGACGATGCTGCTACGTAACATGCCAGAGCCGTCGAATTCCCAGGCCCGACGCATTCGAGATGAAGTACAGACATTGCTCCAGGTGGCAGCGGTTCAACAAGCCGAAAGTTCGGCGTCTCGACGGCGAGGAGCTGCCACAGAGAAGCGCGACGAACAGCCTCTAAACGAAGAGGAGGTGTCAGTCCATCAACAACCTCCCCCTCGAGGTAGAAAGACCGCTCTCATCCTCCCTGCCGACAATCAACGTCGACACGACGCGCGGCACGACGTCAAAGAAAATAGACGCCGCCGGCACGGAGACGCGGAAGAACGTGGTTATAGCGTGCATCGCGGTGGGAGATACGACAGCGACGAGGACCGGGTGGCCCCCGAGCCACCGGGCCCACGGGTGTTTAGCAGGGCGATTCGCAGCACACCCCTGCCCAATCCATTTCGACCCCCAACCAGCATCGCGAAGTACAATGGAGAGACCAAGCCAGAGCTATGGCTGGCCGATTTCAGGCTGGCCTGTCAGCTAGGTGGTGCTCGAGGTGATGATCGAGCCATCATCAGACAGCTACCTCTTTTCCTCTCCGACACCGCCCGTCGATGGCTCGAGGAACTCCCTGCCAATCAGATCCACAACTGGGTTGATCTGGTCAGAGTCTTCGAGGGTAACTTCAAAGGGACCTACATACGGCCAGGGAACTCGTGGGACCTCAGCAAATGCAAGCAGAAGTCAGGAGAAACTCTTCGGGAGTATGCTCGACGCTTCTCGAAGCAGCGCACTGAGTTGCCGCACATCCCTGACCACGACGTCATCTTGGCGTTTGTCTCGGGCACCACCAGTCGAGACTTGGTGCGGGAATTAGGTCGCAATCGACCTCAGACCGTCGACGAGCTGATGGACGTAGTAGCTAACTACGCGGCAGGGGAGGAGGCAGTCGGCGCCTTCTTCAGCTCAGAAGGAAGAAAAGGCAAGCAGCCCGTCGATGAAGATGGGACTTCCAGTCGAGGCCTCAAGAAAAATAAAAAGAAGCAGAAAGTGCGGCAGTTCCACCGGGAAGATTCAGGTGACAACCTCGTCGCCGCCATGGATCGAAAGAAGCCGCGAGGCCCTCCGGAGGGAGGCATCTTCGACAAGATGTTGGAGGAGCCGTGCCCTTACCATAAGGGGGGCGCCAACCACAAACTCAAGGACTGTCGTATGCTGAGAAAGCATTTCGACGGTCAGGGGTTCAAAAAAGATACGCGTGATGACTCCAAGAAGGAGAAGGCTGGCGGCAAAGAGGACAACAAAGATGACGACGGCTTCCCCGCCGTCCACGACTGCTACATGATCTATGGCGGGCCCTCGACTCAGTTGACCACGAGGCAGCGCAAAAGGGAGCGTCGCGAAGTCTTTGCAGCAAGAATGGCGGTGCCCCAATACCTTAGCTGGTCGAGCACTCCCATCACTTTCGACCGAGAAGACCACCCTGACAAGGTAGTCGCCCCAGGCGTCTACCCGCTCGTCGTCGACCCCATCATCGTCAACACCCGACTCTCAAAAGTGCTGATGGATGGTGGCAGCAGCCTCAACATCATCTACCTCGAGACCCTCGATCTCCTCGGCATCGATAGAGGACGCCTCCAGCCAAGCGCCGGCGGTTTCCATGGCATCGTACCAGGGAAAAAGGCACTGCCAGTAGGTCGAATCGACCTACCGGTTTGCTTCGGCACGGCGGCCAACTTCAGGAAGGAGACCCTCACCTTTGAGGTGGTTGGGTTCCGAGGCACGTACCACGCCATCATCGGGCGCCCGGGCTACGCCAAGTTCATGGCTATACCCAACTACACATACTTGAAGCTGAAGATGCCTGGTCCCAAAGGCGTCATCACTGTCAGTTCCTCCTTCGAGCACGCGTACGAGTGCGACGTCGAGTGCGTCGAGTACGGGGAGGCGGTCGAGAGCTCCACCGAACTCGTTGCAAAGCTTGAGGCCATGGCCGCTGAGGCTCCAGAGCCTAAGCGTCATGCGGGCAGCTTCGAGGCGGCGGAAGGAACTAAGAAGATCCCGCTCGACCCCAACAACTCCGACGGCAAGGTGCTGACGATCAGCACCGACCTCGACCCCAAATAGGAAGCCGTGCTCGTCGACTTTCTCCGTGCAAATGCTGATATGTTTGCATGGAGTCCCTCGGACATGCCAGGCATACCGAGGGAAGTCGCCGAGCACTCCTTGGAGATTCGAGCCGGTTCCAAGCCAGTGAAGCAGCGGTTGCGCCGATTCGACGAGGAAAAGCGCAAGATCATTGGCGAGGAAGTCCACAAGCTTTTGACGGCCGGATTCATCAAGGACGTTCATCATCCTGACTGGTTAGCGAACCCTGTATTAGTTAAGAAAAAGAATGGGAAAATGAGGATGTGTGTCGATTATACTAGTTTGAATAAAGCATGCCCAAAAGTTCCCTTTCCATTGCCACGCATTGATCAGATTGTCGATTCTACCGCGGGATGTGAAACCCTTTCTTTCCTTGATGCTTATTCTGGTTACCACCAAATAAAAATGAAAGAGTCCGACCAGCTCGCGACCTCTTTCATCACACCTTTCGGGATGTATTGCTACGTGACCATGCCATTTGGGCTTCGAAACGCGGGAGCCACGTATCAACGTTGCATGCTCCACGTATTTGGCGAACATATAGGCTCAACGGTCGAGGCCTACGTCGATGACATTGTCGTCAAGTCAAAGCGACGAGGAGACCTGATCCAGGACCTCGAGGTTGCCTTCAGCTGCTTACGCACCAGCCGGATCAAGCTCAATCCCGAGAAATGCGTTTTCGGCGTGCCTCGAGGCATGCTCCTAGGATATATCGTTTCGCAGCGCGGTATCGAGGCCAACCCCGAGAAAGTCTCGGCCATCACGAAAATGGGGCCAATCCGAGACATCAAGGGTGTGCAGAGGGTCACGGGGTGCCTGGCGGCTCTGAGCCGTTTCATCTCGAGACTAGGAGAAAAGGCATTGCCATTATATCGACTCCTAAAGAAGGTCGAGCGCTTTTCTTGGACCCCCGAGGCCGAGGAAGCACTCGAAAAACTGAAAAAGACGCTGACCTCGGCACCAGTCCTGGTTCCACCTCAACCTGCAGAGCCGCTGCTCCTCTACGTCGCGTCGACGACCCAGGTCGTCAGCGCGGCGGTGGTGGTCGAGAGGCAGGAGGAGGGACACGCGTTACCGGTTCAGAGGCCAGTATATTTCGTCAGCGAGGTGCTTTCGGAAACCAAAACACGTTACCCCCAAATCCAGAAGCTGATTTATGCCGTAATCCTTGCCCGTCGCAAGCTGCAGCATTACTTCCTCGGCCACCCCATCACGGTGGTCTCGTCTTTTCCTTTAGGCGAAATAATCCAGAGCAAAGAAGCCACGGGAAGAATAGCAAAATGGTCCGTCGAGCTCATGAGTGAGACTCTCACTTATGCGCCTCGAAAGGCCATCAAATCGCAGGCCCTGGTAGACTTCATCGCAGAATGGACGGACACCCAGCTCCCCCCAACCCAGGTCCAGACGGAACTATGGACGATGTATTTCGATGGGTCGCTCATGAAAACAGGAGCCGGAGCCGGCCTGCTGTTCATCTCACCCTTGGGCGTCCACATGAGGTACATAATCAGGATTCATTTTGCCGCATCTAACAATGTCGCAGAATATGAGGCCCTCGTCAACGGTCTCAAGATCGCTATCGAGTTAGGAGTCCGACGCCTCGACGTCCGAGGTGACTCCCAACTCGTCATCGACCAGGTAATGAAAACCTCGAGTTACCACGACCCAAAAATGGAAGCATACTGCAAGGAGGTCCGTCGACTCGAAGACAGGTTCCACGGCCTCGAGCTTGTCCATGTCGCTCGACGCTACAACGAGGCAGCCGACGAACTCGCCAAGATCGCATCTACCAGAGGCACAGTGCCGCCTGATGCATTCTCAAAGGATCTTCACGAGCCATCTGTCGACCTAGGCACGGGGGCTGGCGTCGACACCACCATCGCCCAACCAACCAATGCTGTCGATGCGCTCCTGATGGAGGAGGAGGTGATGGAGATAGAACGACGACCGGGTCGACCATTCGATTGGCGCACACCGTTCCTCGACTGCCTTATCCGCGGTGAGTTGCCAGAAGACAAGACAGAAGCTCGTCGTATCGCTCGACGGGCCAAATCATATGTGATCTATGGCGAAGACAACGAGCTATATCGACGGAGCCCGACGGGGGTCTTACAACGTTGCATCACCGTAGAGGAAGGCCGAAAACTCCTCGATGACCTGCACTCGGGGGCTTGTGGCCACCACGCCGCCCCACGGACCCTTGTAGGAAACGCTTTTCGACAAGGCTTTTACTGGCCAACGGCCGTGGCGGATGCCATCGAGCTCGTACGCTCGTGTCATGGGTGCCAATTCTACGCCAAACAGACGCATCTGCCCGCCCACGCTCTTCAGATGATCCCCATCACCTGGCCGTTTGCGGTATGGGGGCTCGATTTAGTAGGACCTCTACAAAAGGCGAAAGGAGGGTATACCCATTTGCTGGTGGCCATCGACAAGTTCTCCAAATGGATCGAGGCTCGACCCATCACCAACATCCGCTCCGAGCAGGCCGTCCTTTTCTTCTCCGACATCATCCATCGGTTCGGGATCCCCAATGTCATCATCACCGACAACGGCACCCAGTTCACCGGCAGAAAGTTCTTGGATTTCTGCGATCAGCATCACATCCGTGTGAACTGGTCCGCAGTAGCCCACCCTCGAACTAACGGCCAGGTCGAGCGTGCCAACGGCATGATTTTGCAAGGACTCAAGCCGAGGATCTACAATCGATTGAAGAAATTCGGCAAGAAATGGGTCGAGGAGCTTTCCTCAGTCCTATGGAGCCTTAGGACAACGCCAAGCAGGGCCACAAAATACACCCCGTTCTTCATGGTCTACGGCTCTGAAGCTATCCTCCCCACAGACCTCGAGTATGGGTCACCACGACTCAAGGCTTACAACGAGCAATCGAACAAAGAGACTCAGGAAAACGCGGTCGACCAACTCGAGGAGGCTCGAGACATGGCCCTCCTCAACTCTGCTAGATATCAGCATAGACTCCGACGCTACCACGACAAGCACGTGCGCAAGAGGGACCTCAACGTAGGCGACCTTGTCTTACGACGCCGGCAAAGCAACCAAGGACGCCACAAGCTGACCCCACCTTGGGAAGGCCCGTATGTGGTGGCCGAGGTCCTTAAGCCAGGAACGTACAAATTGGCGGACGAAAAGGGGGCAGTCTTCACCAACGCATGGAACATCGAACAGCTACGTCGATTCTACCCCTAGAAGTCCTAGACTTACGATCCTACTTTTTGTACGAAGACTTTGTAAATGAACGCATGAATAAATAAAGTCTTTCCCTCGAGCGGCTTCTTTCTGTACCAAAAATAGTTACGAGTTATAGTCTCGACGTCAAAAGGGGATGCCGACCATGACCCATCATAGTCCGCACCCCCTCGGGGGCTACCAGAGGGACGACCCCTCCCCAAGCGTCAAAAAAGCCAAGAAATTTTCTTTTCTTGCTTGGTAAACCTTGCACGGTTCGAGTAGCTAAGGCACCTCGAGCCCCTTAAAGGCCGAGGGATAATGAGCCGGAAAACTCCCACGCCCCTGGGCTACGGAAACTCTACTCACTTCCTCACCCTTGAGGAAATCGAGGTTGTTTCTGACGAAAGGTCGAGCAAGGGATACAAACGTAGGAACAAAGAGAAACAAAGGAACCTCGAGCGGAAAGACAAATAAGCAGTTAACAATTACGAAAAGATACTATATCACGTAACAGCAAAATTAATAAAGTATTGTACAAGGGGCCTCAGGCGCCCTGAGCAGGCTCGCAGGCCTCAGTCAACGGCACGATCCTCACCGCCCTCGCCTCCGCCCGAGCTAGCCTCAGGAGGGAGCACCTCAGGCTCGAAGAGCTTGGCCAACCTTTCCCCAGGAGCCTCCGCGTCGTCGATCAAGGCATGGAGCCTCTTCTCGTTCTCCGCGTCGGTCTTGGAAATGTCGGTGACGAAGCCATGGGACACCACCTCCATGTCGTAGGAGAAGCCCGAGCAGACAACCGCCATCGCCCGCTTCACCCCGATGTGGAGGGCGTCCCGCACCCGATCTCGCAGCGTTGCGCCTATGTAGCACAACTGGTCGATCTCGCACCTGTGCATTTGCCATTTCTTCAAGCTCCTCTTGGTTCCTTGGAAAATGCCCAACACATCCACCAAGCCTGTCATGCACGCTGAGCCTGCCCCCCAGCCGATTGTGAAACGACATCCTCCCCCTAATCGGCTCATTAAAGCGCCGATCATTGTTCTGGAATCGTCGATCTGACCAATCATGCTGATTATAACCATTGCACTTAGGGCAGTCTCTGACAGTCGGTAACTTGATATTTTGCTCCCAACAATGAATGAAGAACGGGCAATTCCAGTTATCTTTATGCCGATTCCACTCTTGTCAGCGTCTTTCTTCCTCTCGGCGTCGATCCTCTTGCTGACGATGATATCGATCTTCACGTTGCTACCATGTTTCCCAATGCTGTCTATGAGTAATAACAATACCGGATCGAGGAGGTCTCCTAGCGCTACTGCCTTCTTGGATTAGGCCTTTGCCCTTGGCGTCATCGGCAGTGATCTGATGCTGGGGATCTACCGATGCGCTCTTCTCAGCTGCTTCCGATGTTAGGACTTTAGTCATTCCCTTGGCATCCAGCATGTTTGTAGGGAAAGGATGCTGATCAATCTTCATCAGCTTCTGAGCTTTGGAGTTATCAAATTTAATCCTCCTAGATTCTATAGTCGATTGTAATTGTTGCCAGAACACCTTGCATTCATTTGTACTATGGGATGTTGCATTATGCCACTTGCAATACTTGATCTTTTTTAACTCCTCTGCCGATGGAATCAAATGATTTGGTGAAAATTTAATCTGCCCCTCCTGAAGCAGAAAAATCAAATATCCTATCGGCCTTAGTAATATCAAAAGCAAACTTCTCCGGTTCTTTCAGACCAAAAGGACAAGACATCGGCTTTTTGTTCTTCACCCATTCTGCCAAGCCGATGACTGGTTCTCCATCAGAATCTGAACCCGTTGCCTCATCAACAAATGACACTTTCTTGTTCCAAGCCTTTCTAGGTTCAAAAGTATTGATATCTTGATCAGAAATCCTCTACACCAAATGACATAGACTTTCAAACTCTTGAGAAGCATATTTGTCCTTAATGTGTGGTAACAATCCCTGGAAAGCCAAATTAGCAAGCTGCCGATCATCCAGAACTAGACTGTAACATTTGTTTTTGACATCCCGCAACCTTTGCACAAAACTTTTAACCGATTCATCATTGCGTTGCCTCAGCCTTTCTAAATCGGTAATCTTCTTCTGATGGACTCCAGAAAAGATGTACTTGTGGAACTGCTTTTCTAGATCGGCCCAAGTAATCACTGAGTTTGGAGGTAGTGAAATAAACCAAGTAAATGCCGATCCTAACAAAAATGATGAAAATAAATGAACTCTTAATTCATCTCTATTAGCAGCCTCTCCACACTGGATGATGAACCGATTGACATGTTCCATAGTTGACGTGTCATCTTGTCCAGAGAACTTAGTGAAATCTGGCACCTTGTACCGATTTGGAAGTGGAACCAAATCGTATGCAGGAGGATATGGTGTCCGATAAGAATAAGTATTAACCTTCGGCTTTATTCCGAATTGATCTCTCATTACTTCAGCTATTTTATCGGTCCAATAGGCATCAGCATCCTGCCGATGTGGGGGTTGAGGTTCCGGCACCTGCTGATAAATCTCCACATGTCCCTGAGGTGCACGATCTCTAGGGAACATGGCATTGTCCATAGGTTGCTGGCCACCAATCTACTGAGCAATATTCATTGGCAGATTGGCTGGTCCTTGATTCTGAAATCCAACCTGCATCTACCCATGCTAGAATCCTACAGCCGGATGATTCTGTTGTGTCATTTGTGGAAAGATAAACTGCCCTGTCCACCCATTGTTGGCATTCATTGGCGCAGGTCTTGCTGATGGCTGATAATTGGGTGTCATCATTGGGTTGACATACCCTGTCTGAGTCATAAACCTGTGGTGCGCCGGCAGTGGATCCGCCGATGCAGTAGGCATCTAGAATGTTGGCATCTGAAAGTTCCCTGTAATAGGCCTCGCAGTAGTAGTTGAATACTGAGGATTTTGAGTCATCGGCGAAACTGAAGGTGCCGATGTCATAGGACCTTTTCCTGCCAAGTCAACCACCTGAGATGTTCCAGAACTATTTGCAAAAAATTCTGGGGGCATACCATATCCCCACCAATTCTGGAATACAGATCCTGACATTGCCGATGTCGATTGATTTGTGTTGAATTGAACCCGCCCCTCTGATGTTGCTAGATTAGTTCTCATCGGTGTAGATTGCCCATTAGTCATCCCTAATGTGTTTGGTGGAGAAGTAGCTTCCGTACCCGCAACGGCCGGAGGAGCCATAACCGATGACAATCCTGGCCGATGATAGGCCGGGCCCATGTATAACGGTGGTGCCTGTCCTTCTTTGAAAGTTCTAGCCACAGCGTTGAAACCAGTATTGGACAGCACACTGGATTGGTTGACCAAAGCACAATTAATAGCATTGTTAACCATATCTTGCAATTTACTAGGGTTGGCTACAAAAGTGATTTGCCGAGGCATCGGCAATTCTTGCTTCTAGATCACTTCGCCGCTTCTATTGACACTGAAGGATTTCAAGTAGAGCTGCTTGTATTCCACCATAGCTTTTGCCATAGCTTGCTTATGCTTGTAACAGAACCGTCCAATTTATAAGAATTCAAGTGAATTAGCGACCACAGAGGCAGTCAAGCCAATGGACTTGAACCCATACAAACCCGGTAGTCCGACGAAATCTCAAAAGACCTCGATTCAACCAACATACAACCAAGATCGTACATGATCAAGCATCACCATCATAGATTACAACATCCATCACAGAACATAGTTTTACATCACATCAGAGTTTAAAAGAGGTTATTACAAACCATAGCAGTAGCGGAAACAAAGTAGTTTTGAAACAACACCAACAGTTATATTACATGCCAGCTCTATCGTCAAGTCCCAACAAAAGCATAACTGAAGATAAAGAAGTGATCATGCCCATGATCTACTCATCATCCGCAGCTGGGTGATGACAGTTAGCGCAATAGCCGTGATAGACGACATCATTTGCAACAGGGGTAAATAAAACCCTGAGTACGAGAATGTACTCAGCTAGACTTACCCGTCATAAACCAGAAATAAAGTGACACCAAGGAGTATGCAAGGCTGATCTCTGTGGACTGGTTTGACTCACCTTTTGCATAAAAGCCTTTGTTGTAAATAATTCATGTATTATATTTCAGCAGCAAGTTCATCACTTAGCAACTATCCACTAGATTAGCACCTACTCTAAGCATACACTTGACTCTTTAAGCATTACAATAATAACCATATCCGGATTATCACATAGCCATCATCATTCTCATCATAACCATTAAGTTTATTTAGTGAATTCTACGTTGCCGCTGCCCAAGTCAAGTTCTCACTATCCGGGAGAGACGGCGATTCGAATCAATTCCTATCCAGCTGGAGGGGTATTCCTAACACTCACCCAAGCATACTTCATGACGGCAGCTCGGATCACCTTTAGCACAACTCCGGACCAAGTGCGGGTCCGTCCAGCGCCGCACCCCCAGGGACCGCCAATCTGCCAGGGCAGGACTCTAACCTGACACCTGGGCTTACGCCATTGACTCCCCGCACATCCTTACTACCAACCGGGGTGCGCACTCATACAGAACGGGGTATCCGGCCTGAGTTGCACTCGTAGGCTTCGCGGTCGGAACGACTTATCCGGCCAACTAAGTGATAGGCATGCGTTCAACATGACACGGGGACGTACAGCGATTCGGTCCTTAAACGACACAGACGGGGATAGATTCACACCCAAGACCTCCATGCCTTGTTGCTGCACTATCATAATCCCGCCCAGTCTCAAATTCATTATTAACACATGGTTATTTCCACGATAGCAAATATAGCCAGACCGTGATCATCATCCACCTAACTCTAGCAGGTGACAGGAAATCACCCGGCTTCTACCGAGCTAAGCATGGCAAAGCATTACTTCGATCCTGGACCTACTTTGGTAATGTTTAAGGTGGAGAAGGTAGTCATTATGCAGCAAGGGTGTCATATCAACGCCTACCACTTAATGCAACAATATATAACCATAGTCATTTGATAGCTGAACATGATAATCAAAATAGTAGGAGGCTTATAATGCTCCGGGGCTTGCCTTCAACGTAGGTAGAGGGACGGTGGTCAGGGCACTCCGGCAAATCCTCCTCCTCCTCAGCTCCTTGAGGTGGCTCCCCTTGCTGTTCTTTCGGCTCCGGCAACTCGAACTCCAGCACCGTCACTCCCTTGGGTACACCTATGGATGCATGACAAGGAGATGAATATAGGGAATGCACATATGATGCATGATGTCATGATGAGGAGCCAAATAGACATAAAACAAGGTATAACATGAGTGCAAACTTCTAAGATCAATTGAATCATGGAATAACAAGCCAGTTCATACTTCTTCTCTGGTAGAGAGACTAACTGGACAAGTTAAACAAATTCTAGTTAATCCTACTCAGCCACTGGTTTAGTAGACAAGCCAACCAGTCACAAGTTCTAGCCATAACTTAAGCATCAGTAAACCAAACTAAGCAAGTAAGTACTTTCTGGAAAGCTTAGCAAATTGTCTACAATTCATGTTTAGACATCTCAGCATGATTCCCAACCGAAATATGCTAAAACATACAATGTTGGCTGACTGCTCTGGGAATTCCAGAGAGCAAGCACTTTGCAGCAGCTACTTGAAATATGCATAACTTTTAAAATACTCAACCAATTGCCATGAAATTTGGACACGAAGTAGATCAGTAAGTTAGCTACAAGTTTGTTGTAGACAAGTTTCCCAGAAAATAAAATCTTTAATTAGTTCTCAAGCATTTGCTATCAGCTACACAGAAATGCTCTAGGAAAGGCATAAATAGCCAAAAATAATATTTTGCACATATTGAGAATGTATCACAGGGATAAACCAATTGCACCAGTAGATAGAACATATCTAAGAAACACCAGAAAACATCATGGCAAGGTCTAAAACTATTTCTATCATCACCTTTTCCATTTATTTAATTATTAAGGTGATTAAATGAACATATACTCCAAGTTTTCCAAAAATTCTACGAAAATTACAGCAAGATACTTATGCTAACATAAGATCACTGTAAAATTTTCAGAATATTTGCATGTACACATTGTAAGGTATAAAAATAACAAGCTAGTAAAGGCATGCAAGGCATAAATGTGAAACCCTATCAAAAAGTGTCAAACAATAGATTTCAGATTTTTCCTAGCTTTGTCCACACATAAGTACAACACTCAGCAAGTTTCACCATAAAAGGAGTTATACTTTAATTATCAAAAATACCACAAGATTCTCCTATTTAAGCAAGGATTAATTTTAACTTCCAAACCAGGCTTCCAAAAATCATGAAAAATTTATCAGAGCCTAATCATAACATAAGTAACAACTCCCCAAATTTGCATGGCCAGCAGATCAATAGATCTCAAGATAAAATTACCCACTGAAAAACCAAGTTTAATTTATATCTATTTATTTCTGCAAAAACATGGCATGTTTCATATTTTTATTAAAAACTAGAATTCTGCTGGAACCTAGCAAAATTGGAATCACCACATTTGGATCTCTAAAACTCCAGATATGAATTTTACAAAAACAGCTTTGGCTCTGCACAACAGTGAACCAGAGGGGGTGACACAGAGAGGCTAACATCTGGGACCCACGCGTCAGTGAGACGGGGACAGGGGAGATGCTCGTCGCCGGCAAAGCTCGACGACGACGAGGTCTCGGCCGGATCCAAGGGCACCTACGTGTTCCTCTCATCAAGGCGACTCTGTTGACCTACTTTATCCGCGCTCTAGTGGACTCTAGGGTGCTCGCCGTCGGGAATGGCGGAGCGGCGGCGCTGCGCGGCGATACGCCGGCGGATCCAGGTAACGGCAACGCGGTAGAGGTTGCGGACGAGCAAGAGCAGCTCAAGGCGAAGCTATAGGAAGAAGAATCACGGCCAGAGGTGAACCAGAGAGGTCTGGCCACGTTGCCGGTGATCTCTGTGAACTCCGGCGAGGTGAAGCTCGCGACGAAGATGACAATGTGACCTCACTGGTGCTCGGCTAAGGGAATGGAGTGGACGTCGAGGTAGAGGACGTCAAGGCGGAGCTCTGGGCGGGCTGGCTTGGCCGGAGACACGGTGGAACGGCCGGAGAAGCTCGCCGAAGCGCGGCGGAGCTCACCGAGGCGACGGCGGAGCGAAATGTGCTGCGCTGAGCGAGTGGAGAGCGCGTCTGAGGCGTCCACTCGGTGCGTGGCGACTTGGAGACGCCGTGGGAGCTGACAGGCGGGGTTGTCGACGGCGTACGATCGACAGGTGGCCGGACACGCGGCGGCGGGCGGCGTCTGTCCAAACTGAATCGGGCGATTCAGTCGCCATGGCCAGTGACTGAATCCCGAAGTTCGTCGACGTTTTACTCTCAGCTCACTCGGTGGTTTTGGCCGGGATTTGATCCTCTGGACAGAGCTACATGAGTTCTACAACTTTGATTACAAGATCAAAGCCTAACTCGGTCTGGATTTCAAACTACATAGCTCCAAACAACCCTACCTCGAAACTGCGTGACTCAATACTTAGCCAATTTTGGTTAAGTATGGAATCAGCCCTGAGTTTTGGCTTGTGAGCAATTTTTGGACGTGTTATAAGCTTTTTCATAAAAAGTCATCAACATAACTTTTGTAGCTTATGAAATTCTCTACAACTTTGTTTCAGGTGTCAAAGACATTCAAGGTCTCTAACACCAGTTTCATAAAACATCTTTGAAAGGAGGTCTAGGGGGTCAATTAAGCCATTCTAGGTTTAACCCTAACCTAGGGGCATTTTTGGCCAAAACCTTCAACATGAACTTTATTCCAAATGATATTCTAAACATGATTGAAGTATGTTGGAAGACAATGTACACTTGTTTGCATTGGTTACCCCTTATAGTCATTCAATTCAAGTCACACAAGCAATTCAATCATACATGGTATACATAAGATGACATGTGATCATGATAGATGCTTATGAATGAGTATGATGATGCTTGTGTTGATGCAATGCTCATGGTTAACATGCAAGATAACACTAGTAGTGTTACAGCCCTCCCCCCTTACAAAAATCTCGTCCCGAGATTTGAAAGACGTACCACTTTTCGTAGAATGAGGGATAAGTTACGTGTAAATAGTCTTCCCTTTCCCAAGTGGCACCTCTCTCATTTTGACGGTTCCACAAAATTCTAAAAAGTTGGATCACTTTTCCACGAGTAACTCGTTCTTTGACATCAAGAACTTGTACAGACTTTTCTTCATAAGATAGATCTGACTGCAACTTGATATCTCTTGATTCAACTCTCTCTTCGGGCACACGAAGACACTTCTTAAGTTGAGATACGTGGAATACAGGGAAAATAGCTCTCATTTCGGGAGGTAGTTGCACTTTGTAAGCTACCTTACCACTCTTCTCAATGATTTGGTAGGGACCCACATACCTAGGGGCAAGCTTTCTTTTAACACCAAAGCGATTTACTCCTTTCATGGGCGATACCTTTAGGTACACAAAGTCACCTACTTTGAACTCGATTGGCTTTCTTCTTCGGTCAGCATAGCTTTTCTGCCTAGCTTGGGCGGCTCTCATGTGTTGTTGGATAACGAGAACTTGCTTTTCGGCTTCCTTGACAAAGTCAATTCCGTAGTACCTCCTTTCACCAGGTTCGACCCAGTTTAAAGGAGTTCTACATTTGCGGCCATACAAAGCTTCGAAATGAGCCATTTGGATACTCTCTTGATAACTATTGTTGTATGAGAATTCAGCTAAGGGTAACCATTTCTCCCACGCACCCTTGGAAGATATAACACAGGCCCTCAACATATCCTCTAGAATTTGATTCACACGCTCAGTTTAACCGGAGGTTTGGGGATGATAGGCTGAACTGCGAACCAATTTTGTACCAAGGAGTGAATGCAGATGCTCCCAAAAGCGGGCAGTGAACTGAGGACCTCTATCAGAAATAATAGTGCGAGGCACTCCGTGCAATTTAACTATCTGAGAGAAGTACAACTCAGCATAGTCGGATGGCCGATATGTAGAGTGTACAGGAATAAAATGAGCTGACTTGGTTAAACGGTCAACAATCACCCATATAGAATTGTGTCCTTTTTGAGTAAGGGGAAGTCCAACAATGAAATCCATGCTGATTTCTTCCCACTTCCAACCTGGAACCGACAAGGGTTGCAATAAACCTGCAGGTTTGAGGTGAACTGCCTTCACCCTGCAGCAAGTATCACACCTAGCAACATAAGCTGCTATCTCTTTCTTCATTTTGGTCCACCAGAAACGAGGTCTCAAGTCTTGGTACATTTTGCTACTACCCGGATGAATGGACAACTTGGAAGAATGAGCTTCTTCTAAGATCTTGTTGCGTAGGTCACGGTCTTTGGGTACAACTAGTCGATCGTCAAACCACAGTACACCTTTCTCATCTACCTTGAAATGCTTGGTGTCTTGCTCTTGCATTTTTCTTTTTATATGATAAATACTAGGATCAGATTTTTGGAGCTCTATGATTTGACTTTTTAACGAGCAGCTGACTATGATGTTGTGTAAGACCACAGGATGCAATAAATTGAAGCCTTCCTCTAGGAGAGGTCTAACATGTTGTTTCCGACTGAGAGCATCAGCTACAACATTGGCTTTGCCTGGATGATAGTGTACTTCTAAATTGTAGTCTTTTATCAATTCTAGCCATCTTCTTTGTCTCATATTCAGCTCGGGTTGTGTAAAAATATATTTGAGGCTCTTATGGTCAGTGTAGATGTGACATAGATTACCCAACAGATAATGTCTCCAGAGCTTCAATGCATGTACAACTGCTGCTAACTCTAGATCATGAGTAGGGTAGTTGGCTTCATGTTTCCTCAGCTGCCGAGAAGCATAGGCAATAACTCAGCCTTCTTGCATAAGTACACAACCTAGGCCAGTGCCAGATGCATCACAAAAGACATCAAATGGCTTTTCAATGTCAGGCTGTGCCAGAACAGGAGCGGTGGTCAGCAAATGGCGTAAAGTGGTGAAAGCAACTTCACACTCCTCGGACCACACAAACTTCACATCCTTTTGCAGTAGCTTGGTCATAGGTTTAGCTATTTTGGAGAAGTCTGGAATAAAATGTCACATAACCGACCAAATTATAAGAGTTCAAGTGCAGATACGATCGCCGAGCAATCAAGTTTCTATACTTGAGCCCATATAATTCCGGTAGTCAATCGAAATCACGAAGGATTTCAAACCAACTCGCAACAAACCAATATCGTAATAGTTCAACATAAACACAGCGAATGTTACATAGTCATTCATTGCCGGCGAAGCGGCACCACATCGGAGTCATTAAGTTATTACAACCCAAGTTCAAAGTAGCGGAAGCAAAATAATTACACACACTTGTTCAGAGTTCAGTTCACAAGTTTTGTTACTGCCAGAGTCTACGCCATCCTTCCAAAAGCATCACAGACGAGAAGATTAGAGAACCGTGCCCAACGGTTAGTCCTCATCCCCAGCGGGATGGAGACAGGTCTTGCAGAAACCGTCATAGAAGATGTCATCTGCAACAGGTGGGAATAAACCCTGAGTACGAGATTGTACTCAGCTAGACTTACCCGTCTAGTAAAACATAAAAGACACCAAGGATCATGCAAGGCTTAGTATCAAGTGGAGCTGGTTGACTCACCTTTTGCCAAAAACTTAACTTACAACTAAGTTATTTCAAGAGCATCATCTTTATTTATCATCAACCTACCACTAGATTAGCACCTGTACTACAACACATCACTTGATTATTACAAACAATAATAACCATATCAAGTTCATCATGTGTTCTTCTTGCTATCATCATTGTCATTATGAACCAAATTCGTGAGTGAATGCTACGTTTGCCGCTGCTCTGTCAAGTTCTCACTAACCAGGAGAGACGGCGATTCGAATCGAATTCCTATCCAGCTGGAGGATTATTCCTAGCACTCACCCAAGCATTCCCTGTCGGAGAGCCAAAGGGTCACCTTTGGTACAACTCAGGAATCGCGGCTCCGATCAGCGCCGCACTCCCTGGGCTACCACTCTGCCAGGGAGGTCAGGAATTTTAACTCACCTGCCTTTGGACTTACGCCAATGGTCCCCCGCACACCGCACTTCCTCCGGTAGTGCGCACTTTATACTTGCCGGTCTTCCGGCCTGAGTCGTACTACTCGGCTTCGCGGTCGGAACGAGTTATCCGGCCAACTAAGTGTCAGGCATGCGTTCAACATGACAAGAGGACGTACAACGATCGGTCCTTAGCTGCCACAGACGGAGTTACTACACACTTGCAAAACTCCGCCCGGCTTAAATCAATTTAATCAGGTTCCATCCACGATCGCACATATAGACCATCGTGACCCGACACAACCCTATATCGCGCGGATGACAGGATATCACCCGACTTCTACCGATTAAAGCATAGCTAAGCTGCTACTCGAACCTAACTCTACAACCAGGGAGGGTGAGTTATCTGGACAAGAATAGAGTAGAATGCAGCAACAGTTTCATCACAACTCCTATACGTAATGCATCAATAGATATAACATATTAAGTAAACTTTCGAAAATAAAGGGAGACTTAGAATGCTCCGGGGCTTGCCTTTCACGAACGATGCCGGCTCGTGATTCGAGCACTCAACTTCTTCTTCGGGCTCCTCGAGTCCGACTTGCTGGACCTCCACTTCTTGGTTGCCTTCCTGACCTTCGGGGTTCGCTTGGAGCTCGAAGGAGACTGCCACGTCCGGTGCACCTATTGCATGCTCGAACAATAAGAAGATGCACATGCTAACGATGAATGCTTAATAACACAAGTAATTCATTGGACACTCATTTACGGAGCAAGAGTTATACTAACTCACACAAATAACAAGTTAACATAACCAAAACCTATCATGACACAAAAGCAGCAAACAACACAACTAGTATGCTCAGTAAATAAATCATAACTAAAGATAGACAGGTCCAATAAACATGAGTAAGGACATTCTGGAAAGCTTATGAAATTGTCTACAATTTACCTTTAGACATGACAGCAAGATTCATACTTAAAACTGGTCATTTAAACAAAGTTCCAGGTTCTGTTCCAGAAAAACAGAGAATACCTATTTCTGGAACCCCACTTGGAACAGCTATAACTTTCAAACTACTTGGCCAAATGACCTCAAATTTAAACCACAGCTAGTTCAACAAGTTTAGTACAACTTTGATTTAGACAAGTTTCACAGAAAGTCAAGTTATCAGTAAGTAATAGTTACATTGCTCCCTTGCTGTCCAGAACAGCATTTAACCCTATAGTTAATTATTTAATGACATGACCAAAACACAAACCATGCCAACCATATGACTCATGAGCACAAACATATTACAAGGTCACCAGATCATCAGTTGAAAACCCCAAAACAATTACTTAACAAGGCATTTATTAATTAACTCTAGATAAGGCATATTTACAAGATATTAGTTAAAGTGCTCAGAAAAATCTACAAAAATTACAGAGGCACGAGTATAACATCAGATCATCACCATAAAAATTTGAGGACCATTGCACATGCCAAATTAAAGATATGCATTTAACATGTATCAAGGCATTTATTTCATAAATTCATAGACATGACTTATATGGTGTCAAACAACAGATTTCAGATTATTTACATCTTAGGAATACCATAAACAAGTTTACTACCAGAGTAGAACACCAGCATAAGCACCATTTATTTTATATGGTTTAATTAAAGAAACAAGCCCTATTTCAAACACAAATTACATATCTCAACTGCATTGCTCCAAAAATCATGAAATAATTATCAGAGCACTCTAATGCCATGTCAAGGCTACCATAAAATTTTCAGAGCAAACTAAGCAGTAAAACCAGAGATATGCATTTATCCCTAAATAATAAGATTAAATCCTTAATAAATAATTTCTCAGAAAACATGATTCATCTTATATTTTTATTAAATACTAGCCATCTCAAGAAACAACACAAAATTTTTTTCACAATTTTTGGATCTCAGAAACAGGAGATATGATTTTTGCAAGAAAGCCAACAATCAGGATTTTGAATAAAAGAAAAGGAGGGAAGGAGAGAGTCGCTGACAGTGGGTCCCATCTGTCAGGCTCTTCTTCCTCACGGCCGAGGCGACTTTCGCCGGCGATTTCTCCGTGACGGCGAGGTCTCCGGCCAAACCAAGGGCATCAACGTGATCCCCGAACCCTAACGACTCGATTGACCCCACTTTCCCACGGCGGAGCCACCGGAAGGGGCTCACCGTCGACAATGGCGGCTCGGCGGAGGTGCTCGGCGTTACGCCGGAGCCCTCAGGCCGGTAGAGCGTGATCTAAGGCCTTCTACAGCACCAGCGGACTACGGCGAAGCTTCCTAGGTACGCGGCTTGGCCTGGATCCTCGCGGGGCACGCTGACCACGAGAGCACCCAACTCCGGCGGAAGCACGGCGGCGCTGCGCACCGTGTCCGGCGACGGAGAACCCGGTAGAGCGTCCACCAGGTGGCGCAAAAGCTTGCTAAGGACCCAAGCTACCTCTAGGACCTAACCAGAGACGATGAGAAGCTTCACAGAGCTCGGCATTGAGTTCGCCGGAGAAGAAGGTCACGGCGGACCGATTTGGGGGAAGAAGGGAATGTCGGCTCACCGGTGGGTTTCTCGGCGAGTTAAAGGGTGGAGATTGGAGAACGGCTTACGGCGGAGCTTTGGGTGGAGTTTGGCGGACGGAGACGCAGAGAGGAGCGCACACGAGCTCACTGGAGTGAGCTCACGGCGGAGGGCTCGCTGCGGGAGCTTTTCTGGCGAGAGGAGGCGAGGAAGAGCGAAGTGGACGCGTCCACTCTGCGCGGGCGACGCCATGGAGGTCATGCACGCGACGAGAGCTGACAGGCGGGGCCAGGAACGACGTACGGGCGCCAATTGTCGCTGTTGTGCTGCCGCCGGTCGGCCACGTCGGCGAGCTCCAAACCGATTCAGACAAAGCAATGGCCGACTGACAGAGCGACTTCACCGATGATTATCTCCCAAACCAGAGCGAATTAGGAGATGGCGTAGTTGACAAAGTTGGAGTACTAAGCGAGATCTACAACTTTGTCAATTGGAGCATGAGCTAGATCGGCCTGCATTGAGAGCTATGAAGTTTTCAAAATCAATCAAGCAAACAGGTTTCGATCCAGGACTTAGAAAATTTTCTAAGTGTTGGAAACAGTCCCAAATCTGCCTTGTGGGTCACTTTTGGGCTATTTGTGATCATTTTCTTGAGATGGCCATAAAACAACTTTTGTTCCATATAAAATTTGCTACAACTTTGCTTTAGAAAGTTTTGACATGCAAACATTTTATGAAACACTTTTTAAAATCCTAAGCAAAAGAGGTTTCTAGGGCCTATTTGCATAAGTATGACTTAAGTGATTATTTTGGAGAAATGATCAACATGAACATTTTTCCCAAGATTAAGTTAAGCATAGATAAACTAATTACCAAAGCATTAAGCACAAACACAAGCATTGTTCACTCAAACATAAGCATAGGAAACCTATTTAAGCAATTTAAAACACATTTTTGCATAGAATGACATGCCTCAAGATAGATGATGATCATGGATGCCTTGAATGGATGATGATGCTCATGCTATGCACATGATTGATGCAACCATAACACTGGGGTGTTACAGCCCTCCCCCCTTATAAAAATCTCGTCCCGAGATTTGAAAGCTTACTGATTTTCGAAGAAGGTTTTGTAAACTTCTTTCAAATATTCCTCCGTCTCCCAAGTGGCATCTTCTTCCCCGTGGTTGCTCCACAACACCTTGTAGAGCTTAACCACACGATTACGTGTTTCCCGTTCCTTGCGATCTAGAATCGCTACGGGCTTCTCCTCATACACCAAGTCTGACTTCAATTTGATATCTCGAACTTCCACTCGTTCCTCCGGTACACGAAGGCATTTCTTCAACTGTGATACGTGGAAGACAGGGAAAATAGCTCGAAGCGCAACTGGGAGTTGAACTTTGTATGCCACATTCCCTTTCTTTTCGAGAATCCGATAGGGTCCCACATAGCGAGGTGCAAGCTTTCGCTTGACTCCGAACCTTTGTACACCCTTCATTGGAGACACCTTGATGTACACCTGGTCACCAACTGAGAACTCAATTGGCTTTCTTCTCTTGTCGGCATAACTTTTCTGACGAGCTTGAGCAGCTTCCAGGTGTTGCTGGATAGTACAAACTTTCTGCTCTGCTTCGTTCACGAAATCGATGCCATAGTATCTTCGCTCTCCAGCTTCTACCCAATTCAATGGGGTTCGACACTTCCGACCGTACAAGGCTTCAAATCGAGCCATCTTGATACTCTCCTGATAACTATTGTTGTAGGAGAACTCAGCTAATGGCAACAACTTAACCCAAGAACCTTTTGATGAGATGGCACATGCCCTCAACATATCTTCAAGGATCTGGTTAACTCGTTCAGTTTGGCCAGCTGTTTGGGGATGATAAGCAGAGCTGCGGACTAAATGAGTACCAATTTGCTCATGCAGACATTCCCAAAAACGAGCAGTGAACTGGGGTCCACGGTCAGATATGATTGTCCGAGGCACACCATACTGACGAACAATGTGCTCGAAATACAACTCCGCATACTGATGGGGACGATAGTCAGTTCGGACTGGAATGAATCGAGCAACCTTGGTCAAACGATCTACAACCACCCAGATGGAGTCGTAACCCTTAACAGAAATTGGGAGTCCACTGATGAAATCCATGCTGACTTCTTCCCATTTCCAACCAGGAATTGACAAGGGTTGAAGCAAACCAGCTTTCATGTGAACCGCCTTCACGCGACAACAATTGTCACAACGAGCGACAAAAGCAGCTATCTCCTTCTTCATCTTTGTCCACCAAAACAACGGTTTTAAATCCTGATACATCTTGCTACTACCAGGATGGATAGACAATTTGGATGAATGAGCTTCAGATAGGATCTGATTTCGCAGCTCACGGTCTTTTGGGACCACAAGTCGATCCTTGAACCAAAGAATTCCGTTCTCATCGACCCGGAAATACTTGGTTTCTTCTTCCTTCATTTTCCTCTTTATATGGTGGATGCCTACATCTGTCTGCTGCAATTCGATGACTCGATTGCGAATGGTACTTTCCAGAGAAATCTGGTTGAGCACAAGTGGATGCATAAGATGTGACAACAACGGATCTTCCACTTGGATTGAGTGACAGTGCGCTTTCCGACTCAAGGCATCCGCCACCACGTTTGCCTTGCCCGGATGATAGTGCACTTGGAGATTATAATCTTTAATCAACTCAAGCCACCTTCGCTGCCGCATGTTCAGTTCAGGTTGAGTGAAGATATACTTGAGGCTCTTATGATCGGTGTAGATATTACACAGATTACCCAGCAGATAATGCCTCCAGATTTTCAAAGCATGAACAACTGCTGCCAATTCTAAGTCATGAGTAGGATAATTGACCTCATGCTTTCGAAGTTGACGCGAGGCATACGCGATCACGCGACCTTCTTGCATCAACACACAGCCTAAACCAATGCCCGATGCGTCACAAAAGACATCGAAGGGCTTCTCGATATCCGGTTGAGCTAGGACAGGAGCTGATGTCAGCAATGTCCTCAACTTGTGGAATGCCTCTTCACACTCAGGTGTCCACACAAACTTTTCATCTTTCTGAAGTAGACGAGTCATAGGCTTGGATATTTCGGAGAATTCCGGAATGAATCGACGGTAATACCCCGCAAGACCGAGAAAACTCTGAACCTCGTGTACCGAAGTTGGAACTTTCCAATCCAGCACTTCTTGCACCTTAGCCGGATCCACCGATATGCCTTCTTCAGATAAGACATGAAACTCGCATTTGCTAAACTTAGCATAAAGCTGATGTTCGCGCAAACGCGACAACACTACACGCAGATGCTTTGCATGCTCCTCTTCATTGCACGAATATACCAAGATATCATCAATGAAGACCACTACAAACTTGTCCAACTCGGGCATGAACACCGAATTCATAAGATACATGAAGTGAGCAGGTGCATTCGTAAGCCCGAAGGACATGACAAGGTACTCATACAACCCATACCTTGTCGAGAAAGCTGTCTTAGGCACATCCTCAGGACGGATCTTGATCTGATGGTACCCAGATCGCAAATCAATCTTGGAGAATACCTTAGCTTTGGACAACTGATCAAACAAGATATCAATGCGAGGAAGAGGTTATTTGTTCTTGATAGTCACCACATTTAGGGGACGATAGTCCACACACATGCGCAAAGATTGATCCTTCTTCTTCACAAAGATAGCCGGACAACCCCAAGGAGAAGAACTAGGACGAATAAGACCCTTTTTCAACAACTCATTAAGTTGGGTCTTAAGCTCAGCTAACTCATTGGGTGGCATTCTATAAGGTCTCCTAGAGATAGGAGCGGAGCCTAGAATCAATTCAATTTTGAACTCCACATCCCGATCCGGAGGAAGCCCGGGTAAATCATCAGGAAAAACATCCGGAAACTCACACACCACCGGAATATCCTGAATAGCCTTAGATGTAACTGCATTCACAGTGCTACGGATTTGAATATCACGAGGGAGTTGCACTAGAAATGCCTCCTTGGTATTTGGGTCTCTCAACATCACTACACGAGTGGTGGTGTCAATAAGAACTCCATTGCCACTCATCCACTTCACTTCCAGGATTACATCTATGCCCACACCGGGTAGAACAACTAGATCAGCAAGAAACTGACGGTCTCCTATTTCCAGAGTTGCCCCCAAAACCACATGATTGGTGGAAATATCATTTCCCGCAGCACTAATACAATAACTGCCCTTATCAAGTGTAACGGCCTTGATGCTATGCTTAGACACAAATTCAGAACTCACAAACGAATGCGATGCTCCAGAATCAAAAAGCACAAGTGCATCATGTTGATTGACCAGAAACTTACCAGCTGTGACCACCTCACCAGCAGGGATTGATTCCACAGTTGTGTAATGAACACGCCCCGGACGGACGTTCCCTTGGTTACCCTTCTTCGGTGGGTACAGACAGTTGCTCTGCCAATGCCCAGTCTGATTGCAGTTCCAACACGGACGGTTGGCAGGTGGAGTCTTGGCATAGTTGGGACCCGTATTGCCCCTAGGAAGAGCAAGAGAGTACCCCTTGCGAAAACCCGTCTTGGCCTGATTCTTCTTCACCGGAGGACGGTATCGCTGATTGGGGGTTGGAGCACGAAACGGTGGCTTAGCTGCCACTGGAGCCTTGGACTGAGATGACCCTGCCCCGGCCTCGAAAGCCCTCTTGCGAGTCTTGGTCGCAGTGTACACAGTGCAATAGTTCTCTTGAGTGAGAGCATCACTGACAAACTCATTGAAAGTTGCACACTTAGTGCGGCCCATAGTCTTCAGCAATTTGGGGCCCAAATCCCGCTTGAAACTAGCGATCTTTTTCGTCTCCGTGTTCACAAACTCAGGAGCATATCTAGACAAGTGATTGAAAGCATGCAAATACTCCTTCAGAGTCTTGTTGCCCTGAGTCAACTGCATGAACTCGGTGTGCTTCATCTCCATAACACCAGGAGGAATGAAATGCCCTTTGAAAGCCTCACGAAAGAGGTTCCAATCAATCACCGTATCAGCCGGAAGAGCTTCCCGGTACTGATTCCACCAGATACCTGCCGGACCTTGCAGTTGGTGAGCTGCATACTCCTCCTTCAAACCTTCAGTCAACCGAAGCAGGCGAAACTTTTGTTCGACCGTATTCAGCCACTCTTCAGCTTGAAGGGGTTCTTCGGCTTCTCTGAAAGGTGGGGGCTTCATATCCATGAAGTCCTTGAAGCTACTGTACTGGTTAGGAGCTGGCCCTTGTTGTGCATTACGACCACCCTGATTAGCCATACGATTGATGGTCTCAGTGAGCATCCTCTGATTTTCCACCATCATTTGCATCAGCTCAGCTGGATTTGGTGGTGGAGGAGGAGGTGGTGGATTCATGTTTGCACGCTGTTCCGCACCTCGGGTGCCACGAGACATCTGTAAAGACACAGTCAATGAGTATTGATGATGAAAAGATTTGCCGCAGAAGAACTTATATTTATGCCTGAAAGTATTGGAGAGAATATCTTTACAGAAAAGGCACAATAATTCAATTCCACAAAACAACATCACCAATCCAACACATGACACAGATATCCGCAATACGCACCACAACAGAAAACATTGGCATAACATAACGATCATAAAAGACTACACATAGGGTCCATAAGGTTATTACACCATCACAGTACATGCCATGAGTCCAGGTCAAAGTTTCAGATTACAACATGGTTACAAAAGCACCATGGCCGACTGGCGTACTACAAAAGATCCTGGCATCACACTACCCACTACTCCCTACACTCCAGGCTCGTCGTCCGAGTCAGCGTCGAAGATCGTCTCTCCATCCTCGTCGCTAACCGGCTCAAGCTCCTCGTCCTCCACGTCCTCATGCAAAGGTGGTGCAGCCGCTGCTGGTCCATCGACTTCCATACCATCATCATCGGCCACAATCACCTGAGGTCCCACCTCCGGATACACGGGTATAGGGCGAGGAATAGGGTGTAGCAAGTTGTTGAGACGGTGAATCTCCACAAGACCAGCCTCAATCTGATCCTGCAGATAGTTCTCCCGCTCAAGCGACTGAACTCGGTGCATCTCCCATGCTTGGCGCCTGTTCTCCGACACACGGAGTGCAGTATCCCTCTCACGGGTGAGCTGCACCAAGCGCTCCTGCAAGGTCTCCCTCTCTCTAGCTAACTGGCTCATCTGATCCTGCTTATGATCCCTCTCTCTAATGGCCTTCACCCACTGCTGCCTACGGTACTCCGCAATGTCTTCCCAGTCATTGCGGTCCTTCTGAGCTTGCTCCAGGAGTCTAGCTTGCTTGCGAAACTTGCAAGCACGCTTTTCAGCCTTCCGCTGCATCTCCTGGGCCCTGCGAACAGCCACCATCACCTGTGCATAGGTGCCCTCTCGCTGACGGTTCAGCTTGAGCACAGCCATCATAGCACTCATAGCAGGACTAGCACTCTCAGCTCTCTCTCCCCTGCCTCGAACCAAAGCACAACCGTCAGCCTGTTTCCACTCCGCGGCTGCTGGGTCAGCACTAGGAATGGAGGCCGCTGGTCCTCCCGTCAACTCGTCTCCAAACCTCTGACAGATATCGAGCAGGATAGTCTGGGCCGCAACCTGAGCTGCCTCCTAGGGGGTCTGCCCGTCTGAGCTGCAAGTCCAGCCTGTCCATGCAGGCTTGTCCCCATGTGGAGGAACAACTCCCTGCACAGCAAACCACTGGATCCCTCCTGTGCTCTCCATCTCCCACCAAGAATACTGAGGTGGCTCAGTATACCCAACAGTCCGTAACACTCTCCAGAGCAGGGTAGGAGTGCCAAACTCGTGCAAGAAAGTGTCACTGGGACGGGGTGAAGCGGGTGCGTCCATCTGTGGAAAGGAATAGGTATACCATGGGTAAAAGAGGATTAGTTGAAGCATCATTTATTAATTTAAAAGGGACGAAATGGTAAGGGAAGGAGTAGACAGAATGTATGTATGAATGCGACATGATGCATGCACGAACCGTAAGTCCTCACAAACTTAGAAAATTAATATTCTAACGGATATACGGTGGCATACATTCGTCTCTCGATACGATAACTATCGGTTTACACGTGCGCTGTTAGAGTACCTGCAGAAAACTTCATTTTAGCCCAACAGTTCCAAATATATCACTCAAGAAAGCAGTAAACTAAGTGCACATTGCTTGGACATGCCCCACATGCACAAACAATGACACCACATCTACCTGAGAAATTAAGTACTCCCCAATTAAGTTTCTTTCGTGGTTCCATGGTTTCGACATGTAACCACTCCAGAAAACCACCGCGAACACTCCCCTAGACCGCCGTTTGGACGATCATGCTCTCACAGCTCACACTTACCTGAGGGTAGGTGCGACGTTACATAATTTAAATCTAGCGACATATGTGGCTAATTCACATATGAAGGCTACCTCCACCATTAGACCACAGGGTAGCATAGTGCGGTCATCACACATTCATACCTGAGTACTGCCGGAGATGCATAGTTAAAACCCTCAAGTCAGTACTTAAATAGCCACCTAGAGTCCTTATGTGGGCAAGGAGGATTCGACCACTGGCATAACTTAATTATTTGTTTTACACCATTTTATTTAAAAACTCTTTTGTTTTAAATACACAAACGCTACATTTATAATGCTGAACTTGCTCCGATGCCAGCTGTCACAGAACCGACCAAATTATAAGAGTTCAAGTGCAGATACGATCACCGAGCAATCAAGTTTCTATACTTGAGCCCATATAATTCCGCGAAGGATTTCAAACCAACTCGCAACAACCCAAGATCATAATAGTTCAACATAAACACAGCGAATGTTACATAGTCATTCATTGCCGGCGAAGCGGCACCACATCGGAGTCATTAAGTTATTACAACCCAAGTTCAAAGTAGCGGAAGCAAAATAATTACACACACTTGTTCAGAGTTCAGTTCACAAGTTTTGTTACTGCCAGAGTCTACGCCATCCTTCCAAAAGCATCACAGACGAGAAGATTAGAGAACCGTGCCCAACGGTTAGTCCTCATCCCCAGCGGGATGGAGACAGGTCTTGCAGAAACCGTCATAGAAGATGTCATCTGCAACAGGTGGGAATAAACCCTGAGTACGAGAATGTACTCAGCTAGACTTACCCGTCTAGTAAAACATAAAAGACACCAAGGATCATGCAAGGCTTAGTATCAAGTGGAGCTGGTTGACTCACCTTTTGCCAAAAACTTAACTTACAACTAAGTTATTTCAAGAGCATCATCTTTATTTATCATCAACCTACCACTAGATTAGCACCTGTACTACAACACATCACTTGATTATTACAAACAATAATAACCATATCAAGTTCATCATGCGTTCTTCTTGCTATCATCATTATCATCATGAACCAAATTCGTTAGTGAATGCTACGTTTGCCGCTGCTCTGTCAAGTTCTCACTAACCGGGAGAGACGGCGATTCGAATCGAATTCCTATCCAGCTGGAGGATTATTCCTAGCACTCACCCAAGCATCCCCTGCCGGAGAGCCAAAGGGTCACCTTTGGTACAACTCAGGAATCGCGGCTCCGATCAGCGCCGCACTCCCTGGGCTACCACTCTGCCAGGGAGGTCAGGAATTTTAACTCACCTGCCTTTGGACTTACGCCAATGGTCCCCCGCACACCGCACTTCCTCCGGTAGTGCGCACTTTATACTTGCCGGTCTTCCGGCCTGAGTCGTACTACTCGACTTCGCGGTCGGAACGAGTTATCCGGCCAACTAAGTGTCAGGCATGCGTTCAACATGACAAGAGGACGTACAACGATCGGTCCTTAGCTGCCACAGACGGAGTTACTACACACTTGCAAAACTCTGCCCGGCTTAAATCAATTTAATCAGGTTCCATCCACGATAGCACATATAGACCATCGTGACCCGACACAACCCTATATCGCGCGGATGACAGGATATCACCCGACTTCTACCGATTAAAGCATAGCTAAGCTGCTACTCGAACCTAACTCTACAACCAGGGAGGGTGAGTTATCTGGACAAGAATAGAGTAGAATGCAACAACAGTTTCATCACAACTCCTATACGTAATGCATCAATAGATATAACATATTAAGTAAACTTTCGAAAATAAAGGGAGACTTAGAATGCTCCGGGGCTTGCCTTTCACGAACGATGCCGGCTCGTGATTCGGGCACTCAACTTCTTCTTCGGGCTCCTCGAGTCCGACTTGCTGGACCTCCACTTCCTGGTTGCCTTCCTGACCTTCGGGGTTCGCTTGGAGCTCGAAGGAGACTGCCACGTCCGGTGCACCTATTGCATGCTCGAACAATAAGAAGATGCACATGCTAACAATGAATGCTTAATAACACAAGTAATTCATTGGACACTCATTTACGGAGCAAGAGTTATACTAACTCACACAAAGAACAAGTTAACATAACCAAAACCTATCATGACACTAAAGCAGCAAACAACACAACTAGTATGCTCAGTAAATAAATCATAACTAAAGATAGACAGGTCCAATAAACATGAGTAAGGACATTCTGGAAATCTTATGAAATTGTCTACAATTTACCTTTAGACATAACAGCAAGATTCATATTTAAAACTGGTCATTTAAACAAAGTTCCAGGTTCTGTTCCAGAAAAACAGAGAACACCTATTTCTGGAACCCCACTTGGAACAGCTATAACTTTCAAACTACTTGGCCAAATGACCTCAAATTTAAACCACAGCTAGTTCAACAAGTTTAGTACAACTTTGATTTAGACAAGTTTCACAGAAAGTCAAGTTATCAGTAAGTAATAGTTACATTGCTCCCTTGCTGTCCAGAACAGCATTTAACCCTATAGTTAATTATTTAATGACATGACCAAAACACAAACCATGCCAACCATATGACTCATGAGCACAAACATATTACAACGTCACCAGATCATCAGTTGAAAACCCCAAAACAATTACTTAACAAGGCATTTATTAATTAACTCTAGATAAGGCATATTTACAAGATATTAGTTAAAGTGCTCAGAAAAATCTACAAAAATTACAGAGGCACAAGTATAACATCAGATCATCACCATAAAAATTTCAGGACCATTGCACATGCCAAATTAAAGATATGCATTTAACATGTATCAAGGCATTTATTTCATAAATTCATAGACGTGACTTATATGATGTCAAACAACAGATTTCAGATTATTTACATCTTAGGAATACCATAAACAAGTTTACTACCAGAGTAGAACACAAGCAAAAGCACCATTTATTTTATATGGTTTAATTAAAGAAACAAGCCATATTTCAAACACAAATTACATATCTCAACTGCAGTGCTCCAAAAATCATGAAATAATTATCAGAGCACTCTAATGCCATGTAAAGGCTACCATAAAAATTTCAGAGCAAACTAAGCAGTAAAACCAGAGATATGCATTTATCCCTAAATAATAAGATTAAATCCTTAATAAATAATTTCTCAGGAAACATGATTCATCTTATATTTTTATTAAATACTAGCCATCTCAAGAAACAACACAAAATTTGTTTCACAATTGTTGGATCTCAGAAACAGGAGATATGATTTTTGCAAGAAAGCCAAAAATCAGGATTTTGAATAAAAGAAAAGGAGGGAAGGAGAGAGTCGCTGACAGTGGGTCCCATCTGTCAGGCTCTTCTTCCTCACGGCCGAGGCGACTTTCGCCGGCGATTTCTCCGCGACGGCGAGGTCTCCGGCCAAACCAAGGGCATCAACATGATCCCCGAACCCTAACGACTCGATTGACCCCACTTTTCCCACGGCGGAGCCACCGGAAGGGGCTCACCGTCGACAATGGCGGCTCGGCGGACGTGCTCGGCGTTACGCCGGAGCCCTCAGGCCGGTAGAGCGTGACCTAAGGCCTTCTACAGCACCAGCGGACTACGGCGAAGCTTCCTAGGTACGCGGCTTGGCCTGGATCCTCGCGGGGCATGCTGACCACGAGAGCACCCAACTTCGGCGGAAGCACGGCGGCGCTGCGCACCGTGTCCGGCGACGGAGAACCCGGTAGAGCGTCCACCAGGTGGCGCAAAAGCTCGCTAAGGACCCATGCTACCTCTAGGACCTAACCAGAGACGATGAGAAGCTTCACAGAGCTCGGCATTGAGTTCGCCGGAGAAGAAGGTCACGGCGGACCGATTTGGGGGAAGAAGGGAATGTCGGCTCACCGGTGGGTTTCTCGGCGAGTTAAAGGGTGGAGATTGGAGAACGGCTTACGGCGGAGCTTTGGGTGGAGTTTGGCGGACGGAGACGCAGAGAGGAGCGCACACGAGCTCGCCGGAGTGAGCTCGCGGCGGAGGGCTCGCTGCGGGAGCTTTTCTGGCGAGAGGAGGCGAGGAAGAGCGAAGTGGACGCGTCCACTCTGCGCGGGCGACGCCGTGGAGGAAATGCACGCGACGAGAGCTGACAGGCGGGGCCAGGAACGGCATACGGGCGCCAATTGTCGCCGTTGTGCTGCCGCCGGTCGGCCACGTCGGCGAGCTCCAAACCGATTCAGACAAAGCAATGGCCGACTGATAGAGCGACTTCACCGATGATTATCTCCCAAACCAGAGCGAATTAGCAGATGGCGTAGTTGACAAAGTTGGAGTACTAAGCGAGATCTACAACTTTGTCAATTGGAGCATGAGCTAGATCGGCCTGGATTGAGAGCTATGAAGTTTTCAAAATCAATCAAGCAAACTGGTTTCGATCCAGGACTTAGAAAATTTTCTAAGTGTTGGAAACAGCCCCAAATCTGCCTTGTGGGTGACTTTTGGGCTATTTGTGATCATTTTCATGAGATGGCCATAAAACAACTTTTGTTCCATATAAAATTTGCTACAACTTTGCTGTATAAAGTTTTGACATGCAAACATTTTATGAAACACTTTTTAAAATCCTAAGCAAAAGAGGTTTCTAGGGCCTATTTGCATAAGTATGACTTAAGTGATTATTTTGGAGAAATGATCAACATGAACATTGTTCCCAAGATTAAGTTAAGCATAGATAAACTAATTACCAAAGCATTAAGCACAAACACAAGCATTGTTCACTCAAACATAAGCATAGGAAACCTATTTAAGCAATTTAAAACACATTTTTGCATAGAATGACATGCCTCAAGATAGATGATGATCATGGATGCCTTGAATGGATGATGATGCTCATGCTATGCACATGATTGATGCAACCATAACACTGGGGTGTTACATTAAACGCCAATAATATCCAGCTAGACCGAGAAAACTCCGGACTTCATGCACTGAAGTCGGGGCCTTCCAGTCTAGAACCTCTTGCACCTTTGACGGGTCAACAGAAATACCCTCTTCGGATAAAATATGGCCTAAGAAAGGCACTTTCTTCAGCCAAAATTCACACTTGCTGAACTTGGCATAGAGCTGATGTTCTCGCAATCTAGTGAGTACAATCCGAAGGTGCTTCTCATGTTATTGTGCATTTTCAGAATACACCAATATATCATCGATGAACACCACCACAAACTTATCCAGTTCAGGCATGAACACCGAATTCATCAGGTACATGAAATGAGCAGGGGCATTAGTCAGACCAAAGGACATGACTAAATACTCATACAACCCATACCTGGTAGAGAAAGCCGTTTTAGGAATGTCTTCAGGTCGGATCTTGATTTGATGATACCCAGATCGCAGATCAATTTTGGAGAATACTTTGGCCTTAGCTAATTGATCAAATAGGATATCAATGCGAGGCAGTGGGTACTTGTTTTTGATAGTCACGGCATTCAGCGGACGATAGTCTACACACATACGTAGAGACTTGTCCTTCTTCTTGACAAAGAGAGCCGGACAACCCCATGGAGAAGAGCTAGGCCGAATAAGACCCTTCTCTAGGAGTTCTTGCAATTGCTTTTTCAACTCTGCCAATTCATTGGGTGGCATTCGGTATGGCCTTCTAGAGATAGGTGTGGTACCTGGAATTAGATCAATTTTAAACTCGATGTCCCTGTCCGGTGGCAACCCGGGCAGATCCTCTGGAAAGACATCCGGAAACTCACACACTACCGGAATCTCTGCCAAAGTGAGTGGTCGAATAGCATTGGCTGCGTGACGGATGTCGTTGCTTCTAGGGAGTTGAACTAAGAAAGCTTCTTTACTATCAGGCTCCCTCAACATGATGACCCTAGTTGAAGTGTCTATTAGCACTCCATGATCGCTCATCCACTTCATTCCTAGTATAACATCTATCCCCAAGCCCGGTAGAATCACGAGATTTGCTGAATACTTACGCCCTTCTATGGTAATATGTACATCCCTCACTACTTGATTGGTGTTGACGGTCCTTAAGTATCAAATTTAATTATCAAATAAACAAAGAAAAGGATCCAAATGAAATCAACATCTAGACTTAGGGTTTTATCTGACAGAATTCCACGAGTTTTGGTGTTTGTCTATTTCTGCAGGGGGTTATCAGGAAATAAGGAAGAAAGGCCCACATGTCGGGATTACATAGAGATATCAACCCACCGCGCAATTTTCTACCATCTAGAAGACTCCAGAAGCCACGGGAAGGAAGCGGAGCCCGAAAGGGGCCAGGCCCAGGGCGCCCGCCCTGGTAGCCTGGGCGCCCGCCCCCCTGTTGGAGCCAAATCAGGACTCTTTCGCTCGGGATATTCCACCGACCTATTGGATCAAGAAAAACATAGTACCACCTCGCCTATCGAGCCAAAAACGCATAGAAGGGGAGGACTATATAAGCAAGGCCCCCTGGCCCCTGGAGGAGACAAGAAATTATCATAGAGATTGAGGGGTGCCCTCGAAGGAAAACCTCTTCTCTAAATAATATTTCTTTTTAGGCTTAGCAACCAATGTAAGGTAGAAATAGATCTTCTAGTTTCTACTAGATTGAGAGAGATGGAGTGGAGGTGTGGATCGGAGGAAGGCCGGCCTGTCGGTGTCTACTCCGAGTTGTACCTACGGGATCAAGTCTCCTAACCCGAGGCTTGCTTCTAAGATTCTTCACTAATTCGACTTCTAATACTAGTAAGTTCTTGTTTTATTGTTCTTTGGTTTATGAGTTTACTTTAATCCTCTTCCTTTTGAGTATTAGAGTAATAACTTGTTAGCGTAAACGTGGTGTTTAGGCTAGGGTACTCATAGATATCCCCTGACTAGCTAGACCGTGGTAGTAGCGAGGAACGTGACATTTCTGAGTTACCTTTGTAGATCACATCTCGTTAGCAGGACGGGTAGGGTTATAGGTGCGGGTCGAATATCCTTTGTGTTGTCTAGATTCCGTGAGCCTCCCCAATAGAACAGTAGATCATCCTTACTAAGGTTTGAACGAGACTACGGTTGCAGTCTTCTCTATACATCACTCACATCGAGAGACATTCTTTGTTGCCTAAAGGGGTAGTAGCAATAGATTTGGTTAGTCAGATGCACCCTTTCTCCCAGTGGTAAAAATATAAATACGATACTCTGGAAAACCTCCCGGGTGAAATGCTCACCGATATCCGTGCGCTTGCGGATCATTTTCTAATTGCGTTACCAAATATCAACAAGCATTTCTGGCGCCGTTGCCGGGGAGAAAGACGGTTTGCTGAGATAACTTTGAGTCTTGCTATTATCTTGTATTATACTTTTATACTTTTATTCTTTTATCTTTTTATTTTTATCTTTATGGATAACTCAAATTCCATACTTATTATTAAATTCTTTGCACCTTCGGAGACCAGCCGTAGACCATGGGAGTCAACACGTCCTGCCCCTAATTATGATCTGTGTCCGGAGTTGATTGCAATAGGTCAAAACCAACCCTTTTCTATAGCCGAGGTCCTATCTTTTAATCAAGAAGATAATGCACTTTTAGCTACACCTAGGGAATCTGTTAATCTTTCTATAAATTCTGGTTTAGACCTAGCCCTACAAGACCATGTTTTTCCTAGATATTTTCATATTGGTCTTAATTATATAACCTTTGGTAGAGTCTTTCTTTCTTTATCTATTAGTAAAGGAAGGTGTGTCTTCATTTGTGGACATCCTTCTTTCACTAGTCTTCATAGAAAAATCTTAGAGATAGAGAAGGAATCATCTCCCAGACGAGGAAAGGAAGTTTCAATAGCCAATTTCCCAATATTTCAATCTCATAATTCGGCTATCCAACCCATCCTTGAGCTTAATAAATTCTACTATGCTCTTTCTCTTGAACCTCCCGATAATCCTATGAATCTTTCTAGATATCGCATGCATAAGAAGGAGGATCGAGAAGAGCAACGTCAATGGCTAGAGGGCATTAAAAATCCATGTGCTATCACCATTGAATGGATAGATAAAACAAACTTGAGAGACAATCCTAGAGGAATTTTAATCATTCATGAAGAATCATCCTTGGAGTTTGAGAATGAGAGAAACAGTAGTGAGCATGGAAGTTATTTCATAAATACCTTACCCAGTCCTTGCTCAATTAGTATCTCCATCCTTATCACATTTGAGATCTCCAACCCTCTCTTCTTTTCTATTTATAAAAACTTTAAAAGAGCGGTTGTCGATGCATATGTCTATAATAAATATTGCAGATCTCGTTGAGTTGATTGATGGTTTCCCAAGGACAAGCTTAGTGTCCTAAAAATAGCACTTCTAATTATTTGCTTAGTGTCCTAAACCATTTCTTAATTCGCACTGATCAGATCGTAACATGAACTTCTAATTATTTGCAACATTGCCTTGTGTATTGAGCATATAAAGATAATTGTAGAAATATTCCTTCGGGTATTCTTGCCACTAACCTTTCTAGGATTGGAGCAAGAAGATCGGATGAATGACAAGCGCAAGGTATGCCCAACCAATCATCATGCAACATTAAATTAAATTCATCCAATCTTGAATTTTGCAAAATTCAAGCTTGGGGGAGTACTTTACATAAAACATCCTTTGCCATGTTGCTATGTTGGTTGTCCTTACCTTTGAGACATGCTCAATTTGTTAAATACTAATCACACTACTTCATCTCCACTTGAGTAGATCTCTATAAAAGCCATCATGCTACCTTTGTTTATCCTAGTAAGTGTTAGTTTGGAAGTACTGGTCACACTTCCAGTGGCATTTAAATTAAGCGTGGTGCTTAGGTTAAATAGCCTTCCTTAATCTGATTAGACATGGAGTCTAGTTTGGTTACTGAACTAAAAACTGCTTGAGTAGATATTGGTATATTTTGTTGGACTAACCCCTGTAGGAAAACTTTCAATATCAACCTGGGAAGTCCTGAGATGCAAACTCATTAGAGATGAAGAAAGTGACACATGAAGTTTAACAATTTGCACAAGTAAGACGTAGCTCATAAGAGATGATTCATGGCGGGTGCTACAAACACGATGCACAACCGCTAAGAAAGGAAAGCTTCCACAAGGTGATACTGTACCGTCACTCCTCAAGTAAGGTAATATTTTAAGGTACTTGACTATCACTTTTATAAACTTCTCCTTGGTTCTGGCATTCACATAAATAAAGAGACAAACATGTATGATTTATAACTCCAAATTAACCAACTCAATTAATTCAACATGTTTAGTCCTTTAATCTTTGTTCTTAGTACTACCTTCGTGACCCCACACTCCTAATCATATAAGCTAAAGTATTGCACATGCAATCTTTGGAAGATATAAACAAAACATAAATATAGATAGATTATCTTTCCATTAGGTTGAGCCATCTGATCCGACAAATGCTACACTCATGATCCATCAATTTTGTCTTGCTCACTATACTTAAGGTTAGAGAAGAACAAATACACTTTTGGTTCTGTTGGTGTTTTCCACCAACAGGGCCCATGCACTTGATCTCTACCTTGTCTCTATGAGCAGGAACACTTCGAGCATAATATAAAGGAGTTTTACAACTCCCAGATTCCACCAAGTGAAGAACTAGGATCTACGAGCACAAACACACTGGAGATACTGGACGCTCAGGCAATCACTGCCCTAAGATGCTTGAGGACGTGAATTACATCAACAACAATAACAACTATTACTACAACCGTCCTCAACAACATCATGGTTGGAATCAACAGAGGCCTAATTACTCAGAGAGGTGATCTAGGACGCCCCGTCATCCCGATCTCCATCGGCATAGTGGACTTCCCAGAAGCACTCTGCGACTTTGGCTCCAGCGTCAACATTATGCCCAGGGTTACAGATCGGACACTCAGTTTCCCAAAGGAAATATTGAAGAAACTCTGCGTCCGAGTTGGTACCTTGTATGCTCTAGCAGACTTCATGGTGATAGAGACTGGTACTGAGGAGAGGGCACCCATCATCTTAGGGAGGCCATTCCTAAACACTAGAGCTGTCATCTACGCTAATGCTGCCAAGATCAGTCTCTACATCAAGGGGAAGAAGGAGACTTTCCTTCAAGAACAAGACTACACAAACTTCAGAGCAACCCCGACATGAACCAAGGAAGAGGACCAACAGGAGGAACAGGAACAAGCAAATGTGGACCGAGTCAGCTAAGATGGTCACTGCAGTTCAAGAAGGACGACCCTGGTGTTCTAAGCATTGAGTGCACTATCAACAGATACTCTTTTCAGAAGACACTCTACGACACCAGATCTGACGTCAACATAATGGCCGTAGTCACTTATCAGCTCCTGCATGAAACCATGCCCCTACAACCAATATACATTCAGCTATAGATGATTTTCAGGTCATTGACATGGGAGAAGACGAGTATGATCCACCCACCAACCTTGGAAGACCGTTCCTCAACACTATCAAAGTTATCATCTATATTGGAACCGGAGAAGTCCACATACACTTCTCCTCTGAGAAGGTATGCCGCTGTTTTACTGACCCTAACTATATAGTTGAAGACTCTAAGCAGGTCAGGACAAGAAGAAGACAACACAACCGCAACCAGAGGAGGCAAATCATCAAGGACGGATGGGCAGACTATGAAGGAGAAGTTGTAAGATCAGAAGACGTTGAGTTTAAACAGAATTATCCAGAGGAAATTGAAACACCAAGTCAGGTATGGAAAATGAAGATAACTATACAAGAAGAGGAGGCGCTGCCGGAAGTACCGACTTCGCCACCCAACGAACCTCAGGACGATTAAGAAAATGGAGAGTCCCGTTCGGAGGACTTAAAAACACCGAACGCCTTGCCAAAAGGTAAACTTGGTAGTTATCATTTCCCTTTTAATTATTTCAAATAGTTTACTTAGTTAATCATGTTTGTATCATCCTAGAAAGAAAATAAAAATGTGAAAAAAACTGTAAGGCCCATGTGAGTAGACGAGTGGCATAAAACCCATAAGTACATTCACTGTGGTGGCATAAAAATAAAATAAATATTTTTCTACTTTATAAAAACAAAAATATAAAAACAGGGAGTAACAATTATTAAGGAGTCTTAACATGATAAAGGCTAGATATTTATGCTAACACTTAATCAGTTCCACAAGCTTTGTTGTCTATTTGAGCTCCACAGAATTTAAGAATCAAGAAGACTAGCAGACGAAGGACATTCTAATCGCTGTCAAAATACTGCTGACTTTCAAACACACCTCTGCCACCTGCTAGCTACATCAAGAGAAATTATGTCAAAATTCAGCTTGGGGGAGAGCACCCCCATTTATCTCGATAAGTATTTCTATCTTTATACTTATACTATATTAGAATATAAATACACATAACTATGAAAAATCAAATAAAGATTTTATGCTTATATATATTTTGCTTAGTGTGTTTAATAAATAAATAAAGTGGCTATGCTAATCTGTATCTAATAAAACTTAAGCATGGATATGATGAATAGTTGCTCTGCCTAATTTGCAAATTTGAAGTTCTCTCTCAAGTTTAGATATAACTGTTATAATTTAAGGCTTGCTCTAGACCTAAACTTGTGGGATGAAAACTTGATCTGAAGTCTAAGTTGTTAACGGATACGATATGGGAAGGTTGAGCTGCTGTTTATCTGTTCCTAGAGATGCTAGAATTCTGGAGAATTTTATCTTTGAAAATCTTTAAAATGTTGCATGATGAGTTCCTGTATGATGAGAGTTTAAATTCCTACCACAGCCATATATACATGCTTGCTAGACCTTGAGCCACACATTTACTATTTACTGCTTATGAGCATTGAGTGTGGTCAAGCTGTGTAGACCCTTAGGAGCTTGTCATGTGGTTAAATCAAGATTCACTTGCACGTTCACTCATACATGCTACTTCTACTCCGGAAGTACCATCCACATATATCCACCCATTCCATCTCCAGAATCACCCAAAAATATTCTACTCCTAATCCGGGAGAGAATAACCAAAAATATTTCTGTTTTCCCCTTGTGAAATAAATGCTCAAGTTATCTTGTTACTACCACTTGCTATATTATCTCAAGAGATGAATACTCTGAAAACAAAAGAGAGAGAAAAAAAAAGAGATACGAGGAAATAAAAAGGAGCAAGTGCTCGGAACCTCGAAAGAAAAGAAAAAGTGAGACAAGAGGTAAAAATGGACATGTGTCCGACAGTAGAATTAGGGGTGCAAGATACCCACCTGAGAAAAAAAAAGAAGAGCATGTCATTCTCCTCATAAAGTTTCAAAAGCAAGGAAGGTATGTATCCCCTCAAAGAGCAAAGTAGAGTTAGACTTCCACCACCATTACTTCCACCATTGTTATCACCATCATCACCATACATCATTTATTCGCCACACATGCACATCTTGATTTGGCTTATTGATTTGTTTCTTTGGATCCATGGTTTGACTATACAATACATGTCTTGTAAGTATGTATACTTTATCTCCCACCTATAAGCTCCAGATATTAAAGCCTTATTAGAGTAGGGTGAGAGAGAAGACAATGTCACTATGCTTCATACCACAAATACTACATATCTTGAGAGAAGGCATATACCATCACTGCCTTGGTAAGGATCCAAAAATACCATAAAAGAGAGACCTGAGAGAATCATACAAGGAATTTCTGAGTTTTATTTGAAAATCTGCAAAAACCCCAGAGCTATAGCTGATCAAGAATAAGAGACATGGCACTTGGCTAGACTGTTCTATCTTTTAACCACTCAAGACAGAAGCGACGGTTACAAGTCCTATGGTGTAGGTAAAGTAAGTAAGTTTTAAGTCTTAACAGTTTATTCTAACTCAAAGATGAGATCTTGCTTAAATGCCTGTGTACTTCTAAGAAATGAAACCACTGTAGAAACTCTTGAGTTCATCCTTGCTCAGGGACGAGCAAGAGGTAAGCTTGGGGGAGTTTGTTGACGGTCCTTAAGTATCAAATTTAATTATCAAATAAACAAAGAAAAGGATCCAAATGAAATCAACATCTAGACTTAGGGTTTTATCTGACAGAATTCCACGAGTTTTGGTGTTTGTCTATTTCTGCAGGGGGTTATCAGGAAATAAGGAAGAAAGGCCCACATGTCGGGATTACATAGAGATATCAACCCACCGCGCAATTTTCTACCATCTAGAAGACTCCAGAAGCCATGGGAAGGAAGCGGAGCCCGAAAGGGGCCAGGCCCAGGGCGCCCGCCCTGGTAGCCTGGGCGCCCGCCCCCCTGTTGGAGCCAAATCAGGACTCTTTCGCTCGGGATATTCCACCGACCTATTGGATCAAGAAAAACATAGTACCACCTCGCCTATCGACCCAAAAACGCATAGAAGGGGAGGACTATATAAGCAAGGCCCCCTGGCCCCTGGAGGAGACAAGAAATTATCATAGAGATTGAGGGGTGCCCTCGAAGGAAAACCTCTTCTCTAAATAATATTTATTTTTAGGCTTAGCAACCAATGTAAGGTAGAAATAGATCTTCTAGTTTCTACTAGATTGAGAGAGATAGAGTGGAGGTGTGGATCGGAGGAAGGCCGGCCTGTCGGTGTCTACTCCGAGTTGTACCTACGGGATCAAGTCTCCTAACCCGAGGCTTGCTTCTAATATTCTTCAGTAATTCGACTTCTAATACTAGTAAGTTCTTATTTTATTGTTCTTTGGTTTATGAGTTTACTTTATTCCTCTTCCGGTTGAGTATTAGAGTAATCACTTGTTAGCGTAAACATGGTGTTTAGGCTAGGGTACTCATAGATATCCCCTGACTAGCTAGACCGTGGTAGTAGCGAGGAACGTGACATTTCCGAGTTACCTTTGTAGATCACATCTCGTTAGCAGGACGGGTAGGGTTATAGGTGCGGGTCGAACATCCTTTGTGTTGTCTAGATTCTGTGAGCCTCCCCAATAGAACAGTAGATCATCCTTACTAAGGTTAGAACGAGACTACGGTTGCAGTCTTCTCTATACATCACTCACATCGAGAGACATTCTTTGTAGCCTAAAGGGGTAGTAGCAATAGATTTGGTTAGTCAGATGCACCCTTTCTCCCAGTGGTAAAAATATAAATACGAAACTCTGGAAAACCTCCCGGGTGAAATGCTCACCGATATCCGTGCGCTTGCGGATCTTTTTCTAATTGCGTTACCAAATATCAACAGTTGGTAGCAATTTGATTACCAGCAGCACTAATGCAAAATTTTCCACTATCAAGGTCAATGACATGTTGCCCATGCTTAGATGCGAATGCTTGACTCATAAATGATTGTGAAGCTCCCGAATCAAATAAGACAACTGCAGGGTGTTGATTTACAAGGAACATACCAGCTGTGACCACTTCACCTTCAGGAATTTCTTCAATGGTGGTATAGTGCACTCGGCCGGGACGAGTAGTAACCCCAGCTGCAGAAGTCCTCCTAGGGTAAGGGCAATCTCTCGCCCAATGACCAACTTGTTTGCAATTGAAGCAGGGGCGGTTATTAGGAGGATTCTTGGGACTTCCTTGACCCGTGGCACCTCTTGGGAGAGCAACTGTGAAGGACTTGCGCACTCCCGTCTTCACATTTGACTTTTTCTGCGGCCGCCTGTACCTTGTCACAGCATTGGGTGGACGATAGGCCGGCTTGCTTGCCACTGGAGCCTTGGACTGGGAAGCACCTGCCTCATAGGCCCTCTTGCGGTTCTTGGATGTGGCATACACAGCATTAGAATTTTCCTGAGTCAATGCATCACTCACAAACTCGTTGAAGGTGGTACTCTTGTTACCAGCCATGTTCTTGGACAACTTGGGTCCCAACCCTCTCTTGAAACTAGCGAGTTTCTTGGCTTCAGTTTCAACCATTTCAGGAGCATAGCGAGACAAATTGTTAAAAGCATGAAGATACTCAGTCAAGCTTTTAGTGCCTTGCGTCAGGTTCATGAACTCGGTGTGCTTGATAGTCATTAAGCCTTGGGGAATGTAAGTATTACTTAAAGAAGTTGTGAACTGGTCCCAGGTTACAACAGCATTGGCAGGCAAGCTGGTCCTGTAATGACTCCACCAGACACCTGCTTTGCCTTCCAACTGGTGGGCTGCATATTCTGCCTTTAGCTCTTCGGTCACCCTCAGCAAGCGGAACTTCTGCTCGAGAGTGTTGAGCCATTCATCAGCTTCTAGAGGTTCGACAGCCTCCTTGAAAAGCGGTGGTTTTGTGTCTTAGAAATCCTTGAAACTGCTGTATGTCGACGAAAGCTAGTCGGCAGTCTACCTTGGGGTATACCCACGGTAGTAGTTTATCGGTAGACGGTGCGCAAACTACGAACTCGATGGTGACGCAAGACACGGACAAGCTTTTTATCCAGGTTCGGCCGCCGAGTTGGCGTAATACCTACGTCCTGCGTCTGGTTGTATTGATTTGTGCTGAGAGAATATGATGTCCTAGGGGGGTCCCTTGCCCCTCCTTATATAGTCTGGAGGGCAGGGTTACAGATCTAGAAACTAATCCTAGTCGGTTACAATTGCCATAGATAATTCGATATCAATTCCTATTCTAACCGACTAGAATCCTGCTTGATCTCCATGTCTTGTTTCCTTGCGCGAAACTCGGGCTGTCGGATCAAGCCTTGAACTCGTCTCGTAGTGGGCCAAGCTTCCTGGCTGAAGTCTAGCCGTAAGGGTATAGGGGTTTATACCCCCACAGCTAGTCCCCGAGCGCCATGTATTGTGATGCAACACGCCGTCTTGAGCTTCTTCGATCAGCGAGGCTTGTCGTCTTCAATAAGCGGGGAAATCGCCCAAACAGTTGCAACGGTTCCTTGACCAACTCGAAAGACAGTTGATCAACGTTGACATCGAAGAAGCAGGTTGTTCGAAGAATGCATGGTGCTCTTAAAAAAAATTTCTTTCCTGGTGAAGTGTGCCCACTTTGCCTTTCTGAAAGGTAGAAGCATCAAAAAAGCAAGCAAATTCACCGCTAGGTGAAGTGTGCCCACTTAGTCCCCGAGCCTGGTAGTAGGTGGCGTAGGCACGTGGTGCCAGGGTCAAAAGAAAATTTCCCAAAGTAGTTTTGAGACTGAGATGCATCGCTAGATGCATCGTACCGATGTAGTCCCCGAGCTTGCTGGAAGGCGAAGTATGAGCCTTGTAGCAAGGTCTAAAAAATTGAATTTACCAGTCCCCGAGCATGTCATGCTCGTCTGCAATCGAAAAGACCAATCGACCAGTCCCCAGGCACTTAGTGTGCTGCTTGGAATTGCATGTTACTATACTGTACGACCAGTCCCCGAGCATCGAGTGCTCAGTGGTCGGTGCATGCTTTAAAGCTTTGAGCTGATAGACTGAGCGACCAGTCCCCGAGCGTCGAGTACTCGGTGGTCGGTACAGTCCTTGAAGTTCTGAGTTGATAGACTAGGCAGCCAGTCCCCGAGCGTCGAGTGCTCGGTGGTCGGTGCAGTCCTTGAAGTTCCGAACTGATAGACTAGGCAGCCAGTCCCCGAGCGTCGAGTGCTCGGTGGTCGGTGCAGTCCTTGAAGTTCCGAGCTGATAGACTGGGCGACCAGTCCCCGAGCGTCGAGTGCTCGGTGGTCGGTGCAGTCCTTGAAGTTCCGAGCTGATAGACTGGGCGACCAGTCCCCGAGCGTCGAGTGCTCGGTGGTCGGTGCAGTCCCCGGATTGCTGACTCACTGGCGTATGTGTCTTCTTACTTTTGAAAAGATCTTTCCAATTAAAGTTGACGTGACGGGGTCTCCTGACGATATGTCAGACGGATGCATGAAAAGCTGCGCCTGGCAACTGTACAACTGCTCTTTGCATGGTTTGAGAAAAGGAAACCATCAATTGGTACGAAAACTCCGCCGCATTAATTGTCTATAATCATTGTAAACCGAAACGCCGCGTCCGCCGCATGGCCTGCCCACTTCCCGAGAATACAGGAAGTGGGAGAGGTGGGGTCGCGGGTTTATAAGGGCCTAATAGGACCGCCTGTACCGCTTCTCCTGCCATTGCCTTCAAACCTTCCGCTCTCATCTTCTCCAATCTCCTGCATCTTCCTAACTCCAGCCCACCTTCGCACCTCTAATGGCGAAGAGCGACTCCAGGAAGAGGGCCGAACTGATGGCCAAGGAGTGGAAGAAGTCTCGCAGCACCACAAAATCTCTTGGTGACCTCGTCGACATGGGGCTTCTGCACGGCGCAGAGCTCGGCGGCTGGAGGGCGCCGGAGGGGGAGAGCTACCCCGACCCTCGCGCCGGTGAGATCGTCGTTTTTGAGGATTTCATCAAGAGAGGCTTTGGTGTTCCTGTTCATCCTTTTCTTCAAGGTCTTCTTTTGTACTATGAGATCGGGATTTGCAATCTGCACCCGAACTCAATTCTCCTTATTTCCACCTTCATCCATCTGTGCGAGGCCTATGTTGGCATAGAGCCGCACTTTGATCTTTTCCGGTACCTTTTCTGTCTGAGAAAGAAGGGAGCAGTTGGAGGCTCCAAGGTTGCAGGTGGAGTATACCTCAACCTTCGTGATGGGATGAAGAATCGCTACCTGCACTGCCCATGGAACACCTCCTTGACCGAATGGTACAGGAAGTGGTTCTACGTCAGGGAGGAACCGGGCAGCTCCACGTTCTGCGACGTGGGGTACGTCCCTGAGAAGAGGATGAGCTGGACCGACCGCCCAGAGTTCGACGGTCAAGTGGCAGATCTGATGAAGCTGATCGACTGGTCGCGCCTGGATGGGCTTGGCGTGGTCGGCAACTTCATTTGCCGCCGGGTGATGCCCTGCCAGAAGAGGGTACACTCGGCGTACGAGTATGCCGGAAGCGCAGACCCGACCAGGATGCGGTCGGAGATCTTGGAGAAAGCGGAGGTACAACAGCTGCTGAACGAGCTGTTTAACTTCGCGGATGGGGGCTTCACCCGTAGCAGTGATCGGGTGCAAGCCTTCAAGTTAGGACGACCAGCACCAAAGGTATGTAGCAGACTCCGTTTGATCATTCGTATATCGTCTGCAGTTGACTCATTTCTGTTGCTTTTGCAGGTCGGTGATGTCGACCGGTGCGTGGTGTATGTATCCCTGGCACCGGGGATGGAAGATCCTGTGGGAGAGGTCCCGCCAGAGGAGGACGCTGCTCGGTGTACTCATTACACCAGCAGTGAGGAAGACCGAGCCCGCCCCGTCCCGACCTCCGAGGAGAGGGTAGCGGGGAAAAGGCCATTGCCGGTGGATCCCTTGCCGACGCCGGAGCTGCCGGCAGACCTACCGGCGGAGAGCAGCCAAGCGCCGAAACGTCGTCGGCTCGTGCGGATCGTCGACGACGACGACGACGACGAGGAGGCTGCGCCGTCGTTGGTCCGGCGGCCTCGGAGCCGCCCAGACACTGCGCCGGTCGCCACTGATCGAGTGGCCAGCGGCGCCGCTGCCCCGCAAGTTGCCGAGGTGGGGGCGCAGGTGTCGACCGGCCGGGCGAGGAGGAGGTTCACCGCGACCCATCGTCGGTCAGACCTGTAAGTGTTCGACTTACGTATTTTGGACTCCTCCCTTTTTTTTTTACTTTAGTTCCTGTAGTGCGGCATCGGATGTCGACCCTGGCCAAACTGCCGGCCAGGGAACGGGCGAGCCTGCCCGCGGTTCTGGGGATGCAGCCCCCCAGACCACAGAGCAGCCAACAGCTGCAGTCGCGCCTGGGAGCACCGAGGGGCTCCCGAGCGCGGCGCCGACAACAAGCAGCCCGACCAGGGCTGGAGAGGCTCCCCCAACTGACTCCTCGGAGAAGGGGAGATCTCCGACCGCTCCTCCTGCCGGGTGGAGTGAAGTCCCACCGCCGCCCCGAGCAGGAGCCTCTTCGGCCGCGGGCTCCCCAGGTCTGGTCCAAGGGCCAGTAATGCCTGGGACCACCACCGGGGGTGACGCAGCACAGGATGAAGAAAACCGGGCGGCCTCCGACGACGAGGTGGAGGAGATCGAGGGTCGTCCCCGTGATGGCCGCCAACACGTGTATGTGTGGCGCCAACGCGGGGATCACTTTATCGGTCATGAGGAGGTCGCCGAGACCGAAGAGGCCGCCAGGGTGGAGCGCGCGGCCAAGCGCCTTGTCGACGAAGTCAAGGTAAGCGGCTTTTTGTACTGCTGCGCATTCTTTTGCCTTGTCTTGCTTGATCGTTGTATGCTTGCTTTGTAGGACGTAATGAAAACGGCGAAGTACCGGAAACGGTGCTTTGACCAGATAGAAGGCGTAATACACTGTACTGATTTGCCTCTCCGCCTTGGCGGGCATGGCGACCACCCCGATTCTGTTGCGCCATAGTTTGCATAGCCTCATTGAGCATACGCTGGCCCTCAACAAGAGCTGCCAATAGCTCAGTAGGCGTAGGCAGGGGAGGAGGTGGTGGCGGTGGCACCTCGTTGTGACCGGAGCGAGTATTGCGAGCCATCTGCACAAGGCATACCAAGCGATTGTTTCAGGCGACAGATATAATTGTCATGAACTTCAATTGCTGCCATACGGAATTTAATGAAGTAAATTCACATAAATCAAGCCGCAGTAATCCATGTACAATAAGAAAATATCTGCCATGACACTTGGTTAATCTCGCGATCAATCACAGCCACACCTTCTCAAAGATTAAAGACATTGCAGAGAATTATTTAGGCTCAACATAAAACATAGAGCATCACAAATAAGTGCATAGGGTTACATAGAGTTATTGTCACAACTTAAGGGTTTACAGGAGGGGCACCATGGCCAAATACATAGAGTCTCAACTAAAATTCAGATTACATGTCCATTGCACAAAGAGATGGAAACTAATACATGATCATAAAATCATCGCTAGGCTACATATCTTCCTCGGATTCTCCATTAGAAACGATGCCATCATCCTGATCTTCCTCACTAGGAGCTTCTTCATGATTAAAAGGGGCTGGATGTGGAATAGGATTTATGATATTATTTAAGCGGTGGACATCTAATTGCAGCTCAGCAATCCTAGTAATCAGCTCTTCCTCTCTCATTTCAGCATGGAACAAGGCTCTAACTCTAGCAGCTTCTCTATTTTCAGCCAATGGCATAGCCTCATCTCTCTCTCTAGTCATTTGCATCATGCGGGCTTGTGCTTCATTGCGCTCTCTAACTACGTTCGCAACTTGATTGCGGCGGGCTTGCAAAGCGGTGTGATAGTTTCGGATTTCAGCTTGTGCATCCATAAAAGCCTTGCGGTGCTTGCGCACTCTCTTGCACAGTTTGCGCTGCCCAACCTGAGCTTGCTGAAGCGCTAGCATGGCATCTATGTAGGTGTCCTGGCACACATAGTACAGCTTAAGTACCGCTAGCATGGCACTCATGGCAGGGCTAGAGCTATACCCTAGCAAGGTTTCTCTCATCTCTAAAGACTCATTCCCAACCTGGGACACAAATGTGTCAGTCACACTCACTCTGGGAACGGATCCCGCTGGGCCATTCACCAGCTCATCACCATGCTCTTGGCAAATCTCTAGCAAAACCTCCAGGGCTGCTACCTGGGCACCCTCCCAAGGAGTTTGGCCATCACAGTCAACTAACCAACCTAGCCACTGTGGGTTATTTGGACAAGGGGGAACGGTAATTTGAACATCTACCCAAGGTAAGGCCCCTGCATGCTCAGCCTCGGTCCAAGTGTACTTAGGTGGTTCCTCATATCCAACTGAACTTAGCACCCTCCACAACAAAGTAGGAGTGCCAAACATGTCCAGGAAAGTCTCACTCACGTGCGGGGCTGCCATCTGTAGAAAGACCATATTTGAGTACGGGAGATTAATTACAAGGAGAGATGAAGAAATATATTTTCAGAATTCAATACCCAAGTAGTGCATAAAGAATATATGAATGATTCATGATGCATGCACGTTCCATACGTCCTTTCCATTCCTAGAAGAACGTTCTAACGGTATAGTCGGTGGCATACATACGTGCACTCTTTATACGCATCTACACGGTCTAAACGTTTCGTTGTTAGTGTACCTGCAGAAAATTTCATTTCAGCCCAGCCCCACAGTAGTATAAGTGCAGAAATGTAAATCTAATCAACAATCAATCAAGCTAGGTACTCCGGTATATAATCCCGAACATATACCGCAGCACACTACCCATTTGGGATACACCCACATATACATCAAATATGTACACATGGCTGCACCTACTACCCACAATTAAGTACCTTCATATATACATGTGTGAAACATGTAAATATTCCAGTAACCACAGCTAACACTCCCCTAGACCGACGGTTGGATGGTCATGCTCTCACAGCTCACACTTACCGTAGCGTAGAGGCATATAGATCCATACATTACCACTCAAGCAAGTGGCATCCATACGATTTCACGCCGTATGGACGACGAAAGAAAACAAACAATGCTTACCATGGCGTAGAGGTATGTGATCCATTCATTACCACTTAAGTAAGCGGTATCCATATAATTACACGCCATATGGACGACGAAAGGAAAAACCCCCATGTTAGTAATATTAAGCCACCTAGAAGTCCTTATATGGGCATAAAGGGTATGACCACTGGCATGGTATAAGTTATCAAAACATTTTTAAAACAGCCCTACATATAGCCTAATTTTGCCAAATTAGCTTAGGAAAACCAAATTCATTTGTTTTTAAATACATCTATGATGGTTAAATGCTTAATCTTGCTCTGATGCCAGCTGTAACAGAACCGTCCAATTTATAAGAATTCAAGTGAATTAGCGACCACAGAGGTAGTCAAGCCAATGGACTTGAACACATATAAACCCGGTAGTCTGACGAAATCTCAAAAGACCTTGATTCAACCAACATACAACCAAGATCGTACATGATCAAGCATCACCATCACAGATTACAACATCCATCACAGAACATAGTTTTACATCACATCAGAGTTTAAAAGAGATTATTACAAACCATAGCAGTAGCGGAAACAAAGTAGTTTTGAAACAACACCAACAGTTATATTACATGCCAGCTCTATGGTCAAGTCCCAACAAAAGCATAACTGAAGATAAAGAAGTGATCACGCCCATGATCTACTCATCATCTGCAGCTGGGTGATGACAGTTAGCGCAATAGCCGTGATAGACGACATCTTCTGCAACAGGGGTAAATAAAACCCTGAGTACGAGAATGTACTCAGCTAGACTTACCCGTCATAAACCAGAAATAAAGTGACACCAAGGAGTATGCAAGGCTGATCTCTGTGGACTGGTTTGACTCACCTTTTGCATAAAAGCCTTTGTTGTAAATAATTCATGTATTATATTTCAGCAGCAAGTTCATCACTTAGCAACTATCCACTAGATTAGCACCTACTCTAAGCATACACTTGAGTCTTTAAGCATTACAATAATAACCATATCCGGATTATCACATAGCCATCATCATTCTCATCATAACCATTAAGTTTATTTAGTGAATTCTACGTTGCCGCTGCCCAAGTCAAGTTCTCACTATCCGGGAGAGACGGCGATTCGAATCAATTCCTATCCAGCTGGAGGGGTATTCCTAACACTCACCCAAGCATACTTCATGACGGCAGCTCGGATCACCTTTAGCACAACTCCGGACCAAGTCGCGGGTCCGTCCAGCGCCGCACCCCCAGGGACCGCCAATCTGCCAGGGCAGGACTCTAACCTGACACCTGGGCTTACGCCATTGACTCCCCGCACATCCTTACTACCAACCGGGGTGCGCACTCATACAGAACGGGGTATCCGGCCTGAGTTGCACTCGTAGGCTTCGCGGTCGGAACGACTTATCCGGCCAACTAAGTGATAGGCATGCGTTCAACATGACACGGGTACGTACAGCGATTCGGTCCTTAAACGACACAGACGGGGATAGATTCACACCCAAGACCTCCATGCCTTGTTGCTGCACTATCATAATCCCGCCCAGTCTCAAATTCATTATTAACACATGGTTATTTCCACGATAGCAAATATAGCCAGACCGTGATCATCATCCACCTAACTCTAGCAGGTGACAGGAAATCACCCGGCTTCTACCGAGCTAAGCATGGCAAAGCATTACTTCGATCCTGGACCTACTTTGGTAATGTTTAAGGTGGAGAAGGTAGTCATTATGCAGCAAGGGTGTCATATCAACGCCTACCACTTAATGCAACAATATATAACCATAGTCATTTGATAGCTGAACATGATAATCAAAATAGTAGGAGGCTTATAATGCTCCGGGGCTTGCCTTCAACGTAGGTAGAGGGACGGTGGTCAGGGCACTCCGGCAAATCCTCCTCCTCCTCAGCTCCTTGAGGTGGCTCCCCTTGCTGTTCTTTCGGCTCCGGCAACTCGAACTCCAGCACCGTCACTCCCTTGGGTACACCTATGGATGCATGACAAGGAGATGAATATAGGGAATGCACATATGATGCATGATGTCATGATGAGGAGCCAAATAGACATAAAACAAGGTATAACATGAGTGCAAACTTCTAAGATCAATTGAATCATGGAATAACAAGCCAGTTCATACTTCTTCTCTGGTAGAGAGACTAACTGGACAAGTTAAACAAATTCTAGTTAATCCTACTCAGCCACTGGTTTAGTAGACAAGCCAACCAGTCACAAGTTCTAGCCATAACTTAAGCATCAGTAAACCAAACTAAGCAAGTAAGTACTTTCTGGAAAGCTTAGCAAATTGTCTACAATTCATGTTTAGACATCTCAGCATGATTCCCAACCGAAATATGCTAAAACATACAATGTTGGCTGACTGCTCTGGGAATTCCAGAGAGCAAGCACTTTGCAGCAGCTACTTGAAATATGCATAACTTTTAAAATACTCAACCAATTGCCATGAAATTTGGACACGAAGTAGATCAGTAAGTTAGCTACAAGTTTGTTGTAGACAAGTTTCCCAGAAAATAAAATCTTTAATTAGTTCTCAAGCATTTGCTATCAGCTACACAGAAATGCTCTAGGAAAGGCATAAATAGCCAAAAATAATATTTTGCACATATTGAGAATGTATCACAGGGATAAACCAATTGCACCAGTAGATAGAACATATCTAAGAAACACCAGAAAACATCATGGCAAGGTCTAAAACTATTTCTATCATCACCTTTTCCATTTATTTAATTATTAAGGTGATTAAATGAACATATACTCCAAGTTTTCCAAAAATTCTACGAAAATTACAGCAAGATACTTATGCTAACATAAGATCACTGTAAAATTTTCAGAATATTTGCATGTACACATTGTAAGGTATAAAAATAACAAGCTAGTAAAGGCATGCAAGGCATAAATGTGAAACCCTATCAAAAAGTGTCAAACAATAGATTTCAGATTTTTCCTAGCTTTGTCCACACATAAGTACAACACTCAGCAAGTTTCACCATAAAAGGAGTTATACTTTAATTATCAAAAATACCACAAGATTCTCCTATTTAAGCAAGGATTAATTTTAACTTCCAAACCAGGCTTCCAAAAATCATGAAAAATTTATCAGAGCCTAATCATAACATAAGTAACAACTCCCCAAATTTGCATGGCCAGCAGATCAATAGATCTCAAGATAAAATTACCCACTGAAAAACCAAGTTTAATTTATATCTATTTATTTCTGCAAAAACATGGCATGTTTCATATTTTTATTAAAAACTAGAATTCTGCTGGAACCTAGCAAAATTGGAATCACCACATTTGGATCTCTAAAACTCCAGATATGAATTTTACAAAAACAGCTTTGGCTCTGCACAACAGTGAACCAGAGGGGGTGACACAGAGAGGCTAACATCTGGGACCCACGCGTCAGTGAGACGGGGACAGGGGAGATGCTCGTCGCCGGCAAAGCTCGACGACGACGAGGTCTCGGCCGGATCCAAGGGCACCTACGTGTTCCTCTCATCAAGGCGACTCTGTTGACCTACTTTATCCGCGCTCTAGTGGACTCTAGGGTGCTCGCCGTCGGGAATGGCGGAGCGGCGGCGCTGCGCGGCGATACGCCGGCGGATCCAGGTAACGGCAACGCGGTAGAGGTTGCGGACGAGCAAGAGCAGCTCAAGGCGAAGCTATAGGAAGAAGAATCACGGCCAGAGGTGAACCAGAGAGGTCTGGCCACGTTGCCGGTGATCTCTGTGAACTCCGGCGAGGTGAAGCTCGCGACGAAGATGACAATGTGACCTCACTGGTGCTCGGCTAAGGGAATGGAGTGGACGTCGAGGTAGAGGACGTCAAGGCGGAGCTCTGGGCGGGCTGGCTTGGCCGGAGACACGGTGGAACGGCCGGAGAAGCTCGCCGAAGCGCGGCGGAGCTCACCGAGGCGACGGCGGAGCGAAATGTGCTGCGCTGAGCGAGTGGAGAGCGCGTCTGAGGCGTCCACTCGGTGCGTGGCGACTTGGAGACGCCGTGGGAGCTGACAGGCGGGGTTGTCGACGGCGTACGATCGACAGGTGGCCGGACACGCGGCGGCGGGCGGCGTCTGTCCAAACTGAATCGGGCGATTCAGTCGCCATGGCCAGTGACTGAATCCCGAAGTTCGTCGACGTTTTACTCTCAGCTCACTCGGTGGTTTTGGCCGGGATTTGATCCTCTGGACAGAGCTACATGAGTTCTACAACTTTGATTACAAGATCAAAGCCTAACTCGGTCTGGATTTCAAACTACATAGCTCCAAACAACCCTACCTCGAAACTGCGTGACTCAATACTTAGCCAATTTTGGTTAAGTATGGAATCAGCCCTGAGTTTTGGCTTGTGAGCAATTTTTGGACGTGTTATAAGCTTTTTCATAAAAAGTCATCAACATAACTTTTGTCGCTTATGAAATTCTCTACAACTTTGTTTCAGGTGTCAAAGACATGCAAGGTCTCTAACACTAGTTTCATAAAACATCTTTGAAAGGAGGTCTAGGGGGTCAATTAAGCCATTCTAGGTTTAACCCTAACCTAGGGGCATTTTTGGCCAAAACCTTCAACATGAACTTTGTTCCAAATGATATTCTAAACATGATTGAAGTATGTTGGAATACAATGTACACTGGTTTGCATTGGTTACCCCTTATAGTCACTCAATTCAAGTCACACAAGCAATTCAATCATACATGGTATACATAAGATGACATGTGATCATGATAGATGCTTATGAATGAGCATGATGATGCTTGTGTTGATGCAATGCTCATGGTTAACATGCAAGCTAACACTAGGAGTGTTACACTGCTCATCCTTGAGATCAACCTCCATCACAGCAATGATATTTTCTATGTCGAACTCAGTATGAGCCATGTTGATCTTGTTGATAGATCTGTTCCACTAGGCGTGCCAAAAGATGTGTTGATGCAAAAGTAGATCTGCAAACACAAAGGGCTAATACCCAATTTCAACGTTAAGGCATGCCAGCCAATTTGACCTTACAATTGACATAGGTGAGAACTCGAATACTTTGGTCCCGACAACAGCGATGGGCCCAGATGCCACGGCCAAGAGGTATTCACGCGGAACTCGAGAACTCGTCGAGTATAACTCGAAGAATTCTTAAGAACTCGTAAGTAAAAGAAAATATGCGAGTTGACGAAATCGTCGAAAGTAGATGCGAAAATAGATGTAAAAACTTTGTGTAAGATTGATTGGATTGTCCTCTTACATCGCTACTAGGCCTATATTTATACTCTGTCTTAAAGACTTACAACTAGATATGACTAGGATTCTAATTCCAAATCAAATAGAACTCGTACATAAAATAAACTCTAACATGTATAGAAAACAACAATTTATCTATCTTGGACGATCGACACACCACCATTATTCCTGCTGACGACTTCCACGTCTCCTTGCACCGTCATCGGCATCTTCATCCTCCATGGGCAATCGTCAACATCGACTATCGGTACCGATCAACCACTGTTCCCAGACTTAATCATACCTCCCTCCCGAGGCCTTATCATCGATATCATAGGCCATCAGCAACTTTCTATTAGCCAGTCGTTACTTCTCCATCCGCCGATCCAAGCTTCATTAACCTTCCTGACTCGTGTCAAAACACGGTGTCAACACTTGGGAAATTAAAACTAGCTCTAGACGGATATTTTCTCAGGATGAACTGGCAGCCGGTGACTATGATACTCTTATGAAAGATGAGTTAGAAGATTTGGCAGGTCATTGGTTGAGCGCTCTAGTTAGCATCAGAGAAAATAACAAGAGGGTAGCCAAATGGTATGACAAGAGGGTGAAGGTAAATGAGTTTGCCGATGGAGATCTGGTTTGGAAATTGATTTTACCGATTAGGAGTAAAATTTCGAAGTTTGGCAAGTGGTCTCCTAATTGGGAAGGTCGTTATCGGATAAATCGATTTGCTCCTCGCAATGCATACATTCTAGAAACCCTCAAAGGGGTTGTATTTTCTAGAGCATTGAATGGAATATATTTAAAGAAATATTACCCTAGTATCTGGATGGATGCATAAAAGCATAAATGCCGATAACAGTTCTATCGGCCAAAATCAGACAAGGGTATTAATGTTTCCTAAAGTACAGATGCAATGCACTGCCAATAAACAAGATTTACAATTTTTTCCGCAACATAAGCTTTTTCTTGCAATGCACTGCCAATTGGACAAGTATAAATGCCAATAAGACTGGATGGCCAATATCGCACGCAGGTGAATTTGATCGGCTTCCTCTATCTCTTTGATATCTTCATCGGCGGCACCCTCCACCGCCTTAAGCTTTTTCCTCACTGGCAGGGCTTTGTGAGCTTGGATATCTCTTTCTTGCTAGAGGGCCTTGATAGCATTAGATAACTAGCTTTCTTCCTGCTCGGCATGAGTTAGAGCTGCCTCGACTTCCTTCAGCTCAACCAGTAGGGCTGGTCTCTTTGCCAATAATTCCGAGATTTTCTGCATAAGTTCAGCGCCTGAGGTATTCAAACTGCTGATGTTTTTGTGCTTCTCATCGGCTATCTGCTTCAATTGTAGCATCTCTTCTTTAAGTTGAGCCTAATAAGCTCTATTGGCAATGCGTTGGGCAGCCCTCTGATATTGGAGTTGTCATCTTTCTAAGTGGATTGCTAGGAAGAGAGCCTCCTCGATGTTGGCAGGGACTTGGCCACGGACTGTTTTCAAAATCACTTTTGCAGGGTCCGAATCATGTACCAACTGGGCGGTGTCTTGCTGTAGCAGGTGTTGATATTTGGTAACGCAATTAGAAAATGATCCGCAAGCGCACGGATATCGGTGAGCATTTCACCCAGGAGGTTATCCAGAGTTATCGTATTTATATTTTTACCACTGGGAGAAAGGGTGCATCTGACTAACCAAATCTATTGCTACTATTCCTTTAGGCTACAAAGAATGTCTCTCGATGTGAGTGATGTATAGAGAAGACTGCAACCTTAGTCTCGTTCTAACCTTGGTAAGGATGATCTACTGTTCTATTGGGGAGGCTCACGGAATCTAGACAAGGATGTTCGACCCGCACCTATAAACCTACCCGTCCTGCTAACGAGATGTGATCTGCAAAGGTAACTCGGAATTGTCACGTTCCTCGCTACTACCACGGTCCAGCTAGTCAAGGGATATCCATGAGTACCCTAGCCTAAACACCACGTTTACGCTAACAAGTGATTACTCTAATACTCAACCGGAAGAGGATTAAAGTAAACTCATAAACCAAAGAACAATAAAACAAGAACTTACTAGTATTAGAAGTCGAATTACTGCAGAATCTTAGAAGCAAGCCTCGGGTTAGGAGACTTGATCCCGTAGGTACAACTCGGAGTAGACACCGACATGTCGGCCTTCCTCCGATCCACACCTCCACTCTATCTCTCTCAATCTAGTAGAAACTAGAAGATCTATTTCTACTTTACATTGGTTGGTAAGCCTAAAAAGAAATATTATTTAGAGAAGAGGTTTTCCTTCGAGGGCACCCCTCAATCTCTAGGATAATTTCTTGTCTTCTTCAGGGGCCAGAGGGGGTCTCCTTATATAGTCCTCCCCTTCTATGCGTTTTTGGGTCGATAGGCGAGGTGGTACTATGTTATTCTGGATCCAATAGGTCGGTGGAACGTCGTGTGCGAAGAGAGTCCGGAACGGGGTCCAGAGGTGGGCGGGCGCCTAGGTCCTTAGGGCGGGCGCCCTGGGCCTGGCCCCTTTCGGGCTCCGCTTCCTTCCCGTGGCTTCTGGAGTCTTCTAGATGGTAGAAAATTGCGCGGTGGGTTGATATCTCTATGTAATCCTGACATGTGGGCCTTTCTTCCTTATTTCCTGATAACCCCCTGCAGAAATAGACAAACACCAAAACTCGTGGAATTCTGTCAAATAAAACCCTAAGTCTAGATGTTGATTTCATTTGGATCCTTTTCTTTGTTTATTTGATAAGTAAATTTGATACTTAAGGACCGTCAACAAACTCCCCCAAGCTTACCTCTTGCTCGTCCCTGAGCAAGGATAGACTCAGCTATGGATCATAAATTGTTGCAATATTTTTAAAAATTGATGTACACATGCTTTTTAAATAAGATCTCATCTCTGAGTTAGAGTAAACTGTCAAGACTTAAAACTTACTTACTTTACCTTTACCATGGGACATGTAACTGTCACTTCTGTCTTGAGTGGTTAAAAGATAGAACAGTCTAGCCAAGTGCCATGTCTCTTATTCTTGATCAGCTATAGCTCTAGAGTTTTTGCAGATTTTCAAATAAAACTCAGAGATTCCTTGTATGATTCTCTCAGATCTCTCTTTTGTGGTATTTTTGGATCCTTACCAAGGCAGTGATGGTATATGCCTTCAGTCAAGATATGTAGTATTTGTGGTATAAGGCATAGTGACATTGCCTTCTCTCTCACCCTACTCTAGTAAGGCTTTAATATCTGAAGCTCATAGGTGGGAGATAAAATATACATACTTACAAGACATTTATTGCATAGTCAAACCATGGATCCAAAGAAACAAATCATTAAGCCAAATCAAGATGTGCATGTGTGGCGAATGAATGGTGTACGGTGATAACAATGGTGAAAACAATGGTGGTGGAAGTCTAATTCTACTTTTGCTCTTTGAGGAGATACATACCTTCCTTGCTTTTGAAACTTTATGAGGAGAATGAGATGCTCTTCTTTTTCTTTTCTTTCGAGGTTCCGAGCACTTGCTCCTTTTTATTTCCTCGTATCTTTTTCTTTTTCTCTCTTTTTTTCTTCTCTTTTTTTTTCTTCTTTTTTTTTCAGAGCATTCATCTCTTGAGATAATATAGCAAGTGGTAGTAACAAGATAACTTGAGCATTTATTTCACAAGGGGAAACATAAATATTTTTGGTTATTCTCTCCCGGATTAGGAGTAGAATACTTTTGGGTGATTCTGGAGATGGAATGGGTGAATATATGTGGATGGTACTTCCGGAGTAGAAGTAGCATATATGAGTGAACATGCAAGTGAAATCTTGATTTAACCACATGACAAGTTCCTAAGGGTCTACACAGCTTGACTATACTGAATGCTCATAAGCAGTAAATAGTAAATGTGTGGCTCAAAGTCTAGCAAGCATGTATATATGGCTGTGGTAGGAATTTAAACTCTCATCATACAGGAACTCATCATGCAATATTTTAAAGATTTTCAAAGATAAAATTCTCCAGAATTCTAGCATCTCTAGGAACAGATAAACAGCAGCTCAACCTTCCCATATCGTATCTGTTAACAACTTAAACTTCAGATCAAGTTTTCATCCCACAAGTTTAGGTCTAGAGCAAGCTTTAAATTATAACAGTTATGTCTAAACTTGAGAGAGAACTTAAAATGTGCAAATTAGGCAGAGCAACTATTCATCATATCCATGCTTAAGTTTTATTTAGATACAGATTAGCATAGCCACTTTATTTATTTATTAAACACACTAAGCAAAAGACAAATAAGCATGAAATCTTTATTTGGTTTTTCATAGTTATGTGTATTTATATTCTAATATAGTATAAGTATAAAGATAGATAGAAATACTTATCGAGATAAATGGGGGTGCTCTCCCCCAAGCTGAATTTTGACGTAATTTCTCTTGATGTAGCTAGCAGGTGGCAGAGGTGTGTTTGAAAGTCAGCAGTATTTTGACAGCGATTAGAATGTCCTCCGTCTGCTAGTCTTCTTGATTCTTAAACTCTGTGGAGCTCAAATAGACAACAAAGCTTGTGGAACTGATTAAGTGTTAGCATAAATATCTAGCCTTTATCATGTTGAGACTCCTTAATAAATATTACTCCCTGTTTTTATATTTTTGTTTTTATAAAGCAGAAAAATATTTATTTTTTTTTATGCCACCACAGTGAATGTACTTATGGGTTTTATGCCATGAGCATACTCAGATGGGGCTTACTATTTTTTTCACATTTTTATTTTCTTTCTAGGATAATACGAATATGATTAACTAAGTAAACTATTTGAAATAATTAAAAGAGAAAGGATAACTACCAAGTTTACCTCTTGGCAAGGCGTTCGGTGTTTTTAAGTCCTCCGAACGGGACTCTCCATTTTCTTAATCGTCCTCAGGTTCGTGGGGTGGCGTAGTCGGTACTTCCGGCAGCGCCTCCTCTTCATTTATAGTTAGCTTCATTTTCCATACCTGACTCGGTGTTACGGTCTCCTCAGGACAGTTCTGTTCAAGTTGTATGTCTTCAGTCCTTATCACTTCTCCATCGTAGTCTACCCATCCGTCCTTGATGATTTGCCTCCTCTGGTTGCGGTTGCGTTGTCTTCTTCTTGTCCTGACCTGCTTAGAATCTTCAACTATATAATCATTAAAGTAGTGGCGTACCTTTCTCAGAGGGGAAGTGCATGTGGACTTCTCCGGTTCCAATATAGATAATGGCTTTGATAGTGTTTAGGAACGGTCTTCCAACGATGGTGGATGGATCATACTTGTCTTCTCCCATGTCAATGACCTGAAAATTGTCTGAAGCTGAATGTATCTTGGTTGTAGGAGCATGGTTCCATGCAGGAGCTGATAAGTGACTGCGGCCATTATGTTGTCGTCAGATCTGGTGTCGTAGAGTGTCTTCTAAAAAGAGTATCCATTGTTTGTGCATTCGATTCTTGGAACACCAGGGTCGTCCTTCTTGATCAAGAAAGGTGACTTGAGTCGACGATCTTGACCTCCTTGAGCTGCAGTGACCATCTTAGCTGACTCGGTCCACATTTGCTTGTTCCTGTTCCTCCTGTTGGTCCTCTTCCTTGGTTCATGTCGGGATTGCTCTGTAGTTTGTGTAGTCTTGTTCTTGAAGGAAAATCTCCTTCTTCCCCTTGATGTAGAGACTGATCTTGGCAGCATTAGCGTAGATGACTCTTCTGGTGTTTAGGAATGGCCTCCCTAAGATGATGGGTGCCCTCTCCTCCATGCCAGTCTCTATCACCACGAAGTTTGCTGGAGTGTACAAGGTACCAACTCGGACACAGAGGTTCTTCAATATTTCCTTTGGGAAACTAAGTGTCTGATCTCCATTGTGTTTGTGCTTGTTGTAACATCCCTGATGTTACGGTTACTAAAAATGGATCATGTCATCATAAGCATTGCAAAGCATAATTGTTAAAGCACATTAGTATGCATCAACTTAAAATAAGTTTACTTTGAGTGCTTGTGCTTAGGGAATTAAAGTGTGCTTACATTGTGTTCGGATGCTTGTGTTGGATGCTAAAACCCTAGGGTGAAAGATTTCCGAAGTGTTAAGGGGGGGAAAACCCTGATTTTGAACCCTAGAACTGCCCCCTTTTGTGTAATTCAAAAACTAAGCAAAATTTGGGGTTGAGTTCAAAAGCAAAGTTGTAGATCCTGGCAAGATGTACAACTTTGGTGTTTTGAGTTTTTGAAGTTTCAATGCAAAATTCAAAGTAATTTTGAAAATACAGATTTCCAGAAAGTGTCCCCTTTTCCAACTTAAACCCCCAATTCAAAATCCATTTGGAATTTTGAAAAGTGGTCAACATGAAAGTTGTAGAGCACAAAAAGTTGAGCAACTTTCATGTTGGGAGTTTTTCAAGTTGTTATACAAAATCAAAAGTAATTTTGGAAATTCTGTTTGTCCCCAATTCAAAAATTTGAATTTCCTTGAATTAGGATTTGAAATCCAAACTGTTTTGTCAAATTCATCTTGTTCCACTCCGAATTGGCTTTGGTCACCAAAAGAAGTTTTGTAGTTTATAAAATTGTGCACAACTTTTGTTTTGGCGAAATTTTGTGTCCAGTTCAAATTTTGGGCGAACTTTGCAAAACCCCAAACTGAGTGGATATGCACTGCTACAGTGGTCGGGCAGGGGGGGGTGCTCTGCCGCCGGGGCAGAGCCGCCTCCGCGCGCGACGCCACGCGCCTGGCCACGCAGCTGCTTGCTGCCGTGCCTCGCGCGGACGTCCTCATCCAGTGCCGGTTCAACGATGCAAGGATAAAGCCCGAGCCGCCGTGGAAAATTTTCTTCTTTCCCTGAACCCCGACGCCGACGAGCTACGCCCGCGCCACCGCAAAATTCGCCTCACCCGTTGCCGTTCCAAGCTACTTGAGCACCCCAGCGACTCCGCCTTGAGCCCAGCCACCGATTGCGCCCCCAAGCGCAAGCGCTAACCCACCAGAGCCCTCCACCGAGCTGCTCTTCTCCAACTCCGGCCAGGGTCGCCGCCGAGAGATCCTTCACGTGGACACGCTGCTCCAGTCGGTACCACGCCTTGAAGGCGGTCGTTTCGAGCTCTTCTTGTTTCCCCGGTGCTCATGCGCTCGTTTTCCCTCCTTGGACGTGAACAGGGCCACCGAGACGACTTCACCGGAGCCGGGGCGCCGCCCGACTGCACGGCCACCGTCGCCAAGCTTCTCGGTTGTGTCTTCCGCCGTGGTGGTGTGAGCACCATGATCCCCATCCCTTCCTGGCCCTCCCGAACCTGTTGGCTTGTGCTCTACCAAGCCCCGAGGACCGGTCTACGGCCGGCCAGGGTGGCCGCCCGCCATTCGCGTGGCCGAGGAAGGAGGAGAACGGTAGAGTGTCCTCGAGTTGTACCTATGGGGTCGCAAGGTCGAAGCGCAACTGATGCGCACCCTGGTGTGGGGCTTGAACCTCGCCAGCGGCGACCGGGAGCGCGGCAAGGCCGCCGGGTGCGAGGGAGATGGAACTGACGAGCGGGGCCCGCTCGTCAGTGTCCACGAGAGAGGAGGGGAGCGCGCGCGCGACGCCCGCATGGGCCGAGCCAGTGGGCCGCCTGCGCAGCGCCGTTGTGGGCCGCAGCGCGCGCAGGAGATCGCTCCCAGGCCGACTTGGGCTGTGTCCCAGTGGGCCGCCTGCGCAACAGTGGTGTTTTTCTTTTTCCTTTTTGATTAAAATTGCTTGATGTTTGAAATTGTGTAATAAATCAGGTGCTAATCCAAAAATGATGAAAGTTTTTGTATAGGTTCCATAAAGTGGGTAGAACACAAGAAAAATAGTGGATTCTGTTTTCTAGTAGTTTGCATGTTTGTAAAAATTTGCTCTTTTAATTAATGAATAAAACTTCTAGGAATTTTAATAATTTATTTGTATGTCCAAAAATCACCAAAAATTGTGGGGAGCCTCTGAATAGTATTCCCTGGCTCCACACAAAATTTGGTGGCATTTGGATATTGTTAGGTTAGAATACTAATAAACCCTTATTTAGTACTTAAATATTAATTCCAAAATAATTAAATAGTGATTATTTAAATCCTCATAATTAGGGTTGAGTGATTTTGGGATTGTATGATGACCTGAGGTCATTAACCCTAATGACCTTTGGCATTTAATTATTATTTAGCCTTAATGCTTAATTACTGTCATTAGTAATTAATTAAGAATTAATTAAGGTAAATAGGTTTAGTAATTACTTAATGTAAGATAATTATGAAGTAAGTAAAGTCTTAATTTACAGATGAAACCTCTTGGGTAAAAATATTAAGTTATTAAACAACTTTATTTAGTGACAATTCTGTATTGCATTAAATAGGCAAATTGTACTTAATTCGGTCCATCTTGCATAATTGCCATACGCATATCATAAGCATTCATCATTTTGCGTATAGTGTCCGTGACCGAAGGAGCGCCCGTTGAACCGAACCCCGAGGTCGGTGCTTCGTTCGAGGAAGTCGGATCCGAGACTTGGGAAGTCTCCGAGGGTCCCTCTCTGCCCTGCAACCAAGGCAAGCCCCGGATGCATTAACCCCTCCTTGGATGTTTTAAATCTTTTATCACTTATGAATTGAAAATGCTGCATTAAGTAGTTGAGAATTGGGTTAACCTACTTGCTGCATTTACTACCTTGATATCTATATCCTGTCCTTGACACCTGTTTTATTTTAAAACTGCGTAGCGATGCTTAGCCCTGCTACTAGATAGGTTTTCAAACAAGAAAGTTTGAAGGGTTGTTGTGGGATACACTTATGGCCAATGATGTTTCAACTTGAGACCGGTCGGTGGACTTGCTTTAAGAATGGAGTCTTAAAGTAGTGTCTCCAACTGTGTCGGTTAAGGACCGGTCCGTTGATGGCCTGCTGGGTTGAGAATTTATAGTACTAGCCACTTGCCACGGGTAAGCCCGGTCTTGTGATCCCTCGACGCGAACAGCTACTCGCGCACTGGGAGTGGAAAGATGGCGAGAGTAGTGTGTACCCACCTTACGGATCTGAGATGACCGGGAAACATCTAGATCGGCTGTAGGATGGTGGGGTACTGTGCTCTCGGGTGCCGCGAACCTGGTCAAATTTGGGGAGAGCTTGATTTGGGTTGATATATGCAAGATTGGTTCTACATATGTCGGGTGGTTAGGAACTCCAGCTGGATTGCTAAGCGATTCGAATCGTCGTTGCTCCCCGATTGGGAGACTCAATTCCTTCGACCCTCATCGTAGTTAAATATGCAACTAAGTGATAAAATGAGAAAAGGGAAATGTCTCATGAGGTTCGGATCCCAATTCCCGGACTCATAGCGACATGAAGCTATGACCATCGATAAATAATACTTAATGATAGGACTAGGAACTCACGGATTCGTCTGTGGGGAACAACTAGTTAGACTATCCTCGAATTCTTCTGCCTCTGCGAGGGAGAAATTCAGGGTAAAACTTGAAAATAAGGATGCACTACTAGTAAGCTTTTCCGCAAAACACTTTGGCTCCTTGCTCAGCCACCCCTTGTCTACCCTAAGCCTGCATCCCTAAATTCTCCTCTTTTCCCGTCGGATAAGTCTTGTTGAGTACTCCCGTACTCAGGGTTTCAATACCCCTGTTGCAGGTGAAGCTCAGGAGCCGACTTGTTTCGGACCCTGTTGTGTGACCGTCGTCGAGGTTGACGACGAAGAAGAGTGAGCGTGACCCATGGGCAGGGTCTGTAAATTTGTTGTGTCTCTACTAAAGTTTAAGTTGCTCCGCTGGACCAGGCTTGTAATAACACTCTGTTATTTGGAAGAACTCCTTTTGTAAATTATGTTATGTAATACTTCCGCTGTTTCACTCTGAAATACTATTTTGGTCTTGTGTCGTTGTGTTACTGCTTTATCTTCGCAACGAATGATCCTGGTGTTAAGGTGGCCACTTGCTATCCTGTAAGGGCGAGAAGAAACAGTTCTCGTTGTTGACCATTATCAGTGGTCAGGACGAGTCAGCTTGGTACGCCACAGGTAGCAGTGGAATGAGCGCACAGTAAGGCTCATCGGACTTCTAAAGTGGGAGGACTCCCGGCATCACCGTCAGAGGTCCTTAGGACAATGGCAGGTGCCGGTGGGCCCAAACACTTAGGGGGTTCTGCCACAGCTGGTATCAGAGCATTCGTTGCTAAGATGACTGCTGAACCTTTTGAAAAACTTCAAAAATTCGTTTGGAACTAATACTATGAATCCGCCTATTTTGAGTCCAAGTGCTTAGTTCTAATCTACCCCTGTCTATAGGCTTTCTTAGAATTTTTGAAGTGGTATGGTGGAGCAACATAAAGTATTGCCCTATGTTGTAAAAGTTTAAAGTAATATCGTTACGAATTGTTAGTAGGAATCGTAAGTTCGTGCATGCATCATAATGTATTAACTGGTTAAGTTCCTTCCTCCTTGTTGGGTTGGGTGAATAGAATCAATCCTATTCTTGCTAACCTTTAAGGTCTCTCTTACTAATCTAAACTTACCCTCTACAGGATGGCTCGTCAGAAGCAGACCCCGCGTAAGCGGACCGGTCCAAAAGGAGTTCCCCGACATCAGCTAGCTCCACGCAGTGATCAAGCTAGTAGTAGCCGTACCCCGCCTCAGCAGGAGGTGGACAGGCTGTCCGCCGAGTTGACTGAGGTGATGAGAGAGAGAATGTACAATGTTATGGAGATTGGCAAACTCAAAGCTCAACTGGCCAAAGAAAAACAAGCTACAGAAAATTGTGAAGCTATGTTGTCCCGGATGGTGGAGGAGCGGAATGCAGCCGTTGCTCGAGAGGAAGAAGCTAGGAGCACCCATAGGCATGAGCTAACTAGGATGAACGCAAAGTTGGGCAAGGCAAAGTATCTTAAGGACTTATATGTGAAGATGGCGGCCACGGTCACCGCACAACGGGATGTTGCGTGGCAACGAGAGGACCAGCTCCAGCTGGAGAAACTGGAGCTGGCATATCATTTAGATACAGTCAATGATCTGGCTATGCAATATCGTGATATTGCATTTGATCTGTATCATCAACTCCACCCACCTCCCGGCGAAGGAGAAATGGATACAGATGGCGAGTTGGCAGACGATGGAGAACCCGATCCCGGCCTCAGTGGTGAAGAGGAGTCCGACCCCGATGATCACAACCCAGGGGGTAATCAAGATGATGGCAACGACGACCCGGGCTACAGCTCTGGCCACACCGATTAGTTCGGTGAAACCGAGGGCAACGTCGTTGTAGGGGTCTTAGCTTGCCGTAGTGGGGTTCGGGTTTGTAATATAAGTTTTCTTTCGGTTTGAGAAGTTGAACTTGTTTACTCTTGGTGTGTATCTAACTAATGTTTAATAAGTGAATGTAAGATGTGTGCTGTGTTATGAATTTTACATGGTAACAGGTATTTACGATTCTTGTAACAGATGCCGATGCGTACTCGCGGATCCGATGGAGCTGGGACATCCCAGGGAGGGGATGATATCCCCAACCCTCCACCTGCTCCACCTTCTTTGGCTGACGCCATTGCTGTCCTGCTAAGTGCCACAACTGACAATGCTCGCTTGCTGCGCGAGCTAGCACAGCGTCAAACACACCCTGCTTCAAACTTCAGGGCACCGCGCAACGGGGACGGAGAGGCTCGGTATGTAGATTTTACCGAGACCAGGCCCCCGGTGTTCACTAAGGCCGATGAGCCTTTAGAAGCGGATGACTGGCTCCGAACGATGGAGCATAAGTTCAGTTTAATTCAGTGTTCAGAAACTCAGAAACCCTTATTTGCAGCCCAGCAGCTTCGGGGAGCTGCAGGTGCTTGGTGGGAGAACTTCTTAGCTATTCAAGCTCCCGGACACCAAGTTACCTGGACCGAGTTTAGGGACGCGTTCCGCGCCCACTACATCCCCGAAGGGCTCATGGCCATGAAGGCCGAAGAGTTCCTCGCCTTGCAGCAAGGCGACAAGAGTGTTATGGAATACGTGGCAAGGTTCAATCATCTTTCTCAATATGCCACGGATCATGTGAACACTGACAGAAAGAGGAAAGCCTGTTTCATGCGTGGTCTAAATACTAAACTTCAGACCATGATGACCACTTGCCAAAATGTTACTTTCTATGAGGCGGTAAATATTGCTATCGCCTCAGAGGAAAAGAATAGGAAACATAAGGAAGCCAAGAAGAAGGCTGCTTCCTCTTCTTTCTCTGGTCGCGGTCAAAAGCGCCAGAGGATTATTTATCATCCACAGGGCCACGGACGTTTTCAAACGCCGTTACCTTATCGTGGTCCTTTCTCCCCTCCACAGTACAGACCCGGGCAGCAGGTATATTCCCGACCTACTGCCATCGCTTTTGCACCACGCCAGCCGAACGCCCCGGGTGTTCGCCCTACTGCTCCGCCCAGCCACAATTACCCTTGCTTCAATTGTGGTAAACCTGGGCATTTCTCTAAAGAGTGCCCTTTTCCTCGTCAAACCAACCCTACCTTTCCCAGGCCACCTATGGGCCAACCCCAGCCGAGTCAGTTCAGGACTGGGGCTCAAAAAGGGCAACAGGTACAGAAAGGTAGACCGGTAAAGAAGACAGGGCAAGTCTTCCATACTGAAGTGGAGACGATTCCAGAGGGTGAACCAGTGATGATGGGTACGTTTCCTGTTGCAAAGCATCCTGCTTTAATGCTCTTTGATTCTGGTGCATCCCATACATTTATCAATCGCACCTTTGTGTTAAAGCATGGCATACCCATTGGGGAAACACAAGATCATTTTTATATACAGTCGCCAGGAGGACGGCTGATGTCTAAAGAAATGGTTCACCAAGTACCCATCGAATTTGGTGGGCACAATTTTCCTACTAACATGATTGTTCTTAAGGACCAAGAAATTGATGTTATCTTAGGCATGAACTGGATGGCGCAACGAGGGGTTGTGCTAGACACTTG